>NC_051310.1:31906324-32221650 GCF_015220235.1 Choloepus didactylus
AATCCAGACAGCATGAGAAGTATAAACGTTACCCCATTTCTCATGACGTCTTCAAAAGCCTTGACATTTACTTCAAATGCAAATTTAGTTCAATGCAATAGAAACCTTCCCATTCAATGCTGGAATCACCCTCTCCAAAAAGAGTCCTACTTTTGAGTTTGATCTGGAACTAGCACTTGGAGTTCCCTAGAGGCTTTCAGACATCCCCTCCAGATCTCCTGAATGGAGAGAGAAGGGCTCATCTCGCCTGAGGATTGAAAGCCAAGCTCTCCACGGAGACTGCCAGAGGGGCCTCTGACACTCTGCACCAACCCAATAAAGGGGTGCCCCTGCATAAAGGGGTACATCCCCACTAAGGACAAAATGGGTTAGATGAACATCAGTGTTGGCATGTATCTTCCTCATTCCAACCCCTCTGTGCCCTCTGGGGAATATCAAGATGGTCTTCAAAGACCAGCTCTGGAGCCATCTCCTCAGCAGAGCCTCTCCTGAACTGCTTGGCCCAAGGGAGCCCCTTCTTTTGAATCCTGAGAGCACCTACGTGCAATGCCTCTTGCAGAGCACTTACAGCCATGACCTTGTATTGCTTGATATCATTTCCCACTTAAGTATCTTCTATTATATAGTCAGTTCTGCTAGGATACTTGTTTTGAAAACACAAATTTATTCCAATGGGATAGATATGTTTCATCATAATGTAAGTTTTGCATTTGCTTATATGCGATTCCATCCACAAGAAACACTAAATGAACATAGAAAACTGGATTCAGCTGACCCACGCCACTTAGGAAGACACAAAACACACACGCACCTCAAATGCCACTGCGAGTGTTATAAGCCACACCCACTCACATCTGGTGTCACTTTTCATGCCATTACAGATGACTGTCCATCCATCACTTCACAATAACTTACAAGCTGCAGTGCTTCTGATGCCCAATTCTACAAGCTAACTTCAAGGTAAAGTCCCATATGAATTGCAGGATTATGTTGAAGTAGACTGAGTTTTGTACCCCAGAAAAAAAAAAAAACATGTCCTTAATCTTAATCTATTCCTGTGGGTTTTAACCCATTGTAAATAGGACTTTTTGAAGATGTTATTTTTAGTTGAGGTATGCCCAACTGAATCAGGATGGGTCTTAATCTTATTACCAGAGGCCTTATAGAGAAGTCCACAAAGGAAAAACCTTTAAGTCAAGAGAACTCGGAAGAGAAAAGAGAAGACATCAGCACGTGATTTGCCATGTGACCAAAAAGCCAAGGACCCAAGGATCACCAGCAGACAGCCCCAGAATGCCACAAGTCTTTGGAGAGAAAGCATCACCTTCCTGATGCCTCAATTTTGGGGTTCTCCTAACCTCAAAACTGTGAGCCAATAAATTCCCATTGTTTAAATCTACCCATTGTACAGGATTTGTTTTAGCAGCCAGAAAACTAAAACATATACATCTCTTAGCCATTTTACATGTATAAAACTGGGCTACTGTTCCTATTAGGCTCCTATCCTTTGTGCATGTGTCACTGATGAGGTTTGGAAGTGTTGTACCCCAGCCCCATTTGCCCCGTGAGCGCCATGGTTTCTGTTGTGCGATTTTGCATAGTGTGTGATTTTTAGGAACACATATGTCACATTATAGAACTGACTATATTAAATGAGTTAATATCATATATATAAAGTTTTGAGGACAGTGCATGGGGTACACTAAGTGTTAGCTATCATTACCACCATCTCTATCATCAACATCATCATCTTATGCTTCATGGAGGCAGAGATTGTAGCTTAAAGGCCCTTGGATAGTGCTCAGTGTATCTCAAGTGCAGATCATTCAATAAACATCTTTTTGATTGACTGACAGATCAACGATCATATTTGGTATTTCTTTGTAACTTTCAAGGACTTTAATATACATCACCAGTGACAAATCATTCATCCTCAGAAAGATGACCCAGGAAAGAGACATCCCCACTCATGTTCTGAAAGGGGGGACACTCAGGGCAAGGACCAGTCCTCCCCCAGCACCACCCCAAACACAGACTATCCTACTCCCCGTTGCCCTGCCACTCCTACCTTTAGGAAGTCAAAGTGCTTGAGCATTTGGGCCACTTTTTCGGCATTCCTCCCTTCATTGAGGAAATCCAGCTCCAAAGGCATGTTCTTCTTGGCTTCATCCACAAGCCACATGAATTCAAACTCTGGAAACAGCCACTTCACAGCCAGAACGAGCATCTGAAATCCACCAAGTCCTCCATCAGTAGGCCCATTTTTTTTATTTCTTAATCTGAGTGGTTGTTACCTGAGAGTTTATTATATTATTCTCTAAACTTTCTGTATGTCTAAATATTCCATAATAAAAAATTAAATTGGAATAGGAAAATAAGGCTGCAAAAGATAAGAAGAGCAAGAGATAAGGGATTTGATGAAAAGCTTGGATCTTTAGCAGTTTGGCCCCACTGTGGATTCTTGAGGGATGATATGGTGAAGAGAGTAAGTTCAGAATACCTAGCTGGCATTTGGGGTATCAGTTTAATGATCTGAAATTAAATATCAATGGCAGAGAACAAGAGTCCAGTGACATCTACAGAACACACCACAGCCCCCTCTATATGCAGGAACTCAGTGCTGCTTAATGGGATAATCAGCTTTTGCAACAAGTCCACATGGGATCTGAGACACTCACAAATTCACAGGTGACAGCTCCACAGTGAATGAACAACGGTGATGTCAGGGACGTGAGGAGTTCCAGCATTCCAGAAGGGAAATACAGAATGCAGCTCTCCTGCTCTCCGATAAGCCCTCCTGGATATGCTGTCCATGTTCAAATCCAGGACTGGAGAGAACTGACCAGATCATCTTAGTAATTCTTGGTATCAATTGCAGTCCAAGTTCTCCAAAAACACCCAAACCCCCCACCCCCGGCCAAGGCAGATGGCAATGAGCAAAACCTAAGGAACTGTGGGCCCTCTAGCACCAAGAGAACTTCCTCATTCAATCTGTCCAGAAGGACTCACTGAGCCCCAGCTATGAGTCTGGCCCGATGTTTCTTTTTGCCCTGGTCTATAACGTTGTACCCAATGCTGCATTAGGCATTGTGAGATACAAAAGAAATAAATCTAAAGCAAGGCCACTAACTACAAGGCATTTGTATTTCAAGCTTTGTTTTTTATGTCCTAGGTGATGTACCAGGCACCATTCTAAAAGAATCATCATGCAGGGTTATTATCCTCAATTTCTATCAAAACTCTGTTTAATTATATTGGGCTGCAGTCTAATTTCCTTTAAATCTTGTCTAGTCTTTCATGGGCTAGACCTGTGACCTTATGATAATCGATTTAGTTTATATTTTGTTTCTGTTTGTGTCACGGAAAACAAGAAGAAGAGGTGGCAACAGAGAGTTCTGGACAGCCTCCGTCAGACCCAGATACTTGACATGGCAGCCCCCAGGCAGCCACGGCCCCCACCGTGCCCTCGGATGGCCCCTGGCTGCCGCAAAAGAGAGGCAGAGCAGGTGCACAGGAAACAAAAGCAACTCACCAAGGTCCAGGCCCAGGGCATGCATGTCATCCCAGGCACCTGAATCCCACTCTCTGGGCTCTGAGTTCAGGTATGAAAAGCTCTTCAGCCTCTTCAGCAATTTGTTCCAATCCAAACTCCACAGGAGGTGGAGTAATGAAGTTCCCTCATTTCTTCAATCAACATTTATTGATTATCTCCTAGGTAATCACACTGGTGGAGACGGTGTGTCTACTGTGGAACTCCAGGGGGCGTTAGCCTTTCGGGATCTACACCCTGGGGACGAAGCTTCTGGCCAAACAATAATTCCCCATCACTGATGGTATGGTCATGGCTATTTGTGAGATTTTCAATCATCATTAAGATCCAAATAGCACTGAGAGGCACTTTAAAGATTTTTCTCCTACTCATCAATTACATAATTGCTAATTACTAGTACCATTGTTTATTATTAATACCTAACATCATTAATCATAAAAGCAGTCAGAGAATGTATTGGTTAATGTTAATGGCTAGTAACTAATAAGCAAACTAATTCATAACTCAAAACACTTTACAGTCCTCATAAAACTGGGTTTTAAAGCATTCTGCAGGTAGTGAGTCAGGCCTTTGGTTATTTTTAAATGAGAGGGCCTGTTTGAATGGAAGTCGGTGTTCTAAGATTTATAGGAGTGTGGTGGTTAGAGCTATGCACCCCCCAAAAAATGTTCTTAAACTTAATACATTCCTGTGGGTAAGAACCCATTGTAAATAGGACCTTTTGATGAGGTTACTTCAGTTAGGGTGTGGCCCAGCTGACTCAGGATGGGTCTTAATTCTATTACTGAAGGCTTTATAGGAAAGGTCAAAAAAGAGAGAAAGCCACAGGGAATAGCCAGAAGCTGGAAGTCACAGAACCGAGGAGCCAGGAAAGGCCAGCGTGTGCATTGCCAAGTGACAGAAAAGGCAAGGACCACGGATCACCAGCAGCCACTGTCTTCTGGGAGAAAGCACTGCCTTGATGACACCTTAATTTTAGGTTCTCCTAACCTCAGAACCATGAGCCAATAAATTCTTGTTGTTTAAGCCAATCCATTGCATGGTATTTGCTTTAGTAACAAGGAAACTAAAACAGCTTTTAGTACCAAGAGTAGGGTGCTGCCATTGCAAATACCAAAAATGTGGAAATGGCTTTGGAATTGGGTAACAGGAAGAGACTGGAAGAATTGTGAGGTGCTTGGCAGAGAAAGCCCAGATTTCTCTGAAGAGACTGCTGGTAGAAATATGGATGCTAAAGCTACTTTCGATGAGACCTGAGAAGGAAATGATGAATACATTATTGGAAACGGGAGAAAAGATGATCCTTGTTTTAAAGAGGAGAACTTGGTGAAATTGAGTTCTGATGTCAGATGGAAGGCAGAAATTGAAAGTGATAAACTTGGATATTTAGCTGAGGAGATTTCCAAGCTAAGTATAGCAAATGCAGCCTGGTATCTCCTGGCAGCATACAGTAAAATGTGAGAAAAAAGGGAAAGGCTCAGAACTGAACTCTCAAGCATAAACCAAAACTAGATAATTTAGAAAAATCTGAGCCTATCCAGATAGTGTGCTCTGAGACTAGAGCCAGAAGCAGCTCTATCAGAGACCTCCCTGGGCTTCCGGAAAGCAAGTTCCTGGAGAATAGGGCTCCATGTGAGGGTTGAACTGGGCATAAATCCAGTCAGCCGTTTCAGTGGAAGTCAGGATTGGAAATGCAGTTACGCAGGAAGGATCTGTGGAAAGCTGTCTTGTCTGACGGTTTGGACCCCTGTGACCTGCAGGCAAAGCTGACAACGTTTTTGTAAAATTTGTATGAGCAGAACCACTATCAGCCTGGACTGAAAGGGACAGGGAAGGGATAAACTGAAGGAAGAATGACTCCAAGGGCAGAACCATGGAAGCCAAAGACTGCACTGAAGATACTTCCTCAGGCCAAGTGTGTGGAAAGGGTGGGACTACCCCAGCACTTTGAGTGGCAGGCCACCTGCATGGCACCTGGAGGGGCAGGCCTTAAGCCCTATTGTCAAGGAGAGTGCTGCTACCCCAATGCTTGGAGAAGGTGGGGCCTGTACCCCAGCATTTGAGGAGAGCATGGCGGCCACCGCACAAGGGCTTAGAAGGAGTGGGGCTACCGCTCTGTCAGACCAGGAGGACAAAATATTGATCTGTAAGTGACTCCCAGACCTTGAAATCTAATGGAGTTTAACATGTGGGTTTTTGGAATTGTTTCAGACCCCATGCCCTTCCAATTTCTTCCTTCTTGAATGGGAATGTTTATCCTATGCCTGTCCCTCCATTGTATATTGGAAGCAGATAAGTTGTTTTCTAAGTTTCACAGGTCCACAGACAGGGGAATTGTGCCCCAAGACAGACCAAACCCATAACCAATTTTGATGAGATATGGTACTTAGCATTGCTACTGAAATGACTTAAGGCTTTGGGGATGTTGTCACAGAATGAATGTATTTTGCAAGCGGAAAGAACATGCCTTTTGGGGGTCTAGAGGGTAGACTGTAGTGGTTTGGAGCTATGTAAACCAAAAAAAATGTTCTTAAACTTAATCCATTCCTGTGGGTGTGGACCCATTGTAAATAGGACCTTTTGATGAGGTTAATTCAGTTAGGGTGTGGCCCAACTGACTCAGGATGGGCCTTACTCCTATTACTGAAGGCCTTATAGTGAAGGTCACAGGGAGAGAGAAAGCCAGAGGAAAAAGCCAGAAGCTGGAAGTCAACTAACCGAGGAGCCAGGATAGGCCACCTGTCCATTGCCAAGTGACAGAAAAGCCAAGGACCAAGGATCGCCAGCAGCCACAGTCTTCTGGGAGAAAGCATCACCTCGATGACACCTTGATTTGGGGCTTCTCCTAGTCTCAAAATTGTGAGCCATTAAATTCCCATTGTTTAAGCCAACCCATTGCATGATATGTGCTTTAACAATGAGGAAACTAAAACAAGGAGGTCGTGATCCTGTTTGGAAGCATAATGCCGAATACTAAGCCCAGAAAATGTACATACTCACATAACTTTGCATGTAATTCAGGGAGTTCACCAACCCCTTGAAATTCACTGGAAGGACAGTTGGCCAAGTCAAGAGTCATCTAGCCCAAGTGCTTTGGGCTGCTGCCATATGAAACACTTCTTAGAGGAGAGTACAATAAAACTATGCAGTTTTCGTTCAGTTCCCTTCTTATGAGCCTGCCCTAAGTAGGTTCATTTAGGTTTTTCTTTTTGACACCAGATGCAACCAACTTAAATAAAGCAGATGTTATTATCAATTTGACTTTTTGATTTTTCTTCCAAAATGTATTTTCTCCGTAAATTTCTTTCAACAGCCAATGTTTTTGCCAGTGCCTAACACATATGCAACACCCAGCAGATGTTTACTGAATACTCATGTGAACGAATGAGTGAATAAGAAATGAATGAACAAATGAATATTTTAAAAGGTTTGTCCTCTCCCCTGAGATATAATTATATGTTCACATTTATGTTATCCAAATAGATTGAGTTTTTGTATTTCTGAGGTTTTGGTGGGGAAAGGGATTACCTCTGATTTGGGGGAACCACAGTCTCAGAATGCCTATGAATTCTCTACTTTAATCTGTAACCTTATGTATCAATCAAGATATATTCAACAATTAATACTTCCATCAAGGTGAAATAATCAAATGAAATTCCTATCAGGGTCATTGCCTCACAGGAGGAAAAGTCAATCACAAGCCACATAGAAAAATAATGCAAAAATTGGGAGTCACATAAAACAAGTGATTGTTCTTTGTAACAGCAAAAAAAAAAGGAAATTATCATCTGGTGCCTACCACGTGGCAAGCACTGTGCTACATGGCATTTTATATACATGCTCTCATTTAATCCTCACTTTGCCCTTTTTAAAGAGAGAGAGACACTGGGGTTTCAAGAAGTTAAAGCACTTCTGAAGGTCACACAACTTGTAATTGTTGAATGCAGAATTGGACCTAGGTTTTTCTTGCTTATTTCTTTGTGCAGCCCTGTCTCCTGCAATACAATACAGGACAGTACAATAGGAAGCCTGAGATAAGGCATAGAAAGAGTTTTATAAACTGTAAAATGCAACTGAAATGAGAGTTACTGTTATCAAGTTATTATGCATTATAAAAGAAATAATGTTCTACGGAAAAACAGCACACTAAACAGAATGCCTGCACCGATCCAAACTAGTAAAAATGGATGTTCAGCAAGGATTAAACACAAATTCAGAGCGATGTAAACAGCTTGCCATTCATGGGGTTTATCTTTGTTCTGATAAGTTATACAAGTTCACACTTTTTAGAAAACAGAATTACAGGGTGAAGAGAAGTTTCCATGGGATGGTCTACATGTCTAGATTTTTTTTAATATATTTAAAAAAATAAAAATTAGCTGTTGGATTCTGTGCCAATACAAACATTACCTAGCCACCCACTGTTCAATCAACACATTTAGAAAAGAAACAAGATGACAGACAGCATGCACTGAAAATGCTATTCAAAAAAAGTCAGAAACATGACAGTCACTGGTCTTTATTTTTAGAGACCCTTGAGATGGGCCTGATAACATTAAGTCGTGGATCAGATTCTGAAGCTCAGGCAGAGAGTCCCACCCCAAAGCACGCTGGGAAGGGGTGGTACTTGGAGGGCATGGTATTCACCATGATTAGATTCGTTACAGGGTGATAGAGCAGGGGGATGTTCGTCCTCAATTTCAGAAGCTTCAGCTACAACTGGGAGTAATACAAAGTAGTGCTACTGGGACCTGCGACCTGAGGACCATGGTCTTCCTACCGGCTCACAGATCATTTGAGCCCTGCTCTGCTCTCAAGCAGTGGAATGGCTGTGAGATCCAGCCCGCTAAACTCCCAGCCACTCTAGGCAGGAAAGAACTGCTGCGAAGCCAGCCCGCCAGCAGACGGATAGACTGTGCCTTGTCAGTTCACCCCTTCCTGCTGAATCATTGTTCCAATCTCTGGGCCCAATTAGTCTGGCTCTGGACAGCCATTCAAATCAATAAGAGTCACTGGCTGTGCATCTAGAAGTAGAGTTGCCCCAACTATTAAAGGGACAGTATCAGGTGGTAATGACAAAGCTTAAAAACACCCTTGGCTGTACTTTTCTCTTTTGTGCAAAGTCACTGACACCATCGGGTTTCATCAAACACCATTTACTGAAAGTCTGCCTCCATCTCTCAGCCATCACTAATCAGGTTATCCCAGAGACTGGCCCCCTTGCCCAAGAGGAGTTCCAGGTTCGCAGACGACACAAAACACTAAGGCAGCACGTGCAACTGAGTGCCAACCCAGCAGCCATTCTCCCCTCCTTCCTTGCTAGCAGAACCCCAATTGTGTGCATCCTTCATGCCCTTCAAGGGAGGCAGGGCTGAGCCTTAGGAGGTGAATCATGAGTGGTCTAAGCCAATCAAGGTGGTCTCATTTCTCTTGCCAAGAATGGCCTAGTTCTAGGCAATGGGAAATGAGGGGATTTCTACTGGGAGCTCCTGTAAAAGATTTTTCCTCCTTTTTAATAAGAGATGTGAGAAAAGAAACAGGCCCTCTTTGGTGTCTGGATGCCACTTACTTTTAACACCAGGAACCAGTGTAGCTCTCTGGGGACCATAAGGGGCTCTAGCTTAGGAGGACAAGCCAGAAGGCTGATGTGTCAGAGTGAAAGATGAAAAGAACTTGGGTCTTAAAAACCTCAATGAGGAGCTGGATTAGTCAACCTTGGAACAGCCAACCCTACTTCTAGATGTCTTGACATGTGAGATAACATAAGCTATTATTATTGACACGCTTTTAGTTTAATTTTCTGATACCTGCAGCCAAAAGCATCCTGACAGAACCAGTAGCCCATACCTCCTCACCCTCAGGTCTTACTCCTGCAGGCCTCAAACCTTAAAACAGATATGCATTTGGATTTACAAGTTCACCTCTTAAACTGCAAATATCCAGAGGCTAGGCCTACAGGTCACTCCCTCTCTAGTGAGAATTACTTTAATCAAATTGCCTTCCTCTCGAGACAAGGCTGTGACCAATCGCAGGACAGAGAGGGGACAGGGGATGGACGGAGGACAATAGCTGTGATTTCTGGTCGGCCAGAGGGAAGCATGAGGACACACAATACCTGGAATTGAAGTGAAGGGAAGCATCGGGCGGCTGTGCATAAAAGCAGTTTTCCCTTCCCTTCTATCTCTAAATTTCTGGTAGCTAAGGTAGCCGTAATTCCCCTTAGAAACCATTCTTCTCCTGCTAAGCATACCTGGGATTGTCATTCCTAAAACCAAGACACCATTTAGGCCTGGACTTAAAAATATATATATACTGATTTCAAATATAAAACAAAATGAGCTTTCCAGTTTGGGTTCTTGTTGGTTTTATATCAGAGAAGGGCGCCCAGGTATAATTTTTTTTTTCCACCAGAGACCACGCCCAGCGAGAAGGCAGTGCCATCCTGTGCTGCCACTCACAAGGAGGGTCCATGGGGGTGGCTAGCCTTGGGCCCCCTCCCCAGCTCCTCCCCTGAAGGCTGTGAGTGTGGGTCTTTGACCTGCCTCGCTATCGCCAGCCCCAGCACTGCTCGGCCTCCGCGAAGGAGCCACTCTATACTCTGCACACAGCCCGCCCAGGCTGTGCTTTCTGAAGAAAGGCATCCGATGTTTATCTCGGGGAGGAAGATGCCAAATCTTTATTACGGCTATTATTGCTGCTGACCTTAATGCTATCATTACTTAGGGAGCCAGAGTAAGGCCCTGAACAGAGAAAAGGTGACAGCTGTCCTCTCAGCCCAGGTGGGTCCCAATGGCACAGCCAGACAGAGACAGGGTTCAGCCTGATTTAGGAGGGGCTGCAGGCTCTCGGGAACCCCAGGACCACAGCTTCTAGGAGAGGATCCTCAGAGACTCCCAGCCACAGCTGCTCCATACCCAAGGCATTGCTTCCTGCCACTTCCAGGTGCTCTGGAAAAATCAGGTTTTCAGGTGGACACCCAGTGCCACTAGGCAACCCTGCAGCTTTCTTCTCCATTCCACACAGGAGCTATTCCAAACCTTCACCCCCTCCTCGAGCCTCCAGTGCCACCTCCTACCCCCTCAAACTCAGCAGATGGTCTTGCCTCCTACTTCAGAGAGAAAATAGAGGCCATGAAACTGTTGCACACTCAGCTGCCCACCTTCCCACCCCTTTCCTCCCCCTACACACTCACACTCAGCTGTACCCAGCCTCACCGCCTTTCTCTGGTCTCAAAACAGGAGGCTGATCCGAGGCTAATGTTTCCACCCATGTCCTTGATGCCCAATCTCTTGAGTCTCCTCTTGGACCTGATCTATCAAATATTCCTCTTTTCTGAATCTTCAATTCCCCACTCCCCACTGCTTCCTTCCCCTTCAACTACAAGCCTGCTTAAATATCCCCCATCCTTAATCCTACTCTAATCCCCATCCTAACTCTCCCCTACCTTCCATGGCTGAACATTTGGAAAGAGCATTCTGCATCGGCTGGCTCCACTTCCTCAGGTCTCAATTCTCCTTCATCCCACTCACCCCACTATAGCTGCTGCTCCCAACAACTCTAAATTGCCAAATACTCTTTTCAATGCTAACCTAGTTAGACCTCCCATCTGACAACATTGAGTATTTCTGGAAGATTATGTTTTCCAAAGATGGCTGCAATAGTATCTCCCATCCTACATACTCTTCTAGAGCCTTTCCAGTCCCCCATCAAGAGGTAAAGTTTATTTTCCCTCCCCTTGAACCAAGGGGACTTTTGTGACTGATTCACCAAATAGTGTAAGGAAGAAGTAAAGCTGCATGACTTCCAAGGCTAGGTCATAAAAATGTGATGTACTTTCCGGCTTATTCTCTCAGGATACTCACTCTTAGAACCCAGCCACCATGCTGCGATGAAGTTCAAACAACCATGAAGGGGCCCACACAAAGAGGAACTCGGGCCCTGGCCCACAGCCCCAGCTGGGCTCCCAGCCAACAGCCAGCATCAATTTGCCAGCCATGTGAATGTGCCACCTTGCAAGAGGACCAGCTGACCTACGGTCGAGCTACTCTAGCTGGCACCAAGCCCTGTCCAAATTGCAGATTCATCAGAAAATACATGACTGTTGTTTTAAACCACTAAGTTTTGAGGTGGTTCATT
Organism: Choloepus didactylus; assembly: GCF_015220235.1. Taxonomy (NCBI): domain Eukaryota; kingdom Metazoa; phylum Chordata; class Mammalia; order Pilosa; family Megalonychidae; genus Choloepus; species Choloepus didactylus. The sequence continues at coordinate 31,918,011 of NC_051310.1, forward strand.
ATGCAGCAATAGGTAACTGATAGAGTGCTCTCTTTTTTAATTTTTTTTCATTGGAGGTAGCAACTCTGCTTGATCCTGGTTCTCCTCCAATCTCTCTGACCATGCCCTCTTAGTCCCCATCATTAACTTATTTTCCTTAGCTCAGGTTCTAAGTGACTGCATTCCTCACAGTTCTTTCCTGCCCCCTTCTCCTTTTCTTCACTCTACGTACCTTCTCTAAGTGATCTCAACTACTATCCCAGCTTCAGCTGCCATGAGGATCTTTGCTAATAAATCCTGAATCTGTATCTCCAGCCTGAATTCCAGACTAAAGGGAAGCCCCTATCCAAAACTACTGACTGCAATACCCTACCCACATAGTTGCTTCATCACCCATTTCAGTTTGCTCTGAGATCTATCCCAACCCCCTTGCTCTCAAAAGAAACTACATTTCCCAGGCTCCCTTGCCAGCATGCTTCTAGCTAAGTTCAGCCACTGGATGACATTGGTAGAATACCGCGGGACAGGAGGAAGTGGAAATCCAAGATATTTCTCCCTGTCTACTTCTGCCTCAAATAGCATCTCTGGCAGTAGCTGCATTTCCTCTGACCTCCACTCCCAGTTGACAGCTCCCATATATATGCTCCAGCTCCCACTGGGCAAGGTCACCATAACCCCAGCTTCCACCAGATGGCCCCAGCTCCTGGCTCCAAAGACCCACCTTCTCCCTTTGTCTCTCCAGACTTGAAACTGGCAGTGGCTTCCTGCTCTTGGTAATGTCTTAATTGTCTCACCGTCTCATTCAGCTTCTTGGCAATTCCACCCCTATAAACCCAACTCTCTGTTTGAAATACAGAGAACAATTTCCTCTTTCCTAGCTGGATCCTGGCTGATACCTATGGTTAAAGGCACCCAAACTTAATCATTTTAGTCAGAAACCTCAGATTTGTTTCAGTTTCTTCCTTCTCATTCATACCAATCCTTCCATCCACCCCATAAAAAAGTGGTCACAAAACCCTGGTAATTCTACCCATTGAGCCCCTCCCTCCACTCCATTCCCATCACACTGCCTTGAATCACACCATCACTCCTTTCCCAGACTAATGAAGCAGCCCCTCAATGTGTCTCCCTGGCTACAGTCTTTCCACCTTCCGATACATCCCCAGGCTGCCAACAGATTTTTATTTCTAATGTACATCTGATTGTGACACTCCTCTGATTAAAATTCTTAAATGATTCCCTACTGACTACAGGAGAAAGCCAGATCCACTCAGTTCCACAAATATATACTGAATGTTGACCATGTGCACTATTCTAGGCCTTGGCCCTCCATGTTCTGGTCCTGCCTGCCTTCCCGGCCTCATTGCCAACCCTTCCCCAGCTCACGCCATTTGAATTAATTGAAGTTCTCCAAGCACACATGTTCCTCCAAGACTCAGTGCCTTCACACACTGTCCTTTCCCTGCCCTTCTGTCTCAAAGGCTCCTCAAGAGTCCACACAAGCACCCTCTGCTCAGTAATGCCTCCCTTAACAGCCCCATGAGTCCAGGCCCAGTGCTCCATCGCACTTTACAGCCAGCTCTTCTGCAGAGTTCAAGTTCCCATGCTGTGACTGTTCACAGTGTTTCCTCCACTAAGGTGGGAGCTCCTGAGGATGAAGATAGGGCTCAGTAACTCTGAGGTCCCCAGCACCCACTGAGTGCATGGCACAGAAGAGACCCTTGATGTACATGTTAGGCTTAGGTAAAGTGAATTGAAAGAATAAATTAAGAGTGCAGAGTGAGGGAAAGGAACAAAGGGAAGGGAACGAGAGAAGAAGGAGAAAGAGGGAGAGGGCCATACCAGCAGGTTAAATAGCTTGCTGACCTCCCCCTAGGGAGTGCTGGCCACAGTCCTGAAGAGTAGCCGGCTCACCATCTTTCTTCCTTGCTCCAGGGATGGAGCTGGGACAACCCAGAGGAACATGGTCCACTAGGACTTTTTCCAGAGCCATTTTCAGGCACATAAGCTTGTTCATTCAAAGCAAGTATCAGACAGGCAAACATGCAACATGCATCAATATTCCTGTGTGATCGACACGCTTTTTATATACCTTGGTTGACCACATGCTCCATCTTGTTATAATTTAACAAATTAAGATGTAACTTTTTCTACACCCAAAGAAACCACCTTTGGCTCATCTTATTTCCACAATTTCCCCCCTAGGGTCCCCCTGACCCTAGCAGCTGCTCAGCATGTTTTGAGACCATCCACAAAGAGTTGCCAGGACAAGTCAGAGAGAAATGACCATGCAGCCATGTGGCTCAGGTCACACAGTTGCCATGGCACCACCTTTTTTTGTGGTTTCAAGTCTCCTCTTCCCACCCTGCTGCTCAAAGGACCACTTTCCACCCTCCAGCCTGACTGAGGCTGCCTGGATCCCAGAGAAATATAGCCTGAGGACAAGGGAGGAGAAAGGGGAAGGCTCTCACCTCCATCAGGAGAATGTCCTTCGAGCTCTGAGCCTGCACCTTTGGATGCTGAACCTTCACAGCCACTGTCCGCCCATCATGCAGCACTGCCTTGTGGACCTGGGCCAGGGAGGCGGCCCCCAGAGGGGTGTCATCAAAGCTCACAAACAAATCCTGTATCTGTCAAGAATGGAGACAGGACAGAGCAACTGAGAAGACAGCACAACTCAGTGAGAGGGAGCCAGGGAGATGGGCCGGAGTCAGCACATCCCAACTACCCCGCCACAGACCCTCTGCAGTTCTATGTGCCAACCCAGTGCCTTCACTGCCGTGGAGATTCACACCCGAGCACACGGAGAAGAGCAGGGTGGAAGACACACAGGGAGAGGGTATCCTCCTTCACGGTGCCGTGCTGTCTAGAATGTTCAGAACTGTGAACCATCTACCCATTCATTATCTACCATTGCATCTCCTGGGCTCTCAAATACGAGTAACCAAAAGTTAATAGAATTCGGGCACAGGGCAGCTTAGGATAAGGATCAGATGGAAAATGTTTCAACTCCACCAGCCTTGAGAGAGCAAAAACCCTGGTTCAAGGCTCCAAACCTAAAAACTGACAGCAGCAGCCTCAACACAGGGATAAAGCCCTCTCCTGGCCCAGCCACTCTGCCCGAGACCCCCGGGGCTGCAAGGCAGAAGCCTTGCCTTGGGTTCTCACCTGCAAAGCCACTCAACGGTGGCCTTGGCAGATCCCTTGCCCTTGCTGGGCCTGACTTCCAATCTCTATAAATTGGAAGTACACTCCTCACTCCCCATCTTCTCCTCCCTTCTGCCTCCCTTCCTTCCCTCTTAGGAAGACCATGTCAAGTTTCCTGAAGGAAAAATCCTTTCTGATTTGAGTGGTCACAGCTACATGGGCCAGATGTGAATATACTACCCTCCGAAGGAGACCTCCAGAAGCCTTTTTCAAGACTGAAATTCACACCCCCTCCATATCACCCCTTTTAAGCTCTGTATAGCCTCGCAATTCTGGAAAGTCCAGATATTCACACTTACCCATGCAGAAATGTGTGTATAAATACAATCAGTGACATGCCTTCCTTCTCTCCCACACTCTCATGCTTTGAGGCCTGTTCAGTCTGGGCCCCCTTTTCATCCTTTGTCCCCCCGTAGCAGCCACTCTGTCCTGCCCCCAGCCCCTCTCCTCTCTTTCCCAGTCACATGACTCACGGCCACCACCCCATACCCCCGCTTGCCAGGCTGCACCATCACTTTGCTAATCTCTTCTCATAAATCACTCCCTCCAGCCCTGTCATCATTTTTGTAGTTTCACTAAACTCCACCTCATTTATCAACATCTTGCCAAGGTTAAAGGCTCAGGCAACATGGGGAGGGCCCTACACTTCTCTGCCACAGGAAATGGGTGCAGGATTTGCTTTTCTGTCCCCCTTCCTCCTCACTGGGTTTTTTTTTTTTTTTTTTTTTTTTTTTTATCTTCATTTTATTGAGATATATTCACATACCACGCAGTCATACAAAACAAATCGTACTTTCGATTGTTCACAGTACCATTACATAGTTGTACATTCATCACCTAAATCAATCCCTGACACCTTCATTAGCACACACACAAAAATAACAAGAATAATAATTAGAGTGAAAAAGAGCAATTGAAGTAAAAAAGAACACTGGGTACCTTTGTCTGTTTGTTTGCTTCCCCTACTTTTCTACACATCCATCCATAAACTAGACAAAGTGGAGTTTGGTCCTTATGGCATTCCCAATCCCACTGTCACCCCTCATAAGCTATATTTTTATACAACTGTCTTCGAGATTCATGGGTTCTGGGTTGTAGTTTAATAGTTTCAGGTATCCACCACCAGCTACCCCAATTCTTTAGAACCTAAAAAAGGTTGTCTAAAGTGTGCGTAAGAGTGCCCACCAGAGTGATCTCTTGGCTCGTTTTGGAATCTCTCTGCCACTGAAGCTTATTTCATTTCCTTTCACATCCCCCTTTTGGTCAAGAAGATGTTCTCCATCCCACGATGCCGGGTCTACATTCCTCCCCGGGAGTCATATTCCACGTTGCCAGGGAGACTGGGTGTCTGATCCCACGTAGGGGGGAGGGCAGTGATTTCACCTTTCACTCACTGGGTTTTATTTGCGCCAAGTTCCCCGTCCTCCTCCACCCATATGCTTGTCTTTTCCCCCCTTCATGAATTCTAAGCCCCCTAAGGGTAAGGTTCTTCCCTGGTCTCCACCCCAATCACTCTGAGTCAGCACAGGAACCCTTTATCCTGGATCTGGGCCGGGGTACCAGAACAGAAGGACCATCAACCCCACAAACCCATAAGAACACCAGCCCCAAGTGAGCTGTTTTGTTCACTGCGGAATTCCCTGTGCCTAGAACAGAGCCCAGAACTAGTAGGTGTCAATATTTGTTGAATGAATGAATCCATTATTTTCCCTATTTGTGGAGAACTGAATCAACATCTTCCCTGTGAAATGACTGACCAACTTGGACCCCCAGACCCTTCCTGTTCCCACATTCCTACTAATCCAAAGACCTCAAATATGTAACTTACTAAAATAACAAAACACATGTCATGTGTGGGTTTACCTAGGTAGATTCCACCTGTTAGTCCAGGTGGGTGTGGGACTCCAGCCTGGCCAATCAGAACCCTGAAGACCCCCGGCCACACTGATTGGTTCAGAAATGGAACCATGACCCAACTGGTCCCATCAGACTCAGTTTTTTATTTTCGTTTGAACTGTGGAAGAAAATGTTCTCTCTTTCTGCTGAACTTAACAGCTAAAATATAAGCCTGGAGCTGCCAGGGGTCACACAGGCAGCCACGCAGAGGGAAAAACAGGAAGGCAGAGCCCAGAGGCAAAGAGTGAATCCTGGTGACAATGTTGGGGCCCCCTGATCAAGCCGTACCTGAGTACCCATCCTCTAATGCCCTTTTTGCTCATGTCAGTGTGAGCTGGGTTTTCTATCACACACCTGAAGGGGCTCTAACTGAAACAGTGCATTCTCAGGCCCCAGTTAGGATAAATGAAAGAAACATGGTGCCCAGTGTCCATGTCCATGAGGGGTCGGTGAGTCTGCCTTCCCACAACCTCCCCACTCTCTTGCTGGGACAGGATCCAAGAATAGAAGGGAAGGTAGCACCTCAGCAATGCTCCCAGCAATTACACAATGAGATCAACACCAAGGTCCTTTGGAAACCTTCAGGTGGTTCCTGGAGGAGCACCAACTGCCCAGGAGGATGTTTTCTGGAGAGGAGCTGTAAATTCAGGCCCACATCTCCCAGGACCTAGAATGACCTGATCTGCCCACTGCAAAGACACTTGAGGGTTCACCTGACCCCACTCCCCAACCCAAACCTCACCCTGGCTCCCCAGGGACATTTGCTTGTTCTCTGGGAAGGACAACCAGTCTTCAAACCAGAGTCACTGCAACTGGAGAGTGAAATGACATAGCTAAGGTGTGTGGAAAGAACAGCTGCCAAGAACATCCCACGGGGAGGTAGAGGAAGAAAGGGTCCAAGTCAAGTGTACCCCAATCCCCCCAGGTGAGAGGAAACCTGGTCTGGGTATTTCCTGAAGATTAGAAGGGGCATCTCACTATTCCCCTGCTCCCACCAGTGGGTGGGGGGCCTCCAAAGATATCACCTAAGACCAGCTGCCAACTCAGTACCATGAACAAACAAGGCCCAGCTGTGAGGACTTAGAACAAGTGCTCAAATTCTCAATATTACCAGTGAAAGCAAAGAGAGACAACAGGAAATGAGGATGTACCCCTTGCCTGGCCCAGGGAACCTGTCAGGCAGATATTCCCCAACCCCACCCTACTCCCGTACCCACCCACCACCTCCCCAATCCCCCTATAGCCCCCTCTTGATCAGGAAGCAAGTCACATGCCCATACCCTCCTGTGCTTACACATACACACACAGTAATTGATTGCTAGTGGATGTTCCAATCCGGTTTATAAAAAAGGTAATTAAAGATTGGTGCTGCAGCCTATAATTAAATATGAATAAAGCATCTCTAAATGGAACCTTGATTCAAAGTGTTCAGTGGAAGTACTTTACGCTGATAAATAGTAAGGAAAAATAGACCCTGTCCCGAAAGCAGAATTATACCCCCCATGCAGCTGAAACAAACACCACCCCCTCCAATCAAGACTCGTCCCCCAGCCCTTTCAACAGAAAACCATTAGCAGAAACAAACTGCAGCATTTGCAGCAATTAGAGTCAAGCAGGGACCTCAGCTGCCTCCAGTCACTCACAAAAACTTGTCTCCCTGTCTAAGGCTTTCTTTCCACAACCCCACCCCCCCCACCGTCCTTTTTTCCTCTGAGTCTGACAGCAAAATCAATTAAGTAAAACAACTGCATTTTTAAATGACTAGCTATGTGCTTTTTAATTACTGTCGGCCAATGATTCAAATATATCGATGTCCCCATCTGAGAAGGAAAAAATAATCAGAAAAAAAAGTTTCTCTAGCTTTGTATGGTTTGGTTGTTTAGGGATGGGTGTGGGCATGTCCATGTGTGCAAGTGCACATGTGCATGTGCGCGCGCGCGTGTGTGTGTGTGTGTGTGTGTGTGTGTGAATAGGAAATGATTGTTTTTTATGGACAGAAAAATACCAGAGGGGAAAGAAGAGAAGTGTCATCCCCTAGGGGCTTAGCAGAGAGGGGAGCGGGCCGGGTGCAGAATTAAGCAGGCTGGATCCAGCGGGGGCCCGGGACCACAGGCCCTCATATCCTAGTCAACAGCAGAGTGAGACACTCTCCAGAAAGTGTTGTGCAGACTGCCACAAAGCCAGCTTACTGGGCAATGCTTCCAAAACACCGTATCGAGCTGCCAATCACTGGCCAGGATCCTCACTCAGCCCAAAATAAGGCGACAAGGAGTCAGCGTCTTCTGGAGAAGCCACAGTTTGGCTCCCGGAGGGAGTTTCTTTTAGCCGAGTACCCCAGAGTCTACACCCACCAGCCTGGGACCCCTTGTGGGGATCCCTCAAGAGTCACAAGACGGGAGGTATCCTGGATTTTCCCAGATGGCCCAGTTTCAAATATTCCATCCTGTTGTCCCCATACTGATATATGCCAGACCAATTTCTGTAGTTTAGAAACTACATCACCATATCCATAATGCATCTAACAGACCCCAGCTCCGAATGAAGACAGGAGCCTGCCCCTGTATCAGGTAAGTCCAGGCCCACAGGCCAAAGGCAATCAGTGTCCCCTGAGTTGCTGGGGAGACTGCCCAGGGCACCTGAGTCCAAACCAGCTCAAGGCAGGTTACCATGGCATCGGCAACAAACAACATTTAGCTCTCACAGTCTCAAAACCACCCACTCCACGCCTGGCAGGGCACCTGCTGCCATCCACTGGAACCTGACCAGGAGAGGAGACACGTCCCCACCTGCTGCTAATGGAAGTGGCTGGGGTGCACCTTACCCACCCACCGCACCCCTGCTCCCCATCCCCTGCCTGATGGTGCCAAGATGGCTCTCTCCAGCTAGGACTCCACAAAACCTCAACATCAGCCCTGAGCAGAAAACCCACCACTACCCCTCTTATGTCCCCCTCCACTTGAAACCCATCCCCTCCTCTCGGTATCATTTCCCACATACCTGCCCCCAGGAACCCCTACATCTTACAGCCACCCTACCTGCTGATACCCCATTTTGCTACAATTCCTGTTCCTCCCCATGACACATGCCTGGTTATCATCCCACCTCTTCAGGGTCATACCTGTACCTTCTAAAGCAAGACCTGATAGTGACAGCAAGTATGCTGCACACACATCCTCATCCTCCCCTGTGGTGGTTTTAAAATACATTCACAAGGTTTTTGATACTCTTCCTTCTGAGAGGTGGAGCCCACTTCCCTCCCCTTAAGTGAGGGCTGGACTCAGTGACTCATTCCTAACAGGCACGATATGGCAGAGGTGACAGCACATGACTTCCAAGACTAAGTCAGAAAAGGCACCACGACATCTCCCTGCTCTCTCTTGAATCACTCACTCTGGGGGAGGCCAGCTGCTGTGTCATGAGGATGCTCAGGCAGCCTGTGGAGAGGCCCACACCATAGGCGCTGAGGCCTCCCGCCCACAGCCATGGGAATGAGCCAGCTCAGAAGGAGATCCTGCAGGCCCGGTCAAGCCTTCAAATGACTTCAGTCCTGGCTGACATCTGGACACAACCTCAGAAGACACCCTGAGCCAAACTACCCTGCTAAGCCACTCCCCAATTCCTGACCCCCAGGATCTGCAAGACAGTAAATGTTTGTTGTTAGAATTGTTCTGGAGTTTTGTTTTTTTTTTTTTGTTTTTTTTTTTTGCAGCAATAAACACCTAATACACAGAAATATATGAAACAGAGTTCCTGTCTCAATTCCTGCAAGGAGACGGGCACAGTGTTCAATTATCACAGAGACCTGGGTCGAGCAGAATGTCCTAATGGAAGAAGGCGACAGCCTCTCTGAAGAGCACACCTACAGTTTAGCAGGGCCTGATGGACAGCATCCTGCATATTGCTGCCTCACCAAATCCTGGAGGGGATTTCTGCCAGGAAAGAAGAAGAGGCTTCCAATATCACCTGGGCCATCAGCAGAGAGGACAAGACATCCACGTGTCTCTCTCCCTCTCCATTCCAAGTCTGGGCTTCAGCCCCACTCAGCAGCTGCCCTGCCTCAGGATGGGAGTATCCCTCACCCCCAGCTTCCCACTCAGAGCAATTTATTGTAACAAAAATAATAACAACAGTAACAGCTTGAGGACACATAGACCTTGTCTTCATGGAGTCTGTATTCTTTCTGGGGCTCTGTAGGATCAAACTGCCAGTTCTGCAGAGCCATTAGCTATTACTACTGCCAAGCTGGGAGTAAGAATGAAAGGCCAACAGCAGAACCTGAGGCCTTTCTTGACAAGGTCAACCACAGAAATTAGGAAGCAGAGTCCCTGTCTCAATGCCTGCAAGGAGGCAGCACAATGCTCAACTATCACCAATTTGCTGAAGAGCCTCCAGGTATGAGTAATTGTTCACCTGGCTCTGCCAAGGACATCTCAGGTCAGCCCAAGCTTCTTTCCTCCCACAGGATGGTAACAAGCCGGCAGACAGGTAGCAAAGCAAGAAGTCAGGGGCAGCCACACTCTAGGATGGCCACAAGCATGCTCCCAGGGACATGCCCAACAGCTGGTCAGGACAGTCAGACCTGATTGGCAGGGAGGCACAGTGAGGCAGAGGCAACCTGAGTCAGCCTGCCCAGGCTCAAATCCTGGCATCACTGTACACCAGCTTGGGCAAGTTACACAACCCTTCTGTGCCTCAGTTTCCTCATCTGTAAAATGAGGACATAAATACCAACCTCATAGCATTGATGCATAAAACCACACAAAGGGTCTAGAAGACAGCCTCTAGTAGGCCCCCAGTGACTGGAGCAGGAGCAGTGGCAGCCCCACCTAACGCCTCCTTTGAAGAGAGGCAGAGGGGTAAAATAGAAAAAGCACTGGACAAAGAGTCAGCAAAACTAGGCTCTCAGTCCTGTTCTGTCAGAGCATACAAGCCACCATCCTCACTTACCCAGACGACTGTAATGGCCTCCTAAACGGACCACACACTTGCATTCCTATCTCCTCCAATCCATCTCCACATGGAGCTAGGGTGAGTTTTCCAACATAAGCTTTTCTTGTCTCTACTGTCTGCTTAAATCACTTCACCGGCTTCCTGTGACCGAAATGCCTTATACCACCCAGAAGGTCTGCCCTGCCCATCTCCTCTCCCTGCCCCCCAGATCTCTCTGCCCTGAGAAGGCGGCCACTTCAGCCACCAGCAAACTCCCTGCCCTGTGGGGCCTTTGCACCTGCTGTGCCCTCTGCCCACTCATCCTTCCAGTCACAGTTCAACTGTCACCTCCTCAGGAAGCCTCCCTTCTGTAACCTCTCAGAGTTCCTAGGCCCTTCTTTGATTTATATTGCATAATCTCCCTCTTCCCTTCTGGACTACAGACTTCTGGTTTTGCTCAGCATTGTATCCAAGGTGCCTGACCCTTAACTGGTGCTCGGTAAGTATTTGCTAGATGAATGAACGGAGTGGAGGTTAGATTTTCTCTCTCCTTTCCCTGGCAAGGGGACTGTTAGGCTTTCAGCTGAACTAGGATAACTGAAACACCTCCCAGAAGTGGCTACAGTTCCTTCAGGGGGGCTGAAGGAACTTCCTTGGTGCTGGCACCTTCGGAGCTGTGGATGGAGGAACTCTGTGGAAATGCTGTGATAATAATGATTAATAAAAAGCAGATAAAGACCCAGTGTGGCTGGCCAGCTGGGAAGCCATCCATTAGATCTGTCATTCATTAGAGGAGGGGGATGGGGCAGTCCAATCAGAGCTCCTCAGCTTAAGCAAACCTTCTGTAAACTGTAGGCTGCAGGCACTGACATCTGATGAATTATTCTTCATAATCCACCATTGGCGGTCATAAATCTAATCTTTGAACTTTTCCCATCTTAATAACTCCAACAGCCTCACAGGGTGACATGTCTGTGTCAGACTGCAACAGAGATCTCTGGGGCAGAAGAGACCAGAGATCCTAGACAGAGGGCGGTAGGAAGCTCGGGGTCCCCAGCCACAGCTCACGCCCACTGGGGAGAAAGCCTGGCCTCAATGGCTCACATTCACTTCTAGTGAGGCCCATGAACTCTAAAAGCTGAGGGGTTCCCCTCACACACTCCAAAGGTCCCAAAGGCCCTTTTCCAATGAAATTCAGATGTTCCTCCCCCAAAAAACTATTTAAAAATAGAAAAAAGAGAGAAAATAAAGCAGAAGCATCCTTTGGTAGCCATTTGCTCCCGAGAGAGACTCCCTTAGCCTCCAGAAAGTGGCAAAATGCCACACAGCAAAAGAGCCTAAGGGCTGTCCCCAGGCCTCAGAGCCAAAAGCAAGAGGCCAGAGGCTGCTCTGGGGATCTTCCAGCATAAAAGGCTCCTGCAATCTTTCTAGGACACCTGAGCATCTCTTTCACCCACTAAGTTTTCCAGATTCACTTTGCATGTATCAGCAGCAGTGCCCAGAAATTTTAAAGGGAGGTAGATGCAGACTCCTTGGATCAACTGGGAAGAATAAGCCCCCGTTTGGGGGAACATCACACACTACCGGCTGACCCCAGCCAAACAGAGCAGTGGTTAAAATCGCCAGCTCTGGCGGCAGCCATCATTATCTGTCAATTTGTAGCTGTGTGGCCTTGGACAAACAGCTTAGCCTCTCTAGACCTCTGTAGAAATGGGGATGATGGTTACGGTATCCACTTTGTAAGGTTCTTCTAAGTGTTAAAGTAGATTTTGCACCTAGAGCAGGGGTCAGCAAACTATGGGCCTTGGGCCAGATCTGACCCGCCACCTGTTTTTGTATAGCCCAGGAACTAAGAATGGATGTGTACATTTGTAAGTGGTTGGGAAAAAAATTTTTTAAATAATATTTCATGATGTGAAAATTATATGAAATTCAAACTTCAGTGTCCATGAACAAAGTTTTATGGAACACAGCCATGCCCATTCATTTGCATATTGTCTCTGGCTACTTTTGTGCCACAACAGCAGAGGTGAGTGGTTGCAAGAGAGACCATATGACCCTGAAAGTCTAAAAGATCTACTATCTGGGCCTGTCGTAGGCAGAATAAAGGCCCCCAAAGATGTCCACATCCTAATGCCCAGAATCTGTGAATGTGTCACCTCACACGGCAGAAGAGGCTTTGCAGATGTGACTGGATAAGGACCTCAAGATCAGATTACCCTGGGTTATCCAGGAGGGCCCAGTGTGATCACATGGTCCTTATAAGAGGGAGGTAGGAGGGTCAGCATCAGAGAAGGAGGTGTGATGACGGAAAGAGAGGTCGGAGGAAGAGAAAGCAATGAAGACACCATGCGGATGGCTTTGCAGATGGAGGAAGGGGCCACAAGCCAGGGAAGCTGGAAAAGGCAAGGAAATGGATGCTCCCCTAGAGCCTCCAGAAGGAATGCAGCCTGGCCAGCACCTTGACTTTAGAACTTCTGAGCTCCTGAACTGTAAGAGAATAAATGTGTGTTGTCTTAAGCCAATAAGTTTGTGATAATGGTACAGCAGCCTCAGGAAACTGATACAGACCCTTTATAGACCCCTGATGCCCAACACTCCCAGTATTCATCAGTTTTTATTCTTTAGCTATATTTCCCAGGGCAGGGGCAGGGCTGGAGAGCTGGGGAAAGAGACAAGGGGCTGTACTAGGACAACACAGGTTAAGGGGGAACCCCAAGATGTGACACCAGGAAGGGGAGCATCACAGCCACCTGGTTCTGCTGTGGCCAGGTGGTGCCACCTAGAACCAGCCCCCCGTTTTCCCTCCTCAGCTCCCCTGGTCACCTCCTAAATGTTATTCCTTCCCCATCCCCAGGTCAAACCCTAAAGCGTGCTTGGCCGAAATGACATCTTCACCTCTTTCCAAGGAGTCCAGTTTCCTCTTCTAAACCCCACACAGAACCACTAGTCATCAGCTCACACACCAAATAGGAGAAGAGCAAGAAGGCCCATGAAAGACTTCTCATTCCAATAATGTGAGCAACTTGCTCTGCAGGAGCAGCTCCAGCTGCTGAAGGAACAGTTTCTCCTTCCACAAACTCAGTTACAGGGAAACACACACACACACTACCCTGGTGCCCTCATTAGGTAACGGTGCTGCCTGCATGCATGCGTGTGTGTGTGTGTGTGTGTGTGTGTGTGTGTGTGTACATACATTTCTTAGTGTCTGGAAACCAGGGACCTTCAGCCATTCAGCCCCTCAGTGCTGACCCCCAGACTTCTCAGTTCTGTGCAGATTTGCTGGCTTCTGTCACCACAAATCCACCCCTCCCACTGTGAGGAGTGAGGGGCGACTGTGCAAATCCCAGTCCCATAGAAAAATCCTGCTGATGAACATCCCTCCACCATCCCCTTTCAGTGCTGTTGTCAGAGATAGTCACCCACTGTTGGTGCAAGAGTGCTGAGAGCTTGCCGTGCACCTCCCTCTCCCCCAGCCCCTGCCCCATTTAATTCATCGCTGATTCCTGTTGGTTCAGACTCCAGAATGCGTCTTGCACTCCTCTCCATCTCTCCCACCCTGGTCCAAGCCACCATCATCTCTTGCCTGGAGCCTATAGGAGTCTTCCCAGTTCTACTGCTGTCCCCGATCCAAGGCATCACAGACTAGACTGTCACTCTCTGCAGAAAATATCCATGGAGCCAGTGTCAGAGCTCCCCCACATGCCCCCACATACGTCTCCAGCTCATCCTCCAGAGTCTCACTCAGCCCTGTCCACCCCCGCCACCCACTTCTTTCTGTCCCTGGACAGACCCAGGCTCTTTCCCACCTTGAGCTCTCTGCTGTCTATCCCACCCTCCCTTCCCCTAACTGTCCTCTGGTCTCAGCTGAAACACCACTTCCTCAGAAAGCCATCCCACCTTCCCATCTAAATTAGGTCCCCCTTTTAAACTCACTCCAAGCACCCTATAGTCTCCCACATTGCACTTATCACAATTGTCATTAAATTTTTATTCTTGTGATCGTTTAACATCTGCCATTCGCCCATAACTAGATCACAAGGACCATGGCAGCTTGTTCACCCATCTAACCCCTGGGGCCAGCACAACAGATGTTCCACAAACATCTACTGAATCAATAAATGACTAAACAAATGATCACTAAAGTCCCCAGAAGGGAGGAAGGCTGCCGAGGGTCCAGACGCACAGTAGCCTCTGCCTATGGGACAACCAAGCCAACCTGGCCCAGGGCCTGCCCCCAGCCCAGACCCGGGTCTCCGTGCTTCCAGCCCCCGCCACTGCCCAGGACTCTTTACTCTAGCTCAAGTTCAGGCACCTCCCTGGGATGACACCCTCCAGAGATGACCTCCTCCTCAGCTCTGACCACCCCACAGGCCCAAAATGCCCTCTCCGTGCCTTCTGCCCATTGGAATCCTGTTCAAGTTTCACCTCTTCCATTAAGCCCTAATACACCCCTCTCTACAACCCTATTTGTGGACTCCAAGAACACCTGAAGACTGTAGGCCAATGTGCAGATATCCTTCTCCCATCTTGTTGGCCTCTTCCTGTGTCTATGGCTCATTATGTACCCAAATACAAGCTCCTCAGAGACCTCAGCACTGCTGTAACGAATCAACCAGGTGAGTCAGGAAAAGCAGCCCACACAGGACCTTCCTCGGACTCTCTCACCTCCTTCATACCGACTGTGGAGAGAGTTCTGCCCTCAGGTCCTGGGCCCACGAAGGCCACCAATCAACCATGGGACCTGAGGGAAATTGTTTCAACCATCCCGCATCTTAAATCCTCACTTATAAAATGCGGGTGTTGGAGTAGTTGATCCTTGATAGCCTTTCTAATCCTTTGATTCTATAACTCTTATTTTCTATCCTACACTTTCCCACTTATGCCCCAGTCCCATACTCATTGACCTACACACACACACACACACACACACACACACACACACACACACACCAGCAGACCAGCAGTCACCATGGCTTCACTTCCAAATGTCCACTCTCCTTGAAGCAAGGCCTCCCACAACATAAATCACCAGGGCAGCCTGGCCTGGGAAATGGGCTTGTTCCTGAAGCTCCATGAATAAAGAAGCAGGCACAGCTGGCCCATTCATAATCAGCATAAAAAATTGATTAGCCCTTTCCAGATTAAACATTATTGTTTCAACAGCGAACATAAATCAGCTAGACACAGGGGGCTCAACTCCCTCTGCCGCAAGGAGCAGCATCAGGTAGAAAGCAAATGGGAAGAGGCGACCTGGGGCAGGAGAGGAAGGTCCCAGGTGCAAGAGGGCACATGGGAGAGAGAGAGCAGAGAGCAGACGGCTCCTCATGCCCATGGGGAGGGAGGGCTCTCCAGCATCACCAGCCACAACCAGGGAGCAGAGGGGCAGCACCTTCTCCCAAGGTGAGATGGAGAACAGCCTAACAACCTCACCTCATGCTTCTTAAAGCACCGCCTCAGCCATCAGCTCTTGGAGCAACTTGGACCAGCAGCCAGCACGGGGCCGAAGGCAAGACAGTGGGATGGTGCAGTGTCCGAGGAAAGGGTGTGGCCCTCAGAGGCACACTGAGTGCTGGCTTAGCACCTGGCTGGGGCTACTCGCCAACATGAAGCAGCCTGAGTGAAGAGTGTGTGTCTCTGGAGTCAGAAGACACTCAGACTCAGTTCCTCATTGAGCCACTGTCCTGCTGTGTGATCCTGAATAAGTTACTTAACATCTCTGAATCTCAGTTTCTACATCTGGAAAAAAAAATTGGGGAAAGGACTACCTACCCCAGTGAGTTGCTGTAAGGACTAAATGAGACCAGGTGCTTGAAAACATATGACACCTGCTCAGGGCAGAGGAAACAAATACTCAGTTTGTTGACATCCTAAGTCTCCTCATCTGCCTGCCCCACAGCCCACTCAGGGATGCTGGGAGGATGCCATGAGCTGCAAGGATGGGAAAACTTTGTGAAAAGCACAGGCTCGTCACAGAGAGGATGGAAGGCAGGGCTAGGAGCTTGGGTTCTGGAGTCAGCCCTGGGTGGTGCTCCTGGTTCTGCCTCATACGCCCTGGGTGACCTCAGGCAAGTGACTTGGCCTCTGTGGCCTTGGTTTGCTCCTCTGAAAAATGGGAATAATACAAATACCTCCTCTCACAGGGCTGCTGCGAATCAGGGTGTTCCCTGTGCTCCTGTTTGACTTGCAACTCCCAGTACCTGCATCTGGGCCTGAAGGCTTTTTCTGTCTTCACAACCGCAGAAGTTAATACTCCCAGGAGCAGCCCTCAGTTGAGGAGGAGGACATGGGGGAATTGGTGTATAATACCCTAACTTCCCCTTGGCCCTCAGATGGGAATATTCTAAGGCTAGTTGTTTCACACCATTTCCCAGGGTTTGCCCACAGGATTAAGTTTGTTCGCCCACTGCGGTAGCTGGCTTAATAGACGAGATTCACTGTTGCCTTCCCTTCCCTGAACCACGTACCTACTTCCTTACCGACAGTGCCTGAACTTGCCCAAACTCACTTTCACCTGAATCCTTGTCGCAGGCTCTGCTTCTGGAAGGGCCCAAACTGAGACAATCACCTATCACATGGCAAGTATACAGCCAATGTTCAAGACTGGGCAGGACCTGGGATGATGCCTTCAAATCATCCCTTCTACTCCAGGGCATCACCAGTAAAGGGCAGTCCTCTGGCTTGCCAGGACACGGGGAGAAGGTGTAGGAAACTACTGCAGTCACATCCACCCGGCCTGCACCACAACCCCAGCCCCAATCTTGAGCAGCCTGCAAGAGAAGACCCAGTCCCCTTCTACCTAAGCAGGGGAAGGAAGACCATGAGTTCTGGTCAAGGAGAAGACACAGACTCTGGAGGATTCTCTGGCAGCCCCAGAAGGTGAAGGGCCAGCTGGGAGGGCAGCCCCAACAAGCACAGTGTCCATGGCTTTCCTCTCCTGACTCACTGCCCAGCCTGGGACACTCGTGCACAGAGCTCCAGGAGGTCAGCAAGAGGGAGAAAAACTGGCCCTGGCCCAGCTTTAAAAAGGCTCCGTAAAGGAGAGTTCACCTTTGCTGGATGTGGATGATGAAAAGATTCTCCTTGCAGGGCTCCTGCCTTGGGACCCCTCCATCCATCCTACTCCACCTAAAATGTCTCTTTTTACCAGTCACAGGGTCTTGTACATAGACAGACAGACTGACAGACAGACAGACACACACACACACACACACACACACACACACACGCATGCATAATATTAGCTGATTTGACTTGACTTCTAGGATGTGGGGCGTGTGGTGACTGCCTTGAGCCTGCCCTATCAAGGCCTGGTGCCCATGGCCCACTGCAATGCTCTCCAGAAACCAGCCTGTCCTCAGGACCAGTGACCACACAGTGAGAAGAGCGGGAGCTTAGGCATCAGATGGGCCTGAGTTCAAATCCTGGTTCTGCCTCTTACTAGCTTTCTGATTGTGGCATGTTATTTAACCTCTCAAGGCCTCTGCTTCCTCTTATGGAATAGTAAAACCTATCAACTTTGAGAATTAGTGTAAGGATTAGACACAGTATCTGTAAAACATCAAGCCAATGAGTACTACACAGCAGATACCAAATAAACAGAAATGTCGGTATCATTATCCTTTGAAATGAGTGCCTAAGGTTTTGCCTGCCCTACCTGCCTTTATGCCTTTTCTGGCTGTGCATCTTTCCACCCCATCCCAACTCCAACCTGAGGGTTTCAATGACAGTGGTGACATCTTCTTCCAGACTCCACCTCCCTGCCACAGTGATTGGTCTAGGATAAACCTCTGACTCAAGCCAGGCCACTCACAGGTTTTCACACCCCCACTCTGGCCATAGTGATTGGTTTAAGAAGGGACATCTGACCTAAGCTAAGCCAATCAGAGTCCTGATCTGGAATTTTATACAATGGAACTGAGGAGGTGGAGAGCAGTATTTTCTAGGAGGGCAGCTGGGAAGAGGTAAGGCTGAGAGCTGCCAGGAGCCACATGTCCAGGTCATGGAGAGACCCGACTGTGAATGAAACTAACCTGCAAAGAGAAGCTGAAAGGAAAGAGAGGAAGATCCTAGCAGATACCCCAGAGGCCCAACTCTACCTCAACCCTTCCAAAAATGTGATTACGTAAGACAATGCATTTGCCTTTTTGCCTCAGCTCACTCAATTTGATGTTCCATTTCTTGTAATCACAAAAGGCCTAATGCACCCATCCAATGGCAGTTCCCTGGCTGCTCTGCTTTGCTGGGAACTGTGCAAGCTGCGTTCAGCACTTGCCACCAGGTCTCCCCCCATGTACACTGCCTGACCCCACATACCCTTACCCCTCCCCTCCTGAAATCTTACTCATCCCTCAAAGGGTCAGCTCAAGGGCCACCTCCTCCAAGAAGCCTCATCTGAACTTTCTCTGAACTTTTAATCCATCAGCCCCATAGCAGAATGCTTAATTGTCCTCTTCTTGTTCCCTTTGTGTGTTGTTCTACCTGGCTTTGGGAGGGAGGGACGAGGGCTTTGACATTTGCTATATCTCCCATAGCATTGGCACAGAGCTAAGAACTTTTCAGTTACTCTACAAATTCGTCTTTTCTGTGTGAGCAAACCAGCAAGTAGTGGGTACCAACCTGTGAATGGGACCACCATGAGCTGAGGCCCTTTATCTTCCAGAAATGTGCACGGAACAGCCCAGACACACCAGCCAATCAGAGAGCTTGGACACCACCCTGCCCACTGGCCCCCAGAGAGGGGGAAGTGCCCTGAGCAGGGTCTCTTCTCTGAAGGTGAATCGGTGAGATCATTGGTATAATCATCCCAAACCACTGCTACTTTGGGAGGTTGGTGGAAGGGTATAAAGAAAACCCTAGAATACTATCACCTGGAGGGATGAAATTATGAACATATGAGTTCCTCAAAGTCCATAGGAAACCACAAGGTCCCACGAAGGGTGACTGCTGCTTGAGGCTGTCTGGGTGTCTTTGAGAGCAAGTCCAGCCTCATTCCTGAGTGCAGCCCTCTCCTCCTGGGCACTAAGTGTCCAACCCTGAACAGAACAGTCCAGGAGGAAGGGCACTGGGTCAGCAGTCAGAAGACCTGGGTGCCAGTCCGGCTTCTACCACCAATGCTGCACCACTCTGGGCAAGTTACTTTCCCTATCTGAGCCTCAGTTTCCTCTCCTGTGAAATGAAGGGGTTGGTCTAGATGATTTCTAAACCCTCACAACCCATGAGTTATTGACTCTCCTGGATAACTTGCCATAAAACAATGAAAAGTGAACAAGAAAAGCCAGGCACCAGGTGATGTGCTGGACATCAGGAGAAGGTTCTAGTCCTTCTGTCTCATTCCATCTTCACAGCACCTCCATGCATGGTAACCATGGATAACATTTACTAAGGATTTACCAGGTGCCGCACTGTACTTTACATGGATCATATTTTACAATCTTCGCCACAGTCATATTGATGTGAAGGTTCTACTGTTTTACAGATGAGGAAGCCAAGACTCAGAAAGAGCATATAACTCACCCAAGGAGGTGCTGCTCAAATGTGGTGCCATTTGGGATTTGAGCAAGGCTCTCTGAATCCAAAGCCTATTTTATTAGCCTATATGGCAGGCTGCCTTGGAAAAACTAGAAGCCAGACCTTGCACCTCGCCCTTAGCCCATAATTCAGATAGCACCAGGCATCCCCTCACTCAGCCGCCCCACAGGCTCCCACAGGACTGCCCCAGGGAACAACAGAGCCAAGAACAGGGGCAGACTCTACTGCCCTGAGGACGCCGGGACCCACAATGACCTTGGGGCCTCAGCTGCCCTGGCCTGGGTCAGATGGAGGGTCTCAGCTCATGTCACAGCCAGTATTGAGCAGGGCACTGAGGGAAGCCCAGGGTGAGTGACATCTGCAATCACGAGAACAGAAGCTGAACACTGAGGTGAGCAGCCAGCTAGGCTGCAGCAACAGGAGACCCAGGGGTCGAAACCAAGGGCTCTGGGTTCACAACAGGGAGCCACTTCAACCTGGCTGGGGAGGTCAGGGAAGCTTTTAGGAAGACAATGCATTCAAAGCAGCTCTGCAATTCAATTCAACATTAATAACAACTACTATGTGCAAAGCTCATGCCACACCCATGGCGGGGGGGGGGGGGGGGGGGGGGGGGGGGGGGATTCAAGATGAACAACAACCAGGAGGGGAAGCAACCAACCATTAAGCAATTAATAACTGCATTGGAGCTCTAATAAGCGACAGGAAATATCCTGGGGAAATACAAAAAGGGTCCATTAATCCTAACTAGGGTAGGTGAGGAGATCAAGGAAGAAAATTTCAACAGAAACCGTACACTCAGTTTCTTATCGTAAAATAAGGTTAATAATAGTATCTACCTATAGGGATTTAATGATAATTGTGAGTTGATCCATTAGAACCTTTAAAACAGCATCTGAATTAAAGCATTCAAAGTATACACATGTTTGTGTTTATATGATGTTGTCATTGTTAGACCTGTAGCATAAAGGGTGAGAAAGTCCAATGAGTAAAAAGGGGGAAACGAGAGAGCAGCATGGACCCGGGACAAATGCAGGATTGTTCCGGAAGTGGAGTAGAGCCCCTGTGCAGCCAGGGCAGAAGCTGTATGAAGAGAGGAGAAGGTGTGAGGCTGGAAAGAAAGCAGAAAGAAGCACCTTAGGAGCTTGCTACGGGTCTTTATTCCACAGGCAGGGAAGAAACGTTGCCCAAGCTGTGTCCAATTCATCCAGAAGCTATGGAACTATCAGCCTGACGGTGCTCAAGACACTGGAGGCTGGGAGCCCCACAGGGAGGAGGTCAGGAGAAGGGCGCAGAGCCTGTCCCGGGGCAGTGGGCAGGGACGGAGGCCGGGCAGGTGGGGTGGCAGCCGTCAGCACGGCGGGGAGTCAGGGAGAAGAGTGGGTGCCGCTGCAGCCTCGTCGCCCCATGACTAATTGGAAGCCATCCGTCCTGGCTGACGTTAATGCTTCCCGCCATCCATCTCCCACTCGTTAAATTATCATTTTATGGCCAAAACCTCTCTTATAATTGATAAAAATCTCCTTTTGATGTTCAGCATTATTGGGAGGGAAAACATTTTTATTCTTCATTATGTTTTCAATATAAATGGATTTTTTATTAAGAGCTGCTGGGAAGGCAGGATGAGGCAGCAACAGTAGGTGGAAATCTCTCTCTCTGGCCTTCCATTCCTCCCCGCACACAGCTTCACGGCCACTGATGCTTCTGTTCCATTCCCAGAACACTTACTCAGCAGCCTTCTCGAGGAACCATATTGGTAGACAAAGAAACTAGACCCCAGAACAACGAACAGTTTGTGCTTGGGACCAGGGGGCAGGGACCCCAGGGGCAGACACAGTACCTGGCCCAGACGTGCTCAATAAATGTCTGTGAGTAAACAAACATTGGGGGCTGACAGTTTGATGTGCTGAGCCCTCTATCACAGGACTTGCCCTTCTGGAGCTCGTGACCACAAAGCAGAGGCTAGGCCTGCTTATAACTGTGTGTAAGAGTCTCCCACTGAGTGCCTCTTTGTTGCTCAGATGTGGCCCTCTCTCTCTCTAGCTAAGCCAACTCGGCAGGTGAACTCACTGCCCTCCCCCTGATGTGCAACCTGACTCCCAGGGGTGTAAATCTCCCTGGCAACACGGGCTATGACTCCCAGGAGTGAATCTGGACCCGATACCGTGGGATGGAGAACATCTTGACCACAAGGGGGATGTGAAATGAAATGAACTAACGTTTCAGTGGCTAAGAGACTCCAAATGGAGTTGAGAGGTCACTCTGGTGGGCACTCTTACGCACTATATAGATATCCCTTTTTAGGTTTTAATCTATTGGAGCAGCTAGTAGTAAATACCTGAAACTATCAAACTGAAACCCAGTAGCCTTGACTCTTGAAGACAATTGTATAATAATGTAACTTACACGGGGTAACAATGTGAAAAGCCTTGTGGATCACACTCCCTTTATCTAGTGTATGGATGGATGAGTAGAAAAACGGGGACAAAAAACTAAAAGAAAATTAGGGCAGGGGAATCGATTTGGGTGTTCATTTTTTACTCTTTTTTTTTTTAATTCTTATTTTCACCTTTTCTGGTACAAGGAAAATGTTCAAAAAACAAATCGGGGTGATGAATGAACAACTATATGATGGTAATGTAAATGATTGTACACTTTGGATGATTGTATGGTATGTGAATATATCTCAGTAAAATTGAATAAAAAAGTAAAAAAAAAAAAAAAGTCTGTGAGTAAATAAAAGGACTAGGAGAAGGTGAAGGCAGCGTGGAGGAAGAGAGTATATGGCACCTGTCACCAGGGGTGGGGAAGTTCTGCCAGCCATGGGTCAAGCCCTCGGGGTAGGAGGAGTGTGTTAGTCCCTGCATACGCCCTCATCCCAGCTCCACCAGGACACTGGAAGGGAAGCTGACACATGAGGAGGGCTGGGGTTAGGGCCTGAATACTGCACAGCTGCCATCTCTGTGGCTCCTCCTTGGACCCCCTTCCCCAGCCACAGAGTCAGCCCTGGGGACCAAGAGCACTAGAGTCAGGGTCCCCAGCCCAGAGGAGATGCTGCTGAAAGGTCTGGGGAAACTGCTGCCAACAATGACCTGCTGAGCTGCCAGCAGCCCCCCAAGGTGGGGGATAGTGCTCCAGACACCCAGGGGACTAGCTTCCAAGGCAGCCCGAGGGAGCTTTCTAAGAGTGGGTGGGAAGGGGCTGGGATGCTGGGTATGATCAGAGAAGAGAAGAACAAAGTTTCTTGTAGCAAAATAGGGTATGGGACAGAGAACTGTACCGGAAATCAGAAAACCTGGCTAAAGACCCAACTCTGCCATTTACAAGTCACTCTGAACCTCAGTTCCTCATATGTATAAATCATCCAGCACAACACAGAAGCAAGAGCTAACATTTAGCATCTAGCCATGATCTAATGCTCCACATTCGTCACCTCATTTAATCCTCACAGTCAGCCTCACCCCTGTGGCCAGTGCCGTGACTTAACACAATTCACAGATGAGGAAACTGAAGGACAGAAAGAATAAGTAACATAGTCAAAGCCACACAGTTAACAAACCAACAGGCAGCTTGGCTCCTTACCACCATGAAGGCTCAAAATCAAGTTCAAGTGTCATGTGAGTGCAAGGCTGAGGGTGCAAATGTGCAGGCTGAGCCCCAAGAAATGCCGGGCCAAGGGGCAAGTGTGGCATGAAATCCAGCCTAGCAGAGCTGCAGCAGCTTGGAAGAAAGGGTGCTTTTCTGAATATGGGCTGCCTGGAAGGGATGCCTTTTCCTACTTCTCACAAAGCTCTCTGTGCATGAGCAGAGGTCCTATGTGCAGACATGCAGAAGTGCCTACCTTTCACTGCCCATGCCCATCACCCCCTCGCCCCAGCACCGAGGCCTCTGCTCCCTCTCTGGGGCTCTCTCCACCTGCTGCTCCTCACCTGGCCAGGCGCCCTCCCCCCTCACCTCCCTCCCCTTCCACCTGCGCTCCTGCTGGCCCTCCTGCCTAGGGTGCCTTCTCTTTGCCTCCCTCACCAAACTTGATAAATGGTTGATGTTCTTGGAGAAGAGCTTCTTTCTCTCTTCTCTGAACTTGTGTTTAAACCTTGAGTGAAACAAGATTTTAAAAAGTCACCTCATGAAAAATACGGTGGGATGGGGGAGGGGTGATTTGAGTGTTCTTTTTTATTTTTATTTTTTATTCTTGTTCTGATTCTTTCTGGTGTAGGGAGAATGTTCGGGAATGGGTTGGGGTGATGAATGCACAGCTATATGATGGTACTGTGAACAGCTGATTGTACACCATGGATGATTGTGTGGTATGTGACTATATCTCAATAAAACTGAATTTAAAAAAAAAAAAGTCACTTCCTCCTGCCCCCATGGTTTCATACAAAACCACTGGGTGTGCATTCTGCCACCTGACGCACAACAGCACCCGCAAACTCTCCTCTAAACATCTCCTCCAAACTCTCCTAGATATTTGGATCGGACGGTCTATCAAGCACTATAACATACAGCTCTTTTTTCTGGGTACTAGGGGAAGCTGTAAAACAAGATTGAGTCTAAATCTCCACCCCCATGGGAGCTCAGGGGGTAAAAGACTGATGAAAACATGCTTAAGAGGACACAAGTCAGACCTGTCTACCCCAAACCCCAGGGGCAAGTGCTACCCCTAGCAAAGGTATTTCTGTGCTGGACTCCAGCAGCTAACCTCAATGCCTTCAGTGCTTGCATAGAATTTCAGAGCTGGAAAGAGGCTTATCTGATACAACTATATTCCAGAATGACAAAGAAAAACAGATCATTTCTTGCAATATATTGGGGGAGGAGGGGTAGGGGTGTGTGTGTGTGTGTGTGTGTGTGTGTGTGTGTGTGTGTCCATAACCAAAGATAACCATAGCCAGTGCAGTTGACAATTCTATCAATCAACTCTTAAGTCCAACTGTAACTCCTTTCCCTAAGCTTTGTACCCACCCCCAACCTTCCCACCCACACCTTTTCCCATTTATAAAAGATGACCTAAGAAAGTCAGGTGAAGTTCCTTCACCCTCACCGCCCCGCCCCCGTACCTCAGTCTTTTCATGCATCCTTTCCTTGCTCAGACCTCAGAAGAGATTCTTTTTAAATGCTCTCTCGTCTTGTTGCTCACCTTTCTGTCCCCTTCTCCCTTTCAGAGACCACCTCTGGAACCAGCATCAACTCCCACCACCTTCACATCCGCCCCACTTGCTCCTGGGCCCCTGCAACTCAACCATTCAACCAGATGTGTCTGCTGAGCCCCTACCAGGTGCCAGGCACCAAGCTGGGCTCTGCTTTGGGGTATGGACTCCACTGCTCCCCTTCACCGATTCTTTCCCAGGTCACACAGGATCCAGGGCAGAGAACTGAAAAGGACAATCAAGGCCCTCTGTGATAAAGCCACGGCTCCAACTTTGTAGCCCCAGTTCTATTATTCGCTGACCTGAACACCACATTTTAGTCAACAAGACTAGTCACTGTCCACCTTCCATGCTTCATGCTTGCCTATCCCTGCACCTTAGCTTAGCCCATCCCCATCCATCAGAAATCCCCTCCTCAACCTCCAGCTCCTCCAATCCCACCATCTTTGAGGGCCTAGGTCAGATGCCACCTTTATCAGGAAGCCTCTGTCCACCCAAATGTAACCTCCCTCTCCTGCAAACTCCTTGGGCACTTTACACGGCCAGGTATTAGAGCAATGAGTATACCTCTCTTATGGCTCCAGACAGGGGCTGGAATGAGGTCCTTAGCCATCCTTGGTTTTACCCAGTGTCCAACTCAGTGCCATTTTCACTAAATACAAACTGCTTGAACAAGCAAGAGCAAGAATGAATGGAAGAATGAAGGAAAAGGTGCTGAACCACAAGATCACGGATGGTCAGAGACCGGAGGGACCCTCAGAAGACTCCTAACCCCTATGAGGAAGGTGTAAGCTTGGGACTGGTGGTCCACGTGAAGAAATGGGCCAGGTCCTCCAGGATGCAGCCAAAAGCTCACGGGTGCCAAGGTGGTCGACAGCCTTGTATCTGCCTGTACTTGCACCATTCGGTGTGTAGAGACCTCAACCCAGGCTCCTTCCATAGCATGGACCATGCCCAGGAGTAGAAAGAAGCCCTGCCTCATCCAGCTGGCCAGGGCTCCTCTGCAGGGATAGGCCAGGGCTTCAGCACCCCTCCCTGACTCTCAAGCTCAGGCACCATCTGCTGGCCAAAGTCAGCACTGCACCTGAGCCCACAGCCCCAAGGGCAGCCTGGGGACCCAGGCTGAGACCCTCCCCAACCCACTCCAGACACAGGTCACTCTGGGGGCAGTGGAATCACCCCCACCTCCTGGAGTCTACTTCCCATAACCTACACCTTAAGACTTAAGAGAAAGGGGAAAAGTAAGCTTCTGTCTAGTAATACTGCCTGAGAAACTCCCAACACACAGAAACACACATACACACACATACACACACTAAAGGCTGCTTTCCAGAAGGACTTCTGCCAAACAGAAGCTCTGTTATATAGGGGACAAAGCACTGACCTGGATCAGATCTGGGGTCTCATCCTGTCACTGCCCCTCCCTTAGCTGTGTGAGCCCCCAGCACACTCCCTTCTCAAAGAGAGTGTCTGCCCTCACCTGCCCTCACCCCCACCTCGATGCCACACAGGGTGCTGTCCCTGGAGTTGGTTTGATCCAGAACCAAATGTAAATCATGGAGTCCAGAAGTGTTGCAACCTCCATCCCAGCTCCCTCCCCATGCGGGAGACACCTCTCAGGGCCAGTCTCATGTGCCCAGGACAGGGACTGGTCTGAGAACATTAGTGACCCTCCAAGGCCTCTGCTGATGGGTAGGATCCCCAATAGGCACAGAGAGAATCACCCAGCTCAGGCTGGAACGTGCCAACCTTGCACTCCCATCTAACCACCTCTCCCCTCTCTTCAGTCTAAAGTTTAGATGCAATCACCCAAGGACTAGGACCTAGAAAGAAGGTGGTGGCAGAGGGGAGACTCAGCATCTTTTAACCACACTCCTGAAACCAGGGACAAAGCAGACCTATCCAGGGAAGCTCCCAGGGCTGGGGCAGAGCCCAGGATGAGTGGGCCCCACTCAAAACCTGTTCCCGGGGTGAGAGTGCTCCCCTCCCTGAGAAGTGTCACGGGAGGGGCTGAAGGAGGAGGGAAGTGCAAAGTGAGTGACTTCCCTCCACCCTCATGCCCCCACACTCACCTACCCTGCTTCCCACACAGCCCCTTTCCCCTCCCTCCACCCACAGGCTGAAAAAGTGTGTCACTGGGAACAAATGGCATCTTCCCAGGAGGGAGGAGGAAGGAAGGGGGGAGGAAGACTTTGGTTGTGTGCCTGTGGGGGCCGGGGTAAGAAACCAGAGGTTTCTGAGCTTCCCAGCTGTGAGGGACGCCCCCTCAGAACTGTGACCATGACACTGGCCTCCCTTTCTCAGAGAGCTCGAGATACTCAGGGACAGGAGCCACTCAGCCACACTCAGGACCACGTGACCACACGGGCCTGGAGAAAAGGCCCTGGAGATGCAGGTGACTGTCGTCCAACCCTGAGAGTCCTGGGTCCTCAGCCAGCCAGTGGCCCACCCTGACTGCTGGCTGTGGAACTTCCCATCTGCCTCCAGCCTGGTTGGATGGGAACCAGCCCACTCTCGCCCCCACGCCACCACCTTCCACATCTCTCCACAGACAAGTCGGCCTCCAGGGGTTAATCTCCCGCTGCCTCCCCCCTCACATCCACCCCCATGGAGCTGCCACATGCCAGCAGTGATGCACTTCACGCTGTTATTACAGTGATTTATTTAGTTTTAATTTGGGGGTGAATCTTGTGCAGTTGGAAGCAGGAGGCCAACAGTCTTGGTAAGAGGCAAAGCCAGGTGCTAGCCAACTCCATCCCGTCTGCCCGGGGCCCTCCATCCTAACCTGCTCCTCCTGGCTTGCAGCCTCTCCCTGACTCCCACCCTAAATCAGGTATACCCTTGGCGCAATTGCTCCCCATTTGGAGAAAATGTTCCTTAGTGGCGCTGGAGTCCACAGAGGTTTCTATGCTCCCCTCCTGTGTCATCTGGGCCTGCAAGAGATTCAGCTAATGAGGCCCCCTCCCCCAGGTCAGTGGAGGAGACATGAGGGATCTGAAGTTGTGCATCTGGCACCAGTTCTACATCAAGGGACTGATAGCCAGGACCAGCTCCATGTGTATCGGTAAAAACGGAACAACTGGTCTTCATCAAACTTCCCCCCACACTCTCAGCCCTGCTCTGAGCAGCCTAAATAAGCCGTCACTCATTCCTTCGTTGGTTCATTAAGCATACACTGGGCACCTACTAAAGGCCAGGCACTGTTGTAGGCACTGTGGATTCGGGGATAAAAGAATTGTCATGGTGTCCATCCTCCAAGAGGTGACGACCCACAGCAGAACCACTGACAGACAACTAACCACGCCACAAGTTGCACAAGTAGATGGAGTAAAGCTCCATAGACCCCAAAGG
Source organism: Choloepus didactylus (assembly GCF_015220235.1). Lineage (NCBI taxonomy): Eukaryota > Metazoa > Chordata > Mammalia > Pilosa > Megalonychidae > Choloepus > Choloepus didactylus. The sequence goes on from NC_051310.1 coordinate 31,946,054, forward strand.
AGGGATAAGCTTGTTCTAGGGAGGGTCACAGAAGACTTCACAGAGGAGATGGGATTTGGCCAGGACACCCAGCACCTAGCATGGTGCCTTGATAGATGGATAGACAGATGGACAAATGGCCTTGAAAAGCAAGGAATCGCTTGACAGGTAGAGCATGGAGTAAAGACCTTCCAGGCAGATGGTAGACCATGGGCACCGTGGGCATAAGCATGGAAGGCTGAGGGTACACTAAGAGTCTGAGACAAGTAGTGCAGTGTGGCCAGGGCACAGGGAAACAACAACAGTAACAGTAGCTAGTATTTGTTGAGCATTTGGTCCAGGTCAGGCCCTGCACCAAGCACTGTGCATTCGTTATTTCTTCTAATCCCCACAACAACCCTAGGAGGTAGATTCTATGTTTAATCCCCATTTTACAGTTATGAAAAGCAAGGTGCCCAGAGGATAAATAATTTGTGCAAGGTCACGTAGTCTGGAAGGGCAGAGAGGAATTCAAGCCCGCATCATCCGGCTCCAGAACCAAACCCTAGCCACAATGCCCCTCTGCCCCACCAAGTCAAATTCATGAAACTCACGGGCAGCCTGACACCAGATCGAGATGGACCTGGAAAGTCCTGCTAAGGATTTTATTCTAAGAGCGACTGGGAGTCATTAAAGGTTGTGAACTAATCTCAGGTAAGGATCACAAAGGCTTGACTTTATGATTATTTTGCTTGAGAAATTCAGGAAGGCCCATTCTCTCTCTAAGAGTAGAAGTTCAAATACAGTGATAGGTAAAGGGGAGAGGAAGTTTTTTTTATTAGGGATCTCTGAGCTACCTTCAAAACATACCACAAACTTTGTAAGGCTGGGCCTGACCTGCAAACGCAGGCTCAAATTCCTCTCCAACCCCAGAAGCATGGGTGCCAGAACAGGGAGCAAGGGTCTGTGCCACGGTGCCCAGTTTTGGGTGCCACGCTTCCTGCTAGTCACTGGCACACATGCATGAGTCCAAAGGAGAGTTACCAGGACCAGGGCTGGTAGAACAGAGGGGCCCTCAGCCCCTCTCTGCATGCAGCTCCAGGGGGAAGAATGAGGATCAGAAAAATTAGGATTGAGGAGGCAGGTTAAACCATATGAGGAAACACTTGCTTACAATTAAGAGATGAGAGACAGAACAAGCTACTCTGGGCAGCAGGTGAGAGAGTAAGCTGGAGGTAATCAAGCAGAGGCTGGACGACTTTGCCTACCAACACATTCCAAAAAACACAATTCATTATATGATTTGGACAGTTTATCAGTGGCATCATAGAGTGGTGCCCGGTAATCACTTACTGCAAGTGCCCTGGAATGGTTTACCCTACCACCCTAAGCCTCCATTCCTCATCTGCAAAATGGGGTTAACAGCAGTACCCACCACATACGCTTGCCGTGACGATTCAAGGAGATAGCACATGGAACATAACACAGTTGTCCAACATGAAGTAAAACCTCAGCAACTGCAAGCTATTAGATTGAACCATATGAATCATATTAGGTTGCAGGTCAAAAAGAGTTTAATATCAAAAATTTTATATGGTCCAACTTATATTTTTACTGAAGGCCACTGAGGCTCCACCTAACCTCTTTGATTTCAGCATTAAAGTTGCTGTGGTGTTCAGCTCAGCACCAATGGTGGAGCCCCAGTGCCCTGCAGCCGGGCAGCAGGAAGTCTGCCAGGGCCTTTCCAGAAGGAGACTGCCCGGGGACCCATCCCTCTCGGCAGAGGCAGGTACCTCCTTGCCCAGGTCCTCGCGGATGACCTGGCGGATCTCTTGCATGCTGCTCTGTGGGGCCTGGCTGTGGAGCACCTTCAGTGTGCTGGTGTACTCCTGTGGCAGCAGGTAGTCCAGGGCCCCCAGGTGCTGTCCCACCTTGATGAAGGTGCCGCGGTTGGCACAGCAGAGCTCACAGAGACGCCCGGCAGAGCGGAGGTGCACCTGTGGGAGACAAGGGGCCAGGGAGGAGTGAGTGCAGGCTCTGCTCTGGACAGTCTCCCCTTCCTGTCCCCTCTGCTCTAAAACCCTTATTAACTTGCCAATGTTCAGGGCAGGCGCACGCATGCACATACACACACACACACACACACACACACACACACACACATTCACCCCCTCACTCAGTGTCCTCCTTCAGTCTCCGGTTACCCAGAGCAACCAAGTCCAAGCTCATACGGACGCTGGCTTCTCGGAAGGCCCCCTGCTTCCGATCACCTCCTCTCCATCAAAACTTACCTGGTCTGGGTCCCACTTTCTCAAGGCTTTTAACCAGGTCTAATCCACTAAATGATTCACTAAGGGTACACTGAACTAATGTGTTTGCCACCCACCCCTCAGACATAAGATAAACTTTCTTTGTTGGAAGCTCTATTATTTATAAAACACAGTCACATACATTATTTTATTTAATCCTCACAGCATCCTGGGGGGCAGCGATTGGTATCTTTAAAGATGAAAACTCAGCTGCTGTGCTTAAAAAGAAATAGCTAATAAATGTCAAAGGAAGGTCTAGAAAACACTCCAAATTCAGGGCTCTTTTAACCCTAGCATAGCTAACTCTAACAGGGGTCTCCTATGAACCAAGGGAATTGCTTTACTGGGGTGGGGGGGGAGCTGGAGGGAATCTGACATATAGGGTGGGCAGCTGGGAGGCTGCCCAGGACAGAGCAGCCTTAGCATACACCTGATGTCCACCTGTCCTTCCAGAGTTGAGAGGCTGTTCCCATCAGCACCAAGCTGTGCATCCCCACTTATCATCCCCACCTGAGAGAGGGTCATCAAACTCAGGTCCTGCCTTCCAGGAGCTACAGCCCATGAGGCAGGCCGAAGCAATAGCAAATGCAGGAGAAAAGGGAACCCACTGCCCCTGGGGCCCTCGAACCCCTTTCTACCATCCAAGGCAACAAGGAGAGATTGGACTTCTGTGATGGCCCTATACTGAGCCATGAAGGATGCTGACATAATTAGGCACATCTTTGGGGGGGGGGGCAATAAAACCATGTGAAGAGTTAAATAACCGCACCAAAGATGGAAGAAATGTTCAACAATTCTATATAATTAGTTGCCAAGTGAACCAAATGGCTGCAATTAAAGGAAAGACTTGTAGAACGGGGAGTGTGACAGCCACGAACTTACGGCCTCTCGGCTCCAAGCCCATCATTCTTTGCACTGCTTTGTAACATGGAGTTACTTCTCCTTTGTCAAATGGCTGGAAGATTAGGCTTGTCAATAGGGGGGCCTGGGGTCCCCCGCAAGGCTACAACAGGAGGAAGGGGTTTCCCTCACTGCTTCCAGTGAGCTGTTTTCAGCACAACGGCCCATGGATGAGCCTGCAAGAGGTTTGATAGGGCCCATTTCAATGGCCCTCACAGACCACCACTTCCTGGTGGGCCCCTCTTATAGACCATTTCTGGCCCACACCTTCTGGCGAGTTTTGTGACCACCCAGCAGGCTGCTCCTACAGATTAGCTCTGGCCCACATCTGTCAGCGAGTTTCTTTGCAACTGAAGGACTCTCCTGACAGAACAGCACAGCCAGCAGCCTCCAGTAAGTTTCTCCAGCGCCCGACTGGCCACTCCTACCTAAACTCCAGGGCTGACCCACATCCTCCCACAAACCTCTCTGCCCCCTGGCAGGCTGCTCCTATGGACCAGGTTGCTGGGCCACTCTGGCAGCTGCACCGTCCTGGGGCAGGTCTGAATCTCAGCCTTGCAGGTGGGGACGGGGCCCTCTGCGGAGCTCTTGGTTCCTTCCTTGTTCATTCTCCTTCAGCCCTAGAAGTAGTAGCTGCTTTATACATTTGCTACTTCTGTACCCTTAGAATCTTCTTTTGTCTTCTGTTAGCAGATAACCACCTTTTACCAATTAATAATTCTTTACATTAAATATTCCCTGTTCAAATGCTCAGAGCTAGCCTCTGAGGTTGAAATTGAATGGATTAAGACTAAAAAACAGGGCATTTTGGATCAAGAGAACACAAGCAAAGGTGGGTGTGTGTGGGTGTGTGGGTGTGTGTTCCTGAGATGTGCAGGCACTGAGGAAGATACTAATTCCCTAGCCAACCCTGCTCTACCGTTTTCTGTGGATTGCATTCACTCTGCACTTGACTCTGTCCCTGGCAACCCTCAGAAAGCGTCAGCCTCACCCTGCCAGGCCCTTCCACCAGGGAGCAGAGCCGGGTGCTGCACCCCCCAGGTGTAACCTGACCCAGCCCCAGGGAGGGTGTCTCTTAGCACCAAGTGATGGCCACTTCAGGAGACACTGGGCAATGCAGGGAGCCCTCTCTGGTTACACAAGCCCAGGTAGGATGGTCTACACCCAACTCACCAGTTACTTGGCACATCAGAGACTGTGTGTGTCCCCTGTATGCTCTACATACCTCAGGGCAAGCCGTGTATGGACCATAAATGTAGATTGATGACAACTATCGGTCGTACACTCACAAAACTATCATCCATGAAACTGAGTCAGCATCTACTGCAAATGGCACCCACATTTCAACTAAAGAAGCCCCAAAGTCACCTTCAACCAGCTTTTAAATAAACTCACACACATGCACACACCCACACTCACATACTCACATGGAGATGAGGACATTACCACTCACCAAAAAAAATTAAGATGTTCTTTTAAGGCCAAAAGACACCAATTATGACTAATAGAGCAGACACTGCTCTCCAGGGTCCCTTTCCAGCTCCAGCTCCTACAGCTACACTGTCCTTTGGGATCGTTCAGGTTTTTAGGAAACTACTGACAGTGCAAACTCCTTCTCTCCACATTCGTCTACTTAATTTTGCAGCATAAGGAGCTAAGCCTGCTGGCATCCAGAAGTATATACAGGAATCTCAGGAGTCTCTCCTACCCAGCATCCTTTCCTCAGCCATGAGAGTATGCTCTCAATAAGAGAGTCAAGCTTCCGGAATCATCTGATCTCTACGTTCCCTTCAACCTAATCCTTTATACCACAAATATCTTTCAACACCTACACAGGCATAAGCATCATGAGGGACATGCAATAAGTAACACATAGTCCCAGACCTCTAACAGCACTGTCCGACAGAACTTTCTGCTATGATGGAAGTGTTCTGTATCTGCACTGACCAATATGGTAGCCACTAGTGACATGTGGCTATTGAGCCCTTTAAATATGACTCGTGTGAGACAGGAATTGGATTTTTTATTTTACTTAATTTTAAATCTCTTAAATTTAAATCACCACACATGGCTAGTGGCTACCATATTGGACACTGCAGGCTTATAAATTAGTAACAACTATAATAATAATCATTATTTAGTGCCATGTTCTAAGTACTATTCCTGACCTACTGTAAACACTCAAATACACATGATGGTGGTTATGGTTTATTGTTTTGCAAATCTGCCAAATATCCTGTAAAATAGATGTCCTCTGTGTTTTTAAAGACAAAGAAGCTATCTCAGAGAAGTTCAGTGACATTCCCAAGGTCCCACAACTAGTAAATGGTGAAATCTTGGTGTGTTCAAACTTTGGTCTGTCAGATACAGCCCTGGACTCTATACCCAAGGGCCCAGAGCAAACATTGGTTTGAAACTCTCTATGTACCAGGCATTGTGGGCAATGCAAGGAAATACAGCCACGGTCCTCATATGCAAGGAGCTTAGACTAAGAGGTGGACAAACACCCGTGCCAGTTTGAATGTACTATGTCCCCCAAAACGCCATTATCTTTAAAGCAATCTTGTGGGGGCAGGCTTATTAGTATGGATTAAGTTGAAATCTATTGGTTCAGTGTTTCCATGGAGATGTGACTCAGTCAACTGTGGGTGAGATCTTTCCTTGGATTATTTCTATGGAGGTATTGCCCCACCCATTCAGGTGGGTCTTTATTGGATCACTGGAGTACTTTAAAAAGAGCCACACAGGCCCAGATGCAGAGAAGCTATGAAAGATATTTTGGAGAGCAATTGAGAGTGACATTTTGGAGAGAAGCTGCAGCTGAGAAACACATTTTGAAGATGGCCATTGGAAGCTGTTCTAGTTTGCTAATGCCACTGGAATACAAAACACCAGAGATGGATTGGCTTTTATAAAAGGGGGTTTATTTGGTTACACAGTTATAGTCTTAAGGCCATAAAGTGTCCAGTGTAACACATCAGCAATCGGGTACCTTCACTGGAGGATGGCCAATGGTGTCCAGAAAACCTCTGTTAATTGGGAAGGCACGTGGCTAGCGTCTGCTCCAAAGTTCTGGTTTCAAAATGGCTTTCTCCCAGGACGTTCCTCTCTAGGCTGCAGTTCCTCAAAAATGTCACTCTTAGTTGCACTTGGGGTATTTGTCCTCTCTCAGCTTCTCCAGAGCAAGAGTCTGCTTTCAACGGCCGTCTTCAAAGTGTCTCTCATCTGCAGCTCCTGTGCTTTCTTCAAAGTGTCTGTCTTGGCTGTAGCTCCTCTTCTAAACATCACTCACAGCTGCACTAAGTTCCCTCTGCCCATCAGCTCATTTATATGGCACCACTGATCAAGACACACCCTGAATGGGTGGGGCCACACCCCCATGGAAATATCTCATCAGAGTTATCATCCACAGCTGGGTGGGGTGCATTCCAAAGAAACACTCAAAGAATGACAATCTAATCAACACTGACAACGTCTGCCCACACAAGATTTCATCAAAGATAATGGCGTTTGGGGGACACAACATATTCAAACTGTTACAGAAGCTGACACTGACATTTTGGAGAAAGCCATTTTGAAACCAGAGCAGATGCCAGCCATGTGCCTTCCCAGCCAACAGAGATTTTCCAGATGCCAATGGCCATCCTTCATTGAAGGTATCTGATTGTTGATGCCTTATCTTGAACACTTTATGGCCTTCAGACTGTAACTGTGTAACCAAATAAACTCCCTTTATAAAAGCCAATCCATTTCTGGTATTTTGCATAACAGCAGCATTAGCAAACTGGAACAACATCCATAAACTATCATTACCAATATCAGGCAGAAAGGGGAGGGGCCCTATCACTCTGAAATGTGGTATGTGCTGCAAAGGACACCAAGCTGGGCATCTGCGGGTTGGGGGGGCATGGAAGTTGAATCAAATGTACATGGTTTAAGAGACCAATGAAAGCTGTATTCGCTCTTGAATAAAACAAGAAGGGCTTGTATTAGCTCTTTATGATGCCAGGTAATGGTTAGTAGCATAGGTTTTGGAATCAGAAGACCTAGGTTCAAATCCTGCTTTGCTACTTACTGGTCATATAATGTTGGGCAAGTTAACGAACTTTAAAACCTCAGTTTCCTCAACAGTAAAAGAAGGATAATAATTATGCCTGTCATTGTGAAGATTAAATAAAGCAATATTTGAAAAAGATCCTAGGACAGGACCCAGCATATAGTAAGTGCTCAATAAATGGAGTGACAGGAATGGGGGGTTGTACACAATCTTCCCAGAAAAACGACAATTAAAAAAAATCCAGGCCCAATCATTCCCTATACTTTGTCTTGTCCAAAACAAGTCTGTACCACAATCTAATCAATAGAAACAATAGCTAATTTTATGCTCTCTTATATAAATTGCAAAGCAATTGCACATAAGAAATGCAAATGGAGGAACTTCCAGGGAAGACGGTAAGTAGTGAGCCCAGGACTCAATCCTCCTCCGAAACAGCTAATGGACAAGCAAGAACTGTCTGAAATGACTGTTCTGGGTCTCCGGAGGCCAGGGGAGCATGTACAGCATCCAGGGAACAGCATGAGGAAGAGGCTGAGAAACTGGTAAAGAACTGAGAGTAGCTTGCTCTGCAGCAGCTGCCGGCACCCATCCCACACTCTAAAAGCAGATGGGGTCTGGTCCCTGGCTGACTGCTGTGGATGAAGAGGGATATGGAAGCCCTCCTCCCAAAAACGAGGTGGAGTGGGGGGGACCAGCTGAGCAGTGATCATTGCTTTTGATCGATGAATTTGGAGCTCTAGATCCCAGCTCAAAGCTGCTATTTCAGACTGCCCCACCAGCGACCATTGTTTTAACCCAGTCCCTGACGGGCTGAGGCGGTGTAAGTTTATAGACACAGTACTTCCTTGGGGCTGCAAGGAAGAGTTTGCTGAAGAGCGCCATCTGGTGGGCAGGCCGGGAAAATGCAGCTTAGGGGAGTCATCAAAAAGGTTTCTCACATCTTTCCTGACCCGCTCCCCAGGGATCTTTGGAGCTGGTTTGAGCCCCTTTTTTAGGTGCCTAGCCCTGTTTTGGCTGGAAAATACTAACTTTGGAAAGTCTTCTCCAGGGTGACCCTCCTCACAGAATTTGCCCTCCAGGCAAAAGCACCTAGAGGCAATGAAAGGAATGTAAAAAAACAATAGAAGCAAAAGAAGAACAAACCGAACAGATCAAGATTCCTGGAGAAGGAAGAGAGGAAAGGAAGCTTTCTCCTGGGGAGAAACAACTGCACAAATAGTGTAACCTTAAAAATTGTACTGCAAGTCCAGGGCAAGAATTAGATAAAGACGACTTGGGAAAATCTGATCATTTAAACACAATTAATTCTAAAGGTCTCGAATAAGTTGACCCAAGTGTCAAAGAAGAGCCTCAACACAAAACCAGTCAATAATAAAACCCAGACCTACAGTCGACTGATCTTTGATAAGGCCCCCAAACCCACTGAACTGGGACATAACAGTCTCTTCAACAAACGGGGCTGGGAGAACTGGATATCCATATACAAAAGAACGAAAGAGGACCCCTATCTCACACCCTATACAAAAATTAACTCAAAATGGATTAAAGACCTCAATGTAAGAGATAGTACCATAAAACTCCTAGAAGATAACATAGGGAAACATCTTCAAGATCTTGTATGAGGAGGTAACTTCTTAGACCCTACATCCAAAGCAAAAGCAACAAAAGAAAAAAATAGATAAATGGGAACTCCTCAGACTTAAAAGCTTCTGTACCTCAAAGGAATTTGTCAAAAAGGTGAAGAGGCAGCCAACTCAATGGGAAAAAATATTTGGAAGCCATCTATCTGACAAAAGACTGATATCTTACATATATAAAGAAATCCTACAATTCAAAAACAATAGTACAATCAGCCCAATTATAAAATGGGCAAAAGATATGAAAAAACATTTTTCTGAAGATGAAATACAAATGGCCAAAAAACACATGAAAAAATGTTCATCTTCACTAGCTATTAGGGAGATGCAAATTAAGACTACAATGAGATTTAATCTCACACCAATTAGATTGGCTGCCATTAAGCAACCAGGAAACTACACATGCTGGAGAGGATGTGGAGAAATTGGAACTCTTATTCATTGCTGGTTGGACTGTATAATAGTACAGCCACTCTGGAGGACAGTCTGGCAGTTCCTTAGAAAACTAGATATCAAGTTACCCTTCAATCCAGTAATTTCACTTCTTGGTATATACCCAGAAGATCTGAAAGTAGTGACACAAACAGATATTTGCACACCAATGTTCATAGCATCATTATTCACAGTTGCCAAGAAATCAAAAGAATCCAAATGTCCTTCAACAGATGAGTGGACAAACAAAATGTGGTATATACACACGATGGAATACTATGCAGCAGTAAGAAGGAACAAGGTTGTGAAACATATGACAACATGGATGACCCTGAAGACAGAATGCTGAGTGAAATAAGCCAGACACTAATGTGAACTCTGTGAAAAATGTAAAATAAATGTTTCATATTGCAGAATGTAGGGGACCTAGAGATAGACAGAAACGAGTGAAGGGGAAACAATAATCTAATAAGCACAGATATTCAGGGTACTCTAAATGTTATGGGAATGCTCAGGAATGATTAGGGTCTGTAAATTTTCTTGGGTATGGCAGGAATATGTTGGAAGTAATGCAGTTATTTTAGGTTATTTGTTTTTCTTATTCCTTTGTTTTGTTATGGCTTGTTAATTTTCTTGGGGTATGGTAGGGACATGTTGGAAGCAATGCAGTTATTTTAGGTTACTTGTTTTTCTTATTTCTTTGTTTTAATTTTTTTAATTTTTTGATAAATAAAGTAAAAATAATAATAATAATAACAAAACCATAGGAAACAGAGAGAAACTGAACTTGAGAGTAAACTCATCAAGATAGTAAGATGCTCAGGTAGCAAAAAAAATTACAAGCCATACTAAGAAACAGGAAGATATGCCCCAAAGAACAAATTAAAACTTCGAAGGACAAACAGAATTTGAAACAACTAATCAATGATGTTCAAACAAATCTCCTAAATCAATTCAAGGAGATGAAGGAAAATATGGCTAAAGAAATAAAAGATATTAAGAAGATCATGTGTGAGCATAAAGAAGAATTTGAAAGCATAAAAAGAAACATAACAAAAATTATGGGAATTAAAAACACCATAGAAGAGATTAAAAATACACTAGATGTATACAGCAGCAGATTTGAAAAGGCCACAGAAAGAATCAGCAAACTGGAAGACAAGACAATTGAACTCTTAAAGACGAAATTAAAAAGAGAGAAAAGAATAGAAAAAAAAAACTTGAGCAGGGTCTCAGGGATTTGAATGACACCATGAAGCATATAAACATATGTGTCATGGGTCTCCCGGAAGGAGAAGAGAAAGGAAGAGGGGCAGAAAGAATATTTTAGGAAATAATGGCTGAAAATTCCCCAACTCTTATGAAAGACATAAATGTACATGTCCAAGAAGCACAATGTACTCCAAACACAATAATTCCTAATAAACCTACTCCAAGACATACTAATCAGAATGTCAAATGTCAAAGATAAAGAGAAACTCCTGAAAGCAGCAAGAGAAAAGTGATTTGTCACATACAAGGGAACTGCAACAAGACTAAGTACTGATTTTTCATCAGAAACCACGGAGGAAAGAAGGCATGGTATGATATACTTAAGGTACTGAAAGAGAAAAACTGCCAACCAAGAACTTTTATCTGGCAAAACTGTCCCCCCAAAATGAAGGAGAGCATAAAAGATTCACAGATAAACAGAAACTGAGAGAGTTCATCAACAAGAGACCTGCCTTACAAGAAATATTTATGAATCTGACCAGGGTGCCCCAAAATACATGAGGCAAACACTGGCAAAACTAAAGGGAGTAACAGGCATCTCTAAAATAATAGATGGAGACTTTAATACACAAGTCTTATCAATGGATACAACATCTAAACAGAGGATCAATAAAGAAACAGAAAACTTGAATAATATGATAAATGAACTAGACTAGACAGACATATACAAAACACTGCACCCCAAAACAGCAGGATATACATTCTTCTCAAGCGCTCACAGACCATGCTGGTGATGTTATCTGACTCTTTTATTGTACTTTAGTTTAATTCTACCTTTCCTTCTGTTGCTTTTTAGCTGTGATTTTTCTTTCTTTTTCTTTTTATTTTGTCTCTCTACCTTCTTTGACTCTTCCTCCTTCTTTGTGGAAGAAATGGAGATGCCCTTATATAGATAGTGGTGACGGTGGTGAATGCATAAATACGTGATTACACAGGGAACCACTGATTGTTTACTTAGGATAGAACATATGGTGTGTGAACAAAATCATCTTTAAAAAAATGGGATGATGAAGAAACTTTGAGGGCACTATATTGAGTGAAATAAGTCAGACACAAAAAGACAAATATTGTATGGTCTCACTGATATGAACTAATTATAATATGTAAACTCATAGACATGAGATATAAGTTACCAGGATATAGAACGAGGTTAAAGAATGGGGAGCAGCTGCTTATTAAGAGCAGAATGTTTAACTAGGTTGAACTTAAGTGTTTGGAAATGGACAGAGGTGACAGTAACACATTTTTGTGAGAATGACTAACAGTGCTGAATGGTGTGTGAATGTGGTGGAAAGGGGAAGCTTAGAGTCATGTATGTCACCAGAAGGAAAGTTGGAGGTTAAAATATGGGAACATATAAAACAGTGAATTTTGTGGTGGACAATGTCCATGATTAACTGTACAAAAATTAGAAATCTCTTCATGAACTAGAACAAATGTATGACACTATAACTAGAAGTTAATAATAGAGGGGTATATAGGGAAAAAAATATACCTATTACAAACTATGTACTATGGTTAGTATTTTAACTTTCTTTCATCAACAGTAACAAATGTACTGTACTAATACTATGAGTCAATATTGCAGGGGGTTGGTTAGGGTATGGGAGGATTTCAGTTTTGTTTCTTTTCTGGAGTAATGAAAATGTTCTAAAAATTGAAAAAAAAATAATTGTGGTGATGGATGCACAGGTGTATGATGGTTCCATGGGCAACTGATTATGCACTTTGGATGAGTGTATGTTATGTGAACAATCTCAATAAAATTGAATTTAAAAAAAAAAGTATGGAATGCAGCAAAGGAAGTGCTGAGAGGGAAATTTACAGTTCTAAATGCCTACATTAAAAAATGAAGAAAGACCTAAGATCAAAGACCTAACTGCAAACCCAGAGGAACTAGACAAAGAACAGCAAACTAATGCCAAACAAGCAGAAGAAAAGAAATAACAATGATTAAGCAGAAATAAATGAAATCAAGAAAAAAGCAACAGAGAGAATTAACAAAACCAAAAGTTGGTTTGTTAAAAAAATCAATAAAATCAACAACTACTTAGGTAGACTGACAAAGAAAAAAAGAGAGAAGGTGCAAATAAATAAAATCAGAAATGAAAGGGTGGATGTTACTACTGACCCCACAGAAATAAAAAGGATAATAAGAGGATACTGTGCATGACTGTAGGCAACAAATCAGACAACTTAGATGAAATGGGAAAATCCTAGAAACACACAAACAACCTACACTGACCCTAGAAGAAATAGAAGACCTCAAAAGACCAATTACAAGTAAGAAGTTGAATCATTCATCAAAAACCACCCAACAAAGAAAAGCCCAACAAAGAAAAGCCCAGCATAGATGGCTTCACAGGGGAATGCATTCCAAGAAGAATTAATACCAATCCCACTCAAATGCTTCCAAAACACTAAAGAGGATCCGAAAGTGTAATATAATAAAATAAACTTTTTAAAAGACAAATTAAAAAAAAAAAAAAAAATGAAGAGGAGTGTTCAGGTTTGCTAACACTGCCATTATGCAAAATACCAGAAATGAACTGGTCTTTATAAAGGGGATTTATTAAGTTAAAAATTTACAGTCCTAAGGCATCAACAAGAAGATACCTTCACTGAAGAATGGTTGGTGGTGTCCGGAATACCAATGTCAGCTGGGAAGGCATGTGGCTGGCATCTGCTGGTCCCAGGTTGTGTTTCAAAATGGCTTTCTCCAAAATGTTTCTGGGCTCCTTTCTCTCAGCTCTTAAGCATCCTTGCTTCTTTCTCCCAGGACATTTCTCTCTAAGTATCTGATGGGCCTCTCTTTGCTTCTCTGGGGCAAACTCTGGGCTTCATCTCTTAGTTTAGCATCTCCAAACATCCTTCTGTCCATATCTCCAAGCATCTCTAAATGTCAGCAAGTGTCTGGGTCTGTGTCAGCTCTTAGCTTCTCTCTTAAATACTCCAGTGAACTAATCAAGACCCACCCGGAATGGGCAGGGTCCACACCTCCATGGAAATAATTCAATCAGAGTTGTCACCCACAGTTGGGTGAGTCACATCTCCATGGAAGCACTCAATCAAAAGGTTCCACCCTAAGATTGGGTTAAAAGATCATGGTTCTTCTGGGGTCCATAACAGTTTCAAGCCAACACAAGGAAGGAAACTATCTAACTCATTCCATGAGACCAACATCACCCTAATACCAAAGCTAGATAAAGATACTACAAAAGAAAACTACAGACCAATCTCTCTACTGGATACAGATGCAAAAATCCTCAAAAAAATACTTGCAAATCGAATCCTACAGCACATTAAAAGAATTATACACCATGATCGAGTGGGTTTTATTCCAAGTATGCAAGGATGGTTCAACACAAGAAAACCAGTTAATGTTATACACCACATTAACAAATCAAAGGGAATAAACCACATGATCATCTCTATTGACACAGAGAAGGTATTTGACAAAATCCAGAATCCTTTCTTGGTAAAAACACTTCAAAATATAGGAGAAGGAAACTTCCTCAACATGTTACAAACCCACAGCTAACATCATACTCAATGGTGAAAGACTGAAAACTTGCCCTCTAAGATCTGGAACAAGACAAGGATGCCCACTGTTGTCACTATTATTCAACATTGTGCTAGAAGTTCTACCTAGAGAAGTTAGGCAAGAAAAAGAAACGAAAGACATTGAACTTGGAAAGGAAGAAACAAATTTTCACTATTTACAGATGACATGATTCTATATTTAGAAAGTCCCCAAAAATCAACAACAAAAGCTACTTTACTAGAGCTAATAAATGAATTCAGCAAAGTGGCAGAATACAACATCAACACTAAAAATCAGTAGTGATTTATACACAAGTAATGAGCAAACTGAGGAGGAAATCAAGAAAAAAAATCCATTTACAATAGCAACTAAAAGAATTAAATATCCAGGAATAAATTTAACCAAGGATGTGAAGGACCTGTATACAAAAAACTGCAAAGCATTGCTAAAAGAAATGACAGATCTTAAGGACTCACACTTCCTGACTTTAAAGCATATTACAAAGCTACAGTGGTCAAAACAGCATGGTTCTGGCATAAAGATAGATATACTGATCTATGGAATTAAATTGAGAGTTCAAAAATAGACCTTCACATATATGGCCAGTTGATCTTTGACAAGTGTGCCAAGTCCACTCAACTGGGACAGAACAGTCTCTTCAACAAACTGTGCTGGAAGAATTGAATATCCATATCCAAAAGAATTAAAGAAGACCTCTATTTCATACCACATACAAAAATTAACTCAAAATGGATCAAAGACCTAAATATAAGAACCAGGATCATAAAACTCCTAGAAGAAAATGTGGGAAGCATCTTCAAGATCTTGTGGTACGCAATGGTTTTCTCAGACTACACCCAAAGCACAAGCAATGAAAGAAAAAATTGATAAATGGGACCTCCACAAAATTAAATATTTTGTGTTTCAAAGGATTTTGTCAAAAAGGTAAAAAGCAACCTACTAAATGTGACAAAATATTTAGAAAGCACATAACCAATATGGGTTTAATATCCAGAATATATAAAGAAATCCAACAACTCAACAATAAAGACAGACAACCCAATTAAAAAGTTGGCAAAAGACTTGTATAGATATTTTTCCAAAGAAAAGATGCTCAACATCATTAGCCATCAGGGAAATGCAAATCAAATTCACAATGAGGTGTCATTTCACACCTATTAGAATGGCCACTATTAAACAAACAGAAAACTACAAGTGTTGGAGAGGATGTGGAGAAACAAGAACAATCACTCACTGCTAGTGGGAATGTAAAATGGTACAGCCACTGTGGAAGACAGTGTGACAGTTCCTCAAAAAGCTAAGTATAGAACTGCCATATGATCTGGCAATCCTGCTACTAGGAATATAATCAGAAGAACTGAAAACAGGCACACAAACAAACACTTGCACACTGACATTCATAGCAGCATTATTCACAATTGCGAAAAGATGGAAACAACACAACTGTCCATCAACAGATGAATGGACAGACAAAATGTAGTACATACTTACGGTGGAATAGGATTCAGCTATGAGAAAAATGAACTTCTGATGCATGCAACAACATGGATGAACTTGAGGACATTAGACTGAGTGAAATAAGCCAGACACAAAAGGACAAATACTGTATGATTTCACTGATATGAACTAATCATAATAATAGAGTTAGATTATAGATTATAGGTTGCCAGGGGATAAAATGGGGGTAGACAAGGAGAGCCAATGCTTAATTTGTGCAGAATTTTTATTTAGGTTAATTGTAAATGTTTGAAAATGGATAGGGTGATGGTAGCTCATTATTGTGAGTGTAATTAACAGCACTGAATTATGTTTGTGAACATGGTTGAAAGGGGGAAGTTTTGGGTTGTGTATGTAACTAGAAGGAAAGTTAGAAGATAAAACACAGGACTGTATAACACAGTGAACCCTATTGTGGACAATGGACTGTGGTTAATAATACAAACATAAGAATGTTCTTTCATGAATTATAACAAATGTACAACATTAAAAAAAAAAAAGAAAGAAAGAAATGCAAATAGCTACAGAATGTTATTCTAACACACACTGACTCTAGGGTCTCTTCCCCAAAAGATTTAGCTACTTCCACTACTACCCTAACACCAACCACATATATTGCTCATTAATCCCAAGCCCTGTCTTTGCTCAGCACCTGCATTCACTGGCTGGCTGGGTGTGTCACTACAGCACATCCTCACTGCAGAGCCCCAAACTTCCCCTTCCCTCCCTGTTAAAATATTGCAGCAACTGCTGGAGCAAAGTCCCCTGCTCCAATTTTGTTTTCACTCCAAGCTCAATAACTTGCCTTATGATTATCTCATTACCAATAACCTTGCTGCAATGAATTTTAATCTGCCTCATATTAATTAAAAGTATTGTCATTAGCCAGCTTGGTGTGGGGTTTGGAGCAGGAGGGAGCAATGAATAGCTAAGCTAGTAAGATCAGCTCAGTGCTGATTAGTTATTGATTGGGCTGGATGAAACAAGGGCCCAAGGAGGACAATTCTTGACTCATGTCTAAATCCCCGAGAGCAAGGTACCCCAGCCCTCCAGACTTGGCCAAGAAGTAACAGTCAGACTGAATCAATAAGGGCTCCCTGTCAGAACTAGGCAGTATCTCCAAAAGGGTGATGGAGTGTCCATGAGAGAGAGGAAAAGACAGATAGTCTGATATATATCCTGCACACACAAAGAGAAAGAAGAGGGAAACAGTGAAAGATAAGGTGACAGACAGACCCTGAAACAGAGAAAGCCAAGACCAGTGTTCTTCTAAGAAGTCAAAAATTCAAGTCCCAAAGTAAACTCTGGGTTGTGGGAATGCAAGAATATTTTTTATTTTTTCTAAGATCTTCCATATTTTCCAAATTTCTTATAACTAATATATGTTATGTCAATCATAAGGAGGAATTTATTTCTAAATCATCCCTTCTTCAAATCTTCTGGAAATGGAAAATTCCCATTTTTTTTTCCAGCTTTAAATGTACAAGACTCGGTCATCCAGACTTGACCAGCTTTTGTGAGACAGAGGACTCCAGTATCTCTTCTCTAAATCGGTAGAGTGTTATGGTCCACGTGTATGTTTTCCATCATGAAAATGGAATCATTACTCCTCATTCATCCCCAGTTGATAAAACCAAATTGCCCTAAGGTCTCATTTCTGGATATCACCCTTTGCTTTAAGCTGACATTCAGGCAATAAAGTGAAACTCATCATGTCTTGGGGTGGGGTTGGGGAACAAATTGAAGTTTATAAAAGTTTTGAAGGAATTTGATCCTAAATTGTATACCACCCTTTAAGAGTATCCTGTCTCTACTCTGAACACATGTGGGATACGACTGTGGTTAAGAGCACAGGACCAACATTCAACTTTCTATTTATATCCCAGTTTCACAACTTAGACACTAGTGACCCTAAGCAAGTGATTTAACTCATTCTTCTCATCTATAAAAGGAAGATGGTAATAGGACCTACCTTGTAGGGATGCTGTGAAAATTAAACGAGGTGAAGTAAGGCACATATTGCACTATCCAGAGCTGGCATTTCTATACAGGCATACCTCATTTGATTGTGCTTCGCTTTATTGCACTTCAAAGATATTGTGCTTTTTACAAATTGAAGTTTGTGGCAACCCTGCATCAAGCAAGTCTATAGGTGTCATTTTTCCAATAGCATATGCTCACTTTGTGTCTCTGTGTCACATTTTAATTAAGGTAAGTACATTGTTTTCTTAAACATAATGTTATTGCATACTTAACAGAATACAATATCGTGTAAACATAATTTTTATATGCACTGGGAAACCAAAACATTTGCGTGACTTGCATTATTGCAATATTCGCTTCGTTACAGTGTTCTGGAACAAAACTCACAACATCTCCGAAGTATGCCTGTACTCTATCTTGGGGATCTCTTTGGGGATCTCATCCAGTGTTATGGTTATAAATACCATCTACACACAAGTGATTCCCAAATACATAGCCCCTGCTCTCAACACTACCGTGACTCTAGCCTAATATGTCCAGCTGCCTCTCTGACATATGCCAATGTCCAATGAGTGCCTCAAAATTAGCATGACTTTCCCATCACTCCCAACACTAGCAAACCTGCTCGTCCCACAGTCCTCCCCATCTTAGGAAGTGGCAACTCTAAGTTTGGGAAGCTCTCTGTCATTATTTCCTTGAATATTCCTTCTGCCCTTTCCTCTGTTTCTTCTTCTTCTGGGACTCCCATAATGTGGATATTGATATGCTTGATGGTGTCCCAGAGGTCTTTTACACTATTTACATTTTTTATAATCCTTTTTTCATTCGTCTCCTTAGCATGACACATTTCAAGTGTCTTATCTTCAAGTTCGTGATGCTTTCTTCTGCCATGTCCAATCTGCTCTTGAAAGCCTCCTGGACATTCTTCATTTCAGTTATTGTGTTCTTAAACTCCAGTAGTTCTGTTTGGTTACTTTTAAAATTTCTTCCTCTTTACTTAGAGTCTCATATTGTTCATTCCTTGTTTTCCTAATATCCTTTAGTTCTTTCTCTGGGCTTTCCTTTAGCTCTTTCTCCGTACTTCCCTTCATCTCCTTGAAAGAGCCTTTTTTAAAGGCTTTGTTCAGTATGTCCACAATCCAGTCTTCTTTGTTGGTGTTTTCTGTATTTTTATCCTCCTCCTTTGGATGGGCCCTCATTTCCTGTTTCTATTTGTCTTGTACTCCTGTTGCACACTGTACATTTTAACATTTTAAAATAACAACTCTGGGATTTACTCCCTGAAATGTCTATTTCTTGGTTTTATAACCAGCTGGTGAAAAGACCGAGGCTCTCTTGAGCATCAGCCCTCCTATCAGAAAGGTCTACCCAAGGCGAATGCAGCGTGCAGGGTTTTCCCTGTCTTTCTGGGCCTGCATCTTGTCCTGGGCTTATGCTTGCGAGCTGTTATTCCCGTTTGGTTGTCCCCCCTACTTGCCAGGAGACAGATCTTCTCCCTCTCCTAGGTGTTCCACTGCCAGATTTAAACCTTTTCCCCAGACTGTCCACCTCAATTGTGTCTTGTACTGTTTTCCTTGTCTAAAGCTGCTTTTTCCCGGAGGGCAAATTCTGGAAGGAAGGCAAGCCAGAGAAGAATCTCCCAAGTTAGTCTTCCACAGCCGGAACAAGGCCAGGGACCCACGAAGGGAGTACAGGCCAGCTCCAAACTACCCAGGAGAGGGGATGAAGAAGGGGCCAGGAAGGGCATCAGGAGCAACTGCCATGGTTCCCCAAAGCTGCACTTTCTTCACCTGCCCAGCAAACGCAGCCCTTCAACTGTCCTCTGCAGCTTGGAGGAAGCTTACCGTCTTCAATCCTCCTCCGCCGCCTTCGTCTGGGGCGGGACGGAACAATGGCCACCCCCAGAGCCAGGCCCCCAGAGATCCGAAGTAGCTAATCATAAGCCATGGTCAGCGGTTACCCCATGCCCAGCCCAGATCTTGAGGAAGAAGATTTTATGTCCCTTTCTGGCACCAGCAAGCTACACCAGGGGCCAGACCCCACTGCAGCCTGCCTCAAGAGGCTCCTGCCACATGGAGAGGGCAATTTACTGATATTTACCATAATTTACCAGCCCCTTCCTTCTTGTCTTCCTTGGATGCTGTACAGTGTTCTACTGGACTCAGGAGTTTTTACATAGTTGATGAGATAGCTCCTGTCCATTTAACAGCTGTTCTGTAGGAAGGACTAATTCCTAGAGTTTACCACTCTGCCATCTTCCCACAATCCCTCAGGAAGTGGCAACTTGGAGCTGCTCAGGTCATAAATCTTAATGTCTCTCCCAAAATAGAGAACAAAATTACCTTCCCACCTGAAACAAAAAAACTGGACAAGACACGCAAACAACAGTTTTCAAGGCACTGGACGTGAGACAACAAAGAACAGTGATTCCTGAGAGGTAGAAAACAAACAAGGTAAACCCTATGATTACCCTAGTTTGCTACATTGAGAGTTTCCAAGGAAAGGGAACATATCAGTGCCCTCTGGACTCCCTGAGTTGAGGACACAGAGCTTAGAGTCCAGGAAAACTAAGGCAGCTAGAATTCACAGGACAAAGTAGCAAGAAGAGAGAGCTATACAGAGAAGGAGCACAAGAGATCTACAGAAGGTTCCCCTTGAGTATTCAGCCATGAACCAATCAGCACATGCATAGGGAATAACTTCCTGAGTCCAGGGCAAGAACAATCCCAAAATTAGGGATAACAGTAACTTGCACTCACATAGGGCCTATTTCCACCAGCCAGACTAGACAAAACTCATAATTATTTGTTATAATACCCAAAAGGGTCTTGTCCCAGTAGTGGAGAATAATTAATCCTAACCTAAACACTGCTCCAGTTCCATCTAAAAAATCTTAAAAGCAAGACCTGAAAGTTTCAACTGCTTCCAAGCAACTTAACTAGGTCTCAGAACAAAGTTCAAGAATATTTATAAGAATATGAAAATGTCCAGCATCCTAAGTATAGAGTTGCCATATGACCCAGCAATCCTGCTACTCAGTATCTGAAAGCAGGGACGCAAACAGACATTTGCATACCAATGTTCATAGCAGTATTATTCACAATTATCAAAAGACAGAAACAACCCAAGTGTTCATCAATAGACAAATGGATAAACAAAATGTGATATATACATACGATGAAACATTATTCAGCAGTAAGAAGTCCTGAAGTATGTGACTACATGGAAATTTTGCATCTATGTCATCAATCCCATCCAGAAACAAAATCAATGAAACCAAAACCTGATTCTTTGAGATGATCAATGAAATTGGTAAATCACTAGCCTGACTGATAAGAAAAAAAAAGAGAAGACATAAATTACCAATTTCAGGAATGAGAGAACTGGCGTCAACACATATTCTACAAATATTAAAAGGATAATAAGGGAATACTAACAGCAACTCTATGCCAATGGATTTGACACTTTGGATGAAACTGATAACTCTTTGAAAAGACCCAAACTACCAAAGCTCACACAAGAAGCAGATACTGTGAAGAGCTCTCTTATGTATTAAACAAATTGAAGATGTATTTAAGAAGAAAACTTTCTTCCCACAAAGAAAACTTCAGGCCTAGATGGCATCACTAGTGTATTCTATCAAACATTTAAGGAAGAAATAATACCAATTCCACACAAATTTTTCCAAAAAATTGAAAAGGGAATTCTTCCCAACTCATTCTATGAGGCCAGCATTACCCTGATATCAAAACCAGAAAGACATATAAGAAGAAAAAAAACAAAAAACTACAGCCCAAACAATATCCATCATGAACACAGATGCAAAAATTCCAGGGGAAAAAAAAAGTAGCAAACCAAATCCAATACTATTTTAAAAAGCTGTGTTCTCATTGCATCCTGTCAGCTGTCACACACGTCTGATTTGTCCCCCTAGGGAGAAGTTCATTTTGATCACTTCATTAACATAGTTATTTGTCTGTCTTCCTCACTTAAAGTTACATGATTCCTCTTTAAAATTAAGTATTTTGTGAGCAAATACTTGGAAATTTTGTAAATGTCCCATTCTTCATCAACCTTTCAATTTATTCACTTATTTATAAATCAATTTAGACTCATAGATTTCTATTTTTCAATGGCTCATAATCTGTTACTATCATTGTTTGCTTTAACAGTTTTACTGAGGTATTCTGGCATACTATAAACTACACTTATTTAAAAGGTACAATTTGATAAGTTTTGACATATATATACACCTGTGAAACTTTCACCACAATCAGGATAGCGTACATATTCATCAGACCCAAAGGCCCCCATCTCCATGTGTAATTCCAGTTCCATTCATCCATATACCTCCCATCTCGAGACAACCACTGATCTGCTTTCTGTCACCATAGACTAGAATTTTCAAGAGTTTTATATAAATGGAATATCATACAGTACGTATTATTTTGTCCGGCTTCTTTCACTCAGCAAAATCATTCTGGGATCCATCTGTGTTGCATGTATCAATGGTTCATTCCTTTTTCCTGCCGAGTAGATTTCATTGCATGGAAATAACACAATTTGTTTATTCATTCATCTGTTGATGGACATTCAGGTTGTTTCCAGTTTGAGAGTACAAATAAAGCTGCAAAGAACATTCACGTACAAGCCTTTGTATGGACACATGCTCTAATTTCTCTTGGGTAAATACTTAGGAATGGAATAGTCAGATTGTATGACAGCTATATATTTAACTTTTTCAGAAATTGCCAAACTGTTTTCCAAAGTGGTTGTAAATTTTACATTTCCACCAACCATGTATGAGAGTTCCTACACATCCTCCGAATACTTGGTACAGTCTGTCTTTTTAATTAAAGTCATTCTAATATATTAATCATTTTCCCAATGATTAATGATGGCAAGCATCTTTTCAGGTACTTATTTGCCATCTCTATGTTTTGGCAAAAAAAATCGTATATATTTTGTTTAAATCATATGTCTATTTGTTTTCTTTATACTGAGTTACAGAGTTCCTTATATATTCTACATACAATTACTTTATCAGTTATATATTTTGCAAATATTTTCTCCCAGTCTGTGGTTTTTTTGTTTTTTGTTTTTGTTTTGTTTTGTTTATATTTTCTTAACAGTGTCTCTCAAAGAACAGGAGTCTTTAATTCTTTTATTACGGCAACATATAAGTAACATAAATTTTGTCATTTTAACCATTTTTACATTTGCATTTCAGTGGCATTAACTGCATTCATAATGTAATGCTACCATCACCTCCTTCCATTACCAAAACTTTTTCATCACCACAAACAGAAACTCTGTAATCTACTTTCGGTCTCTACAAATTTGCTTATTCTAGATATTTCACATAAGTGGAATCATACAACTTTATCCTATGCCTCTGGTTTATTTTAAGAAGTTTCCAATTTGATGAAGTAAAATTTATCTTTTTTTTTCTTTTATGGATCATGCTTTTCATGTTTTATCTTAGAAATCTTTGCTTAACCCAATATCACCACCATTTTCTCCTGTGTTTTCTTCTAGAAGTTTTGTAGTCACTACCATTTTCTCCTGTTTTCTTCCAGAAGTTTTGTTAGTTTTAAGTTTTACATTTGGAAATGTGATCCCGACCCAATTTTTTGTATATGGTGTGAGGTGTGGATAGAAGTTTAATTTCGCATATGACTATCTAATCGTTCCAGCACTATTTGTTGTAAAGGCAATCCTTTCTCCACTGAATTGCCTTTTCACCTTTGTAAAAAAATAAACTGTCCATATATGTGTGAGTCCATTTCTGAACTCTCTCCTCTGTTTCACTGAGCAATTTGTCTATCTTTACATCAATACTACATTGGCTTGATTACTCTAGCTTTATAATAAGTCTTGAAATCAGATAGTGTGTCCTCCGACTTTGTTCTTTTTCTAGGCCTTCTGTATTCCCATATGAATTTTAGAATCAGCTTGTCATTTTATACAAAACAGCTGCTGGGTTTTCAGTGGGATGCTCTGAATCTGCAGATTTATTGGGGAGATTAGGCATCTTAACAATATTGAGTCTTCCGACCCGTGAACATGATATATCTCTCCATTTATTAGGTCTTCTTTAACTTCTCTCAGCAATGCTTTTACTCAGCGATATCACTTTAGAAATCGCTCCTACGGAAATAATCTAAGATATGGAGAAAACCCTAGGCACAGTAATGTTCATAACAGTGTTCATTATAAACAGAAAAACATATATGTAGATGCAACATAAAAGTGGAACAAGGGAGCAATTATGTAAATTATGGTACAGTCACACAAGGGAGCATCAAGCAGTGATTTTAAGTAAAGACAATGAAGACTACCTAACAGCATAGAATATGCTAAAGATAACATGGAAATGAGAAACGGTTTATGATATTAGATGAAAAACTATGGATATAAAAAGAGATGGTTAGAAGTGAGTATATCAAAAGTATGAGTTTGGATTCGTGAAATTACAAATCATTTTTTCTCAATTCTATAAATTTTTATAATACAGTTATTGCTTTTATAAGTTATGGGGTTTTTCTTCATTTTTAAAAATGGGACATAATTCACATACCATAAAAGTCACAATTTTAAAGTGTACAATTCAGTGGGTTTTAGTATGCTCACTAAGTTGTACAAACATCTATTCACCACTATCTAATTCCAGAACATATAAATTATGTTTTTTCAATCAATTACATCATTTCAGTCATGATTTATGTATCTACTTTAAGTCCTTGAAATAAAAGTTTCTTCCCTTCATTCAAATTTATCAGTACCTTTAACTGATGCGAGTGCCCAAGTATATGTGACTTTCCTATCATGTTATATTTTACTAACACCAGGGTTAGTCAATATTTTCATATTATACTGAGCTTCAAACTTAAGTTTCTGAATGACATGTCAGCACAATGCAAGTATCAAATAGGACCCTGATTTGTAATTTTCATATATTCTTCTTCATAGTCATTAGATTTTATTTGAATTATATTTTATTTTATTTTAATTGAATTTATTCATTATACCAACATAGGAGGCTCTATAATCATAAATAAATGCAAAGTCCTTTCTAATGCATTAAATTTGAAACATGTTGTCTCACCCGATCCAGAAAAGACCCCTAGGGATGGGCACTACTATTCTCCCCATTGCACAGATGCAGGAGCTGAGGCGTCTAGTAAGTGGTAGATTCAGGGTTTGAGTCCATATCTTTTAACTCAAAACCTGTATCCTTCTACTAGACTCTGCCACCCCTCCCAACACGTTGTTAAATACGCCTCAAGAATTGGAAGAAAAACATCCTGGAGGCCAGTGCTTGCTATGGGTCCTCGGTGTTGCCCTCCCATGTGCTCACAATCCCCCCACCCCAGGTTCCAGCTGAGCCTCAGCTACTTCCTCCAGCTGACCCGGCAGGGTTCCATGGCTGCCACAATGCCTGGCCGTGACTGGGCTCCCAGGAGCTGCTCCAATAAGTCAGCTAACGACGCTGGGATTAGGAACAAATTCATGGACACACAGGGGCCTGGGAACTGAGATTGTGAACTCCTGGGAGAGGGAAGCAAGGGAGGCCCAGAAGGCCCAAGGTCTCTTACTGCAACAAGCAGACCAGGCCAGAGAACTGTGCAGCCCAAGGACACAGGCCCAGGAAGGGGGAGGACGCTGCCACGGTGGTTAAAGGGAAAAAGAAATAGCCTCAAATGATCCCCACTACCCTCGGTATGAAGTTCCAACTCCTAGCCAAGGCCCACAAGGCCTGCCGTTACGCAGATGGCCACCCTCTTTCCCTCCCCAAGTCACTCCTCCATCTACAGTGACCGGGCGCCTCCTGCACCATCTCCTGCCTCCAGGTCTTTGCTCAGATGTCCCCACAACCTCCCCTGCTCTCCACCTGGTCCTGGCCTGACCTGTTTTCTGCTGTCACAGAGTTTTCTGCTCTCACAGATGATGCCACTGCTGCCCACGATCCCAGAACTAACGTCAGGGCCAGGATTTCCATCCCCAGTGTGATTCTCAAACCGCCTTTTGTTCGAGCCTCCCTCGCAAAAGACTGGGCTTCCGACCAGGCCGCACTCTGGGGCTGTGATCACCTGTTCTTCTCCCATCCAGAGAAGGAAAAGCAGGAAAGGAACCCCAGGCATGGCCATGTTTGCAACCAAATTAGTCTGCAACCCAAGGCGAGAAGCCCAGGGCAATGGAGCTGCACAATGGTAGGGACAATGGCGTGAACATCCACCAACAGGCAGGCGTCCTTCCCACAGGCCCACTCCCCTTCCATTCTCAGCAGAGAACAGACAGCAGACCCCAAGAAGGCCTCTATTTGAGGATCCGGGGCAAAGGCCACAGGATGATTCACTCAACAAGAGCCCATGTCCATTACCACACCACACCCAAAGCACCCTCCCCACCCACTGCCTCGCCATTCTCCTCCTCTCTAAGCTGCTACGGGCACTGCCTCTATCGGAAAATCAGCACTCTACCAAGCAGCAGCATCAAATGACACAGCGGGGCAGAACATTCACTCTGCAGAAGTCTGCTCAAAGCCATGTCAACCCAGGACAGACTTCCGGGACTATCATGAACCCCTCTCATTTCTCAAGGCCTCCCTGGCTCCCTGTCAAGGTCGCCCAAAGAGACCATTCCCTGGGCCCTGAGTGGCTGGACTAGCATGCGGAAAGAACCACAGCACAGCATTCGGGTCTGGGCTCTGAATGGGTCCTGGTTTCTAAGCCCACAGGAGAGGCAGGCGGGGAAGGAAAGGGCTGCACCAGCCAGGAGTTGATGCAGTTGACAAACTAGGTCAGGCAGGGGGAGAAGACACCAGCTTCGGGAGCAGGGATGATTTCTGAGCGATGTTCCAGTCAAAGGAGAGTCCAGGCAAAACGGGCCCTAAGAGGCCCCACTTGGCAGCTGGTTCTTGCGGAAACAGTAATGCATCCAAGGCTGTGTCACACCCCCAAACCAATACAAACTTCTGTGGAGTGTGAAGTATGACAGCAAAAGCTGCTATTTGCAGATCCAGCACAAAGTCACACTTGGTTATTAGGACTGTGGGACTTTCATCTCCAAATTACAAATTCCAGCAGCACTTCAGACCTGTCGGATCCCAGAGTATTCAATACAGAAGAAAGAGAAGCAGGTGTCTACAGGGGTAATGCTGAGGAATACTGTGGGGGGGGGGGGGGGGCATGGGAAGGTTTTGTGTTCACGGCCAGCAAGTATCTAGAAAGAAAATGCAATACAAATGTAATGTTTTTATTAAGTTATTAACATTTATTGAGTACTTACTATGTGCTAGACCCTAATCTAAACACTTCATACATGTATTATTTCATTTAACTCCATAATCCCCCTATAAAGTAAGCACAATTATTCCCTATTTTACAGATGAAGCTGCAGTTCAGAAAGGTTAGATAATCTGGCCACCAGTACACAGCTAATTAGTGGCAGAGCTGGGATCTGAAGCCAGGTAGTCTGACTCCAAGCCCACAATGGTTCTTGATCCACAGTGAAATGTTTCTTAGAATATCTGTATTTCAGAAGAGGCTTTGAACTGGGATTCAAGAGTCCTGGATTCTGAGCCAGTTCTGCCCCTAACTTACTGCCCCTGCTTATGCAATTCTGCACAAATCATCTCCGCTTTCTGGACTCCAGCTAGTCCATTTGTAAAATGAGAGGCTGTGCAGAATCAAGAATAGCAAATGTGTGGCACACGCTACCCCTCCATTTCCACACCCAGGGCAGAAGTCACTAATCAACCACCACATGTGCTCACTGAGCCCAGATGAAGACTCAACTATTCTCTAACCTGCACTCAACCATTACTTATCAGTTGGAGCTGGCAATGAAATGTATTTGCTCCTGGGGCAAGACTGTTTCTAAGGAGTCTTCTCACTGTAAAAATCTATAACTTTGTTAGTGCAGTTTTCAAGACAGAATTTTAATTCTACCTCTGACTCCAAGTAGATTATTTTCCTTAGGACTGTCTTCCTTCTGCAAATGGACATTATCATGTTACATGTGGTCAGCTCCATTTTTCTCCCTTACCTCCAAGGAGCCACCCTCCAAGCCAATGCCCCAATCTGAGTTATATAGGTGAGATTTACCCTCAAAGTGGTCCTTCCGTGCAAATGCAGAGAGAAAACAGGGGGCCCAGGCCCTCTCCCCCCATCCCTGCCTCTCTAAGGGGGATCTAAGCCCAAAGTACTGACATGATAGGATGACAGGGCACAGGCTCCTTTGCATTAAGCACTGTGTTTCCAGAAGTTTCCAGTAAAATACAAATACCCTCTGGAGATGGTAACACAGGAAGTTCTACCAGTCATTGACATCTAGGCAGAAGTTTACCCATTTGCTTTTCCAGGCTCACCAACTAACCAAGGGCAGCAGAGTCAGAGTTCTATGGAGTGAGACAGAATAAGCATGTAGGTTTTGACAGGGAAGAAAACAAAGAGAGATTCTGTTTCAGAAAAGGCCATCCTAAAAGGAAGATCAGAATAGGGGGTATTCAGGGTAGGCAGCTATTAGTGGCTGCCAAGGATACTTGCATCCCTAATAGGGAACAAAGTTTTAGGCCAAAGGAATTACTCTCTGATAATGGAATTACATGCACCAGCTATGATTTAGGGAGGTACAAGCAAAGAAAGTTGTTCTAGAATCCCTGAAATCCCAACAAATGAGCTGATGCGAGTGTGCAAGCCCTCAGCAAACAGCAAATATGCTGCGAATCCAAGGGATTCATAATATTAATATTAGCAACGTATGACTCTGCCTGCCAGTGAGAATGCCTGCCACCACACAGACAAGCCCAGATGCCCATGGGAGCCCAGGACACGCATACTTTGGTCTGGAAAACATCCATTTGGGAACCTATTTGCCAGAAAAGCTGAAGAGAATCCTTCCCTCCATCTGCCCTTTAATCACACCCACTAAGAAGATGCATAATTAACTTGTTCCCAACAGTTGCGCTGTAGCTAGAAGAGGGAAGGCATTTCTAGAATGGCAATTACAGACAAGAAAAACAAATTTTAGGCCATGAGCAGAATAATGTCCCCAGCCACCCCTCTTCCTTTCCCTTCCCCATCATCCCTGCTCAGGGCATGGGCCTGGATGTGAGACAGAAATCCTCCAACCTTTTCATTGCAAAGTCTTGAGATCTTGGGGACTGGTGGGAAGAAACTGAAAAAAAAAAAAAAAAAAAAAAATACCCTGAAAGATACAAGGAAGGAGGCCCTACTCTAACCTCAGAAAGAGAGAAGGAACAGGTACAAATTTCAGATGCAACATGAAGATCAACAGGCAGGGCATCTGGGGGACAGCTGAGCACATTTGAATATGTGCTGGGGGTTAGAGGAAATTAAAGAACGATTGTCAATTTCATTCATTGTGATAATGATGATGTAATTATTTAGAAAGATGTCAGTTTTTACAGATGCATACTGAAGTTACAAGTGAAATGCCATCATTTCTAAAATTTACTTTAAAATTCTTCAGTAAAAAAAATTATAAGTGAAACAATTGTAACAACAAATTTTAGATCCAGGCGCTAGGTATAGGGGTTCAATGTATTATTCCTTCTACTCTTTAATTATGTTTGACATTTTTCATATAAAGAGATTTTTATTTTTTTAAATGACTAAAAAACCAGTCTCAGCCTGCTGTTCCAAACCCTTTGCCATGGCCTAGGAGGGCCAGTCTCGGGCCCCCTCACCACCCACCAGCCTCTTTCACCTCATTTTGTACCATGCACCCCTCATTCACTCAACTCCCATGGCAGGGCTCATTTCAGGACTGTGCTGGTTTGAATCTATTATGTCCCCCAAAAAGCCATGTTCTTTAATACAATCTTGTGGAGACAGCCTTACTAGTCTTTTGATTACGGTGGAACGTTCTGATGAGGTTGTTTCCATGGAGATGTGACCCACCCAACTGCAGGTGAGACCTTTTGGTTAGATCATTTCCATGGAGGTATGGACCCCACCCATTTAGTCTGGGTCCTAATTAGATCATCGGAGTCCATTAAGACAGACATTTTGGAGAGAAGCTAAGAGCCGACACGGACCCAGATGCCTGGAGACACTGGAAGATGCAAGCAGAAGGACATTTGGAGATACCAAGCTAAGAGATAAAGCCCAGAGTGTGCCCTGGAGAAGCTAAGAGAGGATCCCTTGAAGCTTAGAGGGAAATGCCCCAGGAGAACCAAGCAGAGAGCTGAGAGAAGCTAAGGGAGACAGAAGCCCAGAGACATTTTGGAGAAAGCCATTTACAAACCAGAACCTGGGAGCAAAGGACCAGCAGATGTCAGCCACGTGCCTTCCCAGCTGACAGAGGTGTTCCAGATGCCATTGGCCTTTCTTCAGTGAAGGTATCCTCTTGTTGATGCCTTAGTTTGGACACTTTTATGGCCTTAGAACTGTGAATTTGTAAACTAATGAATGCCCTTTATAAAAGCCAATCCTTTCTGGTATTTTACATAACAGCAGCACTAGCAAACGGGAACAAGGTCCTTGAACAGCCAAGCTCATCCCCACCTCAGGGCTTTTAGGCTGCAGTTCCCTCTTCCCAGGGCCAGCTTCATGAGCACGTGGCCAGCACAGCAGCCCCAGCCCCTCACTCCAAGGGGCCCTGCACTTGCGGCCTAATGTTTACAGTCACTGTGGTCGGCAGAATCACAGTCCCCCCAAAGACGTCCATGTACTAATCCCTGGAACCTGTGTGTGGGAAACTGAGTTTTCCATGCTGCCTGAGGCATATCTAGGGTGGTGGCTGAGAATGCTGAGCCGCAGGCCTGCATAGAATGCCATGCAGGCCCGCCCTGTAAAGATGTAAGCCTTGTGACTATGATAACAATATACACCTGATGTATGTGTCTTGTGACTATGATATACACCTGATGTAACTTGTGACTATGACGTTCCTGATGTAAACAAGATGTACGCACCTGATGTAAATGCATCTGATGTAAACGTAGGTATCTATCTGGTGGGCTCTCCCAAGCCCGAGGATCTTTAGCATATGCACATGATCTGCTCTAATAAATAGCTGGAGCAAAAATGCATTGGCGTCCACTCGTCCTAGAGGCAGTGGGCCCCCTGCTCCCTTAACTCTTTGCTTTGTGTCTGTGTCTCATTCCTGCGGCGCCCTGTCAGCAATACCTGTGAATTTGTGAGATGACACAGCAAAGGGGCCTGAAGGTTGCAGATGGGATTAAGGATGCTAATCAGCTGACCATGAGATGGGGCGATTCCCCTGGATTATCCAGGGGGATCCAGTGTAATCATGAAGGTCCTCATAGGTGGAAGAGGAAGGCAGAAGAGGAGAACCAGAGAAATGACAGCTAAGGATTTGCCCTGACACTGCTAACTTTGAAGATGGAGAAAGAAGGCCACAGGCCAAAAAACACAGACAGCCTCTAAGCTGGTGGCCTCTCGAAACCACCAAGTTTGTGGTAATTTGTGATAGCAGCAGTAGAAAACTAATACGGCCACTAGCTTCAAATTCCTAATTATTTTATCTTTGAATTTGTGTTTCATAAATGAAGTCTGATGGAAGCATACAACAGGGGCTTCAGCTTGCGCACAGTCCCACTTCCTGGGGATGGGTCCTCAGCCACCCACTCCCCACCCCCTGGCACCCTGACTCCACCCGGCCTTCTCCTCCTCACCCCCAACCCACAACCACTACTGCTCTCCACCCAGGGTGGCAACGGGGTCACAGTGGTCAAGGGAGACCTGCATTCTGCGCAATGGCACAGGGAAGGGTGGGGTCAGACGCACACCCCACTATGTCTCAGGAAGGGTCAAAGTGGCAGCAACCCCGGTCCTAGAGTAGCAGCACCACAGCACGTTCAACAGAAAACAGGCAGGGGCCTCTCACTCACACCCAATCCACGCACTGAGCACGTGCCAGCACGGAAGCTGCAATCCATGAGGTTACCCATCCACTGTGGGTCGGGCCAACAGCTGAAATGATCCTGTTTACTTACCTCACTGAGTCCCTAAAAAGTATTTTCTGAGCTCTCTGTGTTCCAAGCACTGCTCTTTGTGCTAAGGCCACAGCAGCAGGCAAGACAGACCGAGTCCCTGCCCTGGTGGAGCTGACATTCTCTGGAGTTCCATCAATTGCTAATTATCTCTTGCCCTCTCAAGAATAGACCATCGTTTCCCCGGCATCTCACACAGCGCCTGGCATGTAGCAGGTGCTCAATAAAGAGTTGCTGCACAATCGGCTGTATGGAGAGTAACTTTGGCCAACTCTGCCCTGCTGCCCAGGCACAGCATGGACGCATCCCTCTTCATCTCACAGAGTGTGGAGTGGGGAGATCGGACCCTAAGCAAGAAATTGGGGGGGGGGGGGGGGCCTGGAGACAGACTGGGGTGGGGGGGGGCAGTACCCCAGTTCCTGAACCACCTTGCCTTAAATTAGCCTCACATATGTCCCACTGTTATCAGTCAACAGTTTATTTGTGTATTTAAGTGAAGTTATTCTGCTAATTGGACATATGTCTCACGGTTCTACAAGGAAAAGTCTATTAAAATGCCTTGCTGTAACAGGCAAAAGCTTAGAGGGTAGTTTTATTCAGGGATAGGAAGGAAGTTGAGTGGATTTTAATTTGGTAGAAAATAGCTGCTTGGGGCCAAGACAGTGAGAAGCAGGAAATCAAGAACAGGCGATTACATTATTACTGTTGTTAACAAGCATCTCGATCACCCTTGCAGCTGCAGGGTGACTTCCATCAACTTTATTAGTTAGTTTATGGCCTTCCATCTACCCCTGCTCTCCCCACGATTCCTGTTCTGGGGATGTAGTCGCTGAGGCAAGGGACAGACGCATCTCGCCCAAACCAGTGTGAGTTTGTCCCCGCAGCCCCTGCAGCCTGACCTCCTGCACATATTACCATGTGAGAATCCTGGAGTCCAAGATGAACAGCCCAAAAGGTTCCAGGAGATGGGAGAGGGGAGTTGAGGGGGTGGAGACAGAGGAGTTAGAGATCACTGGTTTCTCAAGGCTTGACAAATGGCTCAAACTTCCTGATCCAGTGAAGAAACCCAGACCTGGAGTGCCGGCCTGGAAGGGTCTCTGGAGGCTTATCCAGTCCAGACTGGAGTCGGCAAGTAAGAGTAGTTTAGGCACAGGCTCAGGAGCCACCACCTGGGATTAAATCCAAACCCCTGTAATGGGTTGAATAGCGGCCCCCAAAAAGATATGTGCATGCCCTAATCCCCAGTACCTGTGACTGTGACCTTATTTGGAAAAAGGTCTTTGCAGATGTAATAAAACTAAGAATCTGGAGATGAGATCATCCTGGATTACCCAGGTGGGCCCTAAATCCAATAGCAATTGTCCTTATGAGAGAGAGAGAGACGCTGGAGGCAGAAATTGGAATGTTACAGCTTCAAGGAACGCTGACAGCCACTGGAATCCAAAGAGGCAAGGGAGGAGGCTCACCTGGAGCCTCCAGAGTGAGGGCAGCCCGGCCAAACCTTGACTTTGGGTTTCTGGACTCCAGAACTGAGAGACAATAATTTTCTGTTGCTTCCAGCCATACCAGTTTGTGGTTGTTACGGCAGGCCTAGGAAACCATACTACTTACTAGCTATGGACCCTTGGATAAGTTACTTAACCTCTCTATGCATCAATTTCTTCATCTATAAAACAGGGATGATAATAGTATCTACTCATTGGGTTGTTGTGAGGGTTAAATGAGATATAAATGGTCTTAAGCACCATGCCTGTCCAGTAATGAGTGTTCAGCAAACGTAAACATGTGAAGCCCACATAGGGAAATTATTTAAAATACAGACTTCCAGGCCTCACCCCAGAACCACCAAAACAGATTCGTTAGGGTGTAGAGTCTAGAAATCTGCACTTAATCAGGCTCCCCAGGAGGTGATTCTGATCATCTGACAGATTGGAAACAAGTGCCCTGACCCATTCCCACCTCCATGCCAGACAGGGAGAATCTCTTATTTCTGGAGAGCCCCCTTCCCCAGTATGGATTTCAGAACTGTCTTTGGTAACCCAATCCAGTATTAAACCACCTTAGCTGAAAGGAAGTCCTCGCTTATGCCTACTCCAAATCCCTCAACATGTCACTCCATCCTGTTTCCCTTCACTATACTCAGCAGAGGTGGAAACAGCTCAGACAAGGTGGAAGCACCCAGGCCAAGGGAGGTCAGGAGCCTGCAGGGCTCTGAGGGAAGGAGAGGCCCAACCATGATTAGTATGGAACGGACCTGAGATGGGCAAGCACAGGCTGAAGCTGGGGTTTCTACAGATCCTGTCCCACTGATCACCTTGCATAAGGTGCAGGCTGAATCCTCAATCAGCACTGTCTCTGGGGAGCACGACACTCTGCCCACCTACACCTAACCCCAATAACCAGGTAACAGAAGCAGCTAGACAAAGCTTTGCAGCAGCAGGGAAGTCAGGCCTGCATGACTAGGTAGCCCATGTGCATGAGGGAGCTACAGACACACGCCCATGAGGAATTGGCTAATAGCGATAATCACATTGATCAGGCAAGGGAGGCACAAAGCACATAGCAATGGTCTCCCACCAGCCATGAACCTAGAGGTACATTTTGTTTTATTACAGCTCTGGCTCTTGGAAAAGGATCACTGCCTCTGAGCAGCAAGAGCAAATTCCGTCCTATCAGACATCTTCAAGCCTGGAGCAGCCTCAGTGGATAAACAGGGTGTTTTAATTTCCTAGCTGAAAAAACAAATACCATACAGTGGGTTGGTTTAAACAACAGGAATTTATTGGCTCACAATTTTGAGGCTAGGAGAAGTCCAAAATCAAAGAGTCAGCAAGGTGACGCTTTCCCTCCAAAGACTGTAGAATTCTGGGGCTGGCTGCCAGTGATCCTTGGTCCTTGGCTTTCCCATCACATGGCAGCATCTTCTCCTTTCTCCTCCAGGTTCCGTTGACTTCCAGCATCTGGCAGCTCCCCACGGCCTTCTCTATAAGGCCTCCAGTAATGGGGTTTAGGCCCATCCTGAGTCAGCTGGGCCACACTTTAACTGAAGTAACCTCACCAAAAGGTCCCATTTACAAAGGATTCACACCCACAGGAATGGATTGAGTTTAAGAACATGTTTTTATGGAGGACACAACTCCAAACCACCACAAAGAGCGAGTGAGGAGAAGGGAAGAGCTAGAAAGCCAATGGCCAACCCCAGCAGGGGAAGGACTGAGGCAATGGCAGGTACAAGCCAGAGATTGGCCCCACATCTGCCACAGACAGTGCAGGCCTGTGTTTCTCAAAGCATGACCCTGTACCAGTGGTGGTGGGCAAAAGTGGTAAGAGAGGAGAGTTCAGGTGGTACCCAGAACACTTCTTATATGTGTGTGCTTTAGAATCCCCCAAAAAGAGATAGCAAACATCTCAAACCTGTAATTTCACAAATATTTTTGCTGAGAACAAAACCAAGTAAAGGAAAAGAGTTAAAAGAATGAAAAAATCATACAAATTTCCAAATAGTTGGTTATAAAGAAGTACATGGAAATTATAAACAATGAAAGCAAGACAGTGCTTGCTGCTGGTTATGTAGGAAGAAGGTTAGTTAGGGACAAAGTACCCAGGGGTATGGGTAAGGTATTATTCCTGAAATTGGGCAGTGATTACCAGGGTGATGACTGAATTATTTTTTGTATCTTTTCTTAGGCCATACATACATTTTGTAAATGCCGAGGTGTATACTGATATAGCAAAATGCAGTGTTGTTGCCAGCCGTGTACATAGTCACTGACAAGTCTAGACCAACCAAGTAGGTATCTTGCATTTGCTTGGTCTGCACAGAACACACAGAGAAGCCACCACACAGGGGGCTAATCCCATGGGGGACACATGAGTCATATTTTCCCCCAGGACCCCCACACATAGACGTGAACCCCAGCAAAGTCTCTCCCCAGGCCACACCAAGGCCCAAGAACCCATTCCTATAGAACGCTCCTAGAATCAGAAAGGCTTTTGGGTCACAGCAGCTGCAAAAATTGTGCAGATTTGCAATGCAGAACTCAGGAAGGTTTGGTACACAGAAAGCTAAAAAGGAGGCACTGGACACAGTCACAGACCATCTCCCTTATTCCAGAGGCCTGGTCCTTAGATGACCTGACCAGAGAAAATGAAATGCAGCTCATGCTCCTGCAGAAATTATCACAAACTCTGAGAACGCCAGTCACCAACAGAGGAAAGGATTCAATTTCCCTCCTCCTTTATATGGAACACTCAAAGGCAAATGTTCCATGATAACAAATGAAAACAGGACAAGGGGATCTGAGGGACACCATGCATGAAAAATCACTGAACAGCTTCCACACCAGGTCAACAGACATTGCAGTACAGACAAAATGTGGCACGATCAGGCAGATACCTCTACTCGGGAAGAGGCCTTCCGTGACATGCACCTGGCACCCCTCAGCTGGTTAGGAACCCCTCC
Organism: Choloepus didactylus; assembly: GCF_015220235.1. Lineage (NCBI taxonomy): Eukaryota > Metazoa > Chordata > Mammalia > Pilosa > Megalonychidae > Choloepus > Choloepus didactylus. The sequence goes on from NC_051310.1 coordinate 31,982,110, forward strand.
CACGCAGGGCTCCTGCCCACTCCCCACCCTTGCTCCCCCTGGGCTGGGAGTTATTTGCTGTCAGTGGTCAGGAGCAGTTATTCCAGACCAGGGATCAGAGCTGTAATCAGTCCTTCTACAAATCAATCCTTGTACCCTTCTACAGCTGGTAACTTCACACCTGTTTTCCCCATTAGACTGTAAGCAACTTGAGGGCACAGATCGTCTTATTTCTCTTTTTATCCGCTGAGTGTCACACATGTCCTGGCACACAGCAGGCTCAGTTAATGTCTACTAAAATAATAGATAACGGAAGAATGCTGAAGACGTATCCTGGTTTGGCCATACAGTCCCCGGGGTGAATCCTGGAACAGGTTTCAGAGAATATTCCCAAATTGCCAGCCTCTGCTATCACTCCTCTTGCAGACCAGCAAGATCTTTAAGATGCTTAGAGAATTATCAGACCTAAACCAAGCTAGTAGTATAATTATACACAAAGTTGGCAGTTAGTCGACAGCTTAAGAATTGAAATCCTTTCCTGAAGCAGAGAGCTAACATCTACCAATTCCATCAGAGGGTCTACACTCCCCTGCACTGGGGAAAGTAAATTCCAAATAATTGTTGAATTAACAGTTCGGTCACTTGATGAAGTAAGAGTCAAAGGAACCTCCAGGGAGGAGGCTCTGCTGCCCTCCCTCCTCCTCCCCCAAGTTTCCCAACCCTGCCCCATGCAGCACTTCAACCTCAGGGCTCAGACCAGGGGCCCCAGGGAGAGGAGCAACCCCAGCAGCAGCTGCTGGTTGGGAAGAGCTTTTGCACAGGCCTCTGTTTCCACTTTCCACCCAGCTTGGTGCTTTTCCCAAGGTTAGAACTGGTTAAACAGGGAGACACAGAGTGTAAAGTGCAAAGAACATGAGATTGGGCAAGATCAGGTCCAGGATCTGTCACAAACCTGCCCAGGGCCTGGAGAAATTTTGTCACCTTTCTGGGCTTCCAGTGCCACGTCTGTATATTAAGACGCTTGCGCTAAATGGTGCCTAATGTCTTTCTCAAGTTCAATGGAATAGTTATAGTCATCTCCCTCCCATCCCACCTTACTCCCTCACCCCACTTCCCTGACTACATGCACTGGTCAAAAATGGAGTCCCTTTTGCCCCCCCCAGAACACTGTACCATATCCCATGACTCTAAAGGTTGACAGAATCTGACCCTTCCTGCTCAACACAGACCTCAGTGAGACCAAAACTGTTATCCCATATTCAAATATGAAGCAGCTCAGAGTCTGAGTTCCTAATTAAGGCCAGGTGTAAATCAGACTTTGATAAGCACGAAAGGTTCTTATAGCAAGTTTACAGCTGCCTCCCCTTTGCACAGTGACTATCATAGATGGATCTCCTATCCCTAAGCTTCAGGTGACCACTTGGAGGCACCCCTTTACAGGAGTAACACCCCTGACCTGTCTCTTCCCCTCCCCCATGCCTTGGGGAGGAGGAAAGACCAGTCTGATTAGGGACTTTGGGAGAAGAAACAGAACATGCTCAGCTCAGCCCTTCTCTCCTCCCCAGCATGTGCTGGCCTGCAGAGTCCCATCTGAGAGCTCTCAGGGTGTCCAGCCATGTCTGTGCCTCGGGAGGTAAGTGTATCAAATTCGGGGGTGAAATTTAGCAAGCCCACTTACTCGCAGACCCAAGCCACATGCTCCAGCTCAGCATTCAGCAGTAATAAAGCTGACATTTTGAACTCCATCTACCAGACTCCTGCATCCCCCTGGTTCTGGCTCCCAGACAGGGAAGAGAAATTTTTCCTTCCTCAAGGAAAAATATTCTTCCTCAAGTTCAAATATTCACTAATATATTAACTAATATGACACCTACATACTGGTAACAAGAAATGGAACTCAGCTAAAAAGCTGCACACTCACAACTGCAATCAATATTATGACTGGTTAAAAAGAAATAATATCTCTCCCCACCCCATCTCTCTCTCTCTCTCTCTCTCTCTCTCTCTCACACACACACACACACCCACACACACCCCTACCCATTATCTGCCACAGAAGAGAAGCTCAAAAAATACTCAGCAACTGATAACTTTAAGCACGCCCATTCACTGAGGGTTTAATAAAAGTTTACAAAGTACTTTCCATGGATCCTAGTTGTCTATGAAATAAAACCTGGCCTTGAGTCCCTCTGTGACCCATTTCCAGTTTTATCTGCCTGTATGTCCCTTCATTCACCCATACTCTGTCTCCAGTCAAATTGAACTAGTCCCTACTCCTTATAAATAATCCCCCAAATTTTACTGATAAACTTCAGCCAAAATCGCTTTGTCTCCAATGCTATATGTCTCAATCCTACCTAGTTCAAACACCACCTTAATTCATTCAATCTCACCCCTCTTAGGCCACTCTCCCACTTGCTCTCTCTGCTCCCTTATGACTCAAGTTGTATATGCATGAGTTAGTTTATACACATCTATTTCCACCTCCTAGAAGCAGAGACACCGAAGCAGAAATTAGCACACCTAGCACCCACATTTTGGTTTCTAAGCACCATTCTCCAATAACAGGAACCAAAGTTTGCAGAAGATGTTGATTCCAGGAATAGAGCAAGGAAAATACAAGTTGAGCCTGGAGCACCTTGTGGCTCCAGAAAATAAGCTCAAAAAAAGATGGGGACATGTTGAGAGGTCATAGGAGCTGATCTGGCAGAGCTCCAGTGGCCAAAGTTGGAACAACCTGAGGAACAAAATAATGATTGTGTTGGATTATCACCCACAGAATAAAATAATCATCATCTGTGAGTCCATACTGATAAAAATAATTAAATAAATAAACTGGGACAGCTCTTCCTTACAGAAGAATTGCAACTAATAAATATTCATTAAAATTTTAAAGAGCCATCAAAGCAAACCCTGTGCTTCTGGCTGTCCTCTCTGGCTGGATTAAATAATCCACAATGTTTAAATGAGTAACGTTTTTCACCTCCATTACAAACACAGCTGGAGCCAAGGCCACTGCCATCACCTTACACACAGGGAAGCAGAGGTGCTCTATGGTGCACCAGTTGCCTAAGGACCTAGCTCCAGGTCCAAAATGGCTTGAATTCCACCCAGAACCATCCAAATTTCTCCTTTAGGCCCTAGAATTCCAGGATTTCAGTTTTTTCCCCTGAATTACCTGTCCCTCTGTGACCTATCAAAACCCTGGTTATGCTTTAAGACCCAACATATTTCTCCAAGATTCCACCATGTATCAGGACTAATTTGGTTGCAAGTAGCAAAACATTGAACTCAGATCACCTTAAACAAAAAGAGGATTTCCTGGCACACGTAACTGAAAAGTTCAGTAGAGAGATAGCTCCAGGGTCAATTAGCCCTAGGGGTTCAGTTGACACATCTCTCCTTGATACTGGCTCCATTCACAAACAGGCTCTCTCCTCATGATGATAAGACATCTGCCAGAAGCTCTAAGCCAATATCTTACACTCTTAGCTATACCAGCAGAAAAGAGAGAGCTGCTATTCCCTAAAATTCCTGGACCTGATACTAACTGGCCAGGACTGATGAAGGTGCCCATCGCTGAGTCAATCACTAGGGCTACAAGAATGGACTCCACTGACTGCCCGGCTAGGGTTACATGCCCAGCCTTGGCACCAAGGATAGCATGAACACCACCCAAACCTCACTGGGTGTACATGAGATAGGGGTGTGTGGTAATTTGTAACTGTATTTGCCCCAGAAATACATGTCCTTAAACTCAATCCATCCCTATGGGTGAGAATCAATTGTAAATAAGACCTTTTGGTGAGGTTACTTCAGCTAAGGTCTGGCTCACCACAATCAGGATGGGTCTTAATCCTGCTACTGGGAGATCTTTATAAGCAGAATGAAATTCAAACAGAGAGGAAGCCATAGAGGGAGCAACCAGAAGATGAACCTCAACAGAATCTGGAAGAGAAGGGAGAGGCCAAGAGATGTCACCATATGCCTTGCCATGTGACAAGCTAAGGACCAATGATCGCCAGCAGCCAGCCCCAGAGCAGCACAGTCTTTGGGGAGAAAGTATCACTTTGATGAAGCCTTGATTTGGACTTTCTTTTAGCGTCAAAACCATGAGCAAATAAATTCCCATTGTGTAAGCTGAACCACTGCATGGTATCTGCTTGAGCAGCCAAGGAAATTAAAACAGATTTTGGTACCAGAAGAGTGGGATGCTGCTATTGCAAATACCAAAAAGTATGGAAAGAGCTTTGGAATTGCATAATGGATAGAGGTTGGAAGAACTGTGAGCTGCTTGATAGAAAAAGTCTAAATTGCTTTGAAGAGACTGTTGGTAGAAACATGTACTTTCAATGAAACCTTACAAGGAAATGATGAATGAATTATTGGAAACTGGAGGAAAGATGACGCTTGTTTTAAAGTGACAGAGAACTTGGCGAAATTAAGTTCTGATGTCAGATGGAAGGCAGAACTTGAGAGTGATGAACTTGGATATTCAACTAAGGAGATTTTCAAGCTATAAATGTGAAAAGTGCAGCCTGGTTTCTCCTTGCAGCCTATAGTGAAATGAGACAGGAAAGAGATAAACTGAGAACTGAACTCCTGGGTACAAAGAAACCAGAAATTGATGGTTTGAAAAATTCTGAGCCTATTCAGAACAGGACTCCACATGAGGGTTTAACTGAACATGGAACTAACTGGTCAGCAATTTCTGTGGAAGTCAGGATTGAAAATGCAGTTACCCGGGAAGGATCTGTGGAAAGGACTTTTGCCTGATGGTTCAGACTCCCATGAACTACATGCAAAGCCAACAAGTTTTTGCAAGATTTGTATGAGCAGAACCACTGCCAGACTAGACTGAAAGGGACAGAGAAGGGACAAACTGAAGGAAGAATGACATCAAGGGCAGAACCATGGAAGCCAAATTCTGACTGAACAGATCTCCTCAGGCCAAGAGAGTGGACCCACACTTGTGTGTGGAAAGAGCAGGTCTGCCCCTGTGCTCCACTCCATTGCAGGCCTTCCATTCCATTGTTCAAGAACAGGACTGGGACCCCAGTGCTTGGAGAGGGTGGATCCTTTCCTCAGTGTTCAGGGAGAGCAAGAACACTGCCCAAGTACTTGGAAGGGGTGGGGCTGCTGCTTTATCAGGCTATGCTAGTTTGGATATATTATGTCCCCCAAAAGCCATGTTCTTTAATGCAATCTTGTGAGGGCAGACATTAATCTTTTGATTGAGTGTTTCCATGGAGATGTGACTCAACCAACTGTGGGTGAGACCTTTGATTCAATCACTTCCACAGAGATATGGACCCCGCCCATTCAGGGTGGGTCTTAATTAAATCACTGGAGTCCTATAAGAGAGGTCACAGACAGAAGGAGCTGAGAGCAGCTGAGAGAGACTTTTGAAGAAACACTTGGGAGCTGACAGAAATGCTCAGTGATGCTTGGAGTTGTGGACAGAGGATGTTTGGAGATGCTAAGCTAAGAATGCACAGGAGCTGAGAAGGAGCTAAAACAAAACCCGGGACCAGCAGAGCCAGCCACGTGCCTTCCCAGCTGGCAGAGATGTCCTGGATGCCATTAGCCGTTCTTCAGTGAAGGTATCCTCTTGTTCATGCCTTAGTTGGGACACTTTATGGCTTCAGAGCTAAAAATTTGTACCCAAGTAGATCCCCTTTAAAAAAGCCAATCCATTTCTGGTTATTTTGCATAACGGCAGCATTAGCAAACCAGAACACAAGCCAAAAGACAAAACATGGATCCGTAGATAGCTCTCAGACTTTGAAATCTATTGGAGTCTACCCTAATGGATTTCAGAAGTGTTTGGCATCCTTGACCCCTGTTTTTCTTCCAATTTCTCCCAACAGGAATAGAAATGTTTGTCCTATCCTTGTCCCTCCCTTGTTTATCAGAAGCAGAAAACTTGTTCTCTAGGTTTCACAGGTCCACAAAGGAGAACTGTGCCCCAGGACAGACCACACCATAACCAATTTTGATGAGGCTCTGTACTTAGCATAGTTACTGAAATAACTTAAGGCTTTGGGATGCTGTGATGGAATGAATGTATTTTACATGTAGAAAGTACAAGTCTCTTTGGGGTCCAGAGGGTAGAGTGTAGTGGGTTTGGAACTATGTACCCCAGAAATGCATGTCCTTAAATTTAGTCCATCCCTGTGGGTGGGAACCCATTGTAAGTAGGACCTTTTAATGAGGTTACTTCAGCTAAGGTCTGGCCCACCTCAATCAGGATGGGTCTTAATTCTATTACTGGAGTCCTTGGTAAACAGAATGAAATTCACACAGACAGGGAGAAAGCCACAGAAGCAGCAGCCAGAAGCTGAACATCAACAGAACTCAGGAGAGAAGGGAGAGACCAAGAGACATGGCTCTGTACCTTGCCATGTGACAAGCAAAGGACCAAGGATCACTGGCAGTCACCTGAGAACACCACAGTCTTAAGGGAGAAAGCACTGCCTCAATGACGCCTTGATTTGGACTATCTTTTAACCTCAAAACCATGAGCAAATAAATTCCCATTGTTTAAGCCAAACCAGTACATAGTATTTGCTTGAGCAGCCAAGGAAACTAAACCAGGCTGATTTCCCCAAAGGAATGTTTGGGTGCTAATACCCAAAACAAGAATGGCTCCTGAGCTGCAAAACTAACAAATGTCTACCACATACCAACCCCTTGGTCAGAATTAACTTAATCCTGCTTCCTCCAAGCCCAATGCCTGGGGGTTTGTATCATCAGTGACTTTCTGGCTTTATGGACAGGCCAGTTCATCATACATGCCTTCTCTGATTTATAAACATCTTGGGCACCAAGAGTTTAGTTCTCCAAAGTATCTGGGCCCTGCCCCAGCCCCTCACCTGCCTAGCAAAGGGCTACTGTGCCCCTAGAAAACATTTCTTCATGTCAACAGAGCTGAGTCACTGAGCTCGTGGCCTGCCAGCTCCAACCTTGGAAGTGCTTCTCTAAGTCACTGCCTGCTGAGCTAGTCTCCTGGCTCCGATGTGCTCTGGGACCTGGAGATGCTAGCTTGACAGGTGAGATAATTACATTTTACCCTTCACTCATTCCTTTATCAGCCATGATGATGAGAACGGATAAGCACTCCAATGGAAGAAAACACTCCTGCAGTATTTACTTGTGCTCTTTATTGCCAGCCTGCCCCCATCCCCACCCTTTCCCAGGCACCACTCCTGGAGACAAACCTATACCCTGGGTTTGAAATCACCCTGTTATTTGGTGCCACCACCACGTGCTGCCAGGCTGCACTTGCCTGATCAAATCCCCCAAAGTTGTCAACTTCTCCGGGAGCTGCAATGCCACTGCCCTTCAGATGACTTACTCGTAAAAGGCAGCTGTCCTCACGACACCCCCTGCCTGTTCTTCAGATTCCCCAAGGCAGAGGCCTTGCCCTGTGCCCTAGCTTGCACCGCTGTAGAACACCACTCTGGTGGATTTCAAGTCCCACAGCACTGGTTAGATGGAGAAAGGGGGGAGGGAAAAACAGGAGGCATTAAGTCCCAGAAGCAGGTCCTTCAAGATCATCTGATAAAAACTAACATTTCATTCATGCATACATTCAACACACTATTCAGTGCCTATTATGTCCTGGGGACCATTCTAGAGCTAGGGACTCAAAGATACTCCACACAGACCAAGTCCTTGTCTTCATGGAGCATACCTGTCTCAGATATTATCTGTAGAATCCTCAGGAAGTGATAGAACTATCTCCAGTTTACAGACAAGGAAAACGGCAGCTCTGAAAAGTTAAATAACCTACCCAAAGCCAAGGCACAAGACCAGGTCATCTCACTAAAAACCCTGCACTCTTTCTGGGGCCCCTCCAAAGGCAAGAAGCTAGCAAGGGCAGCCTGGCATTGAAACAAACATTAAATCAATTCAGTCCTAGACATCATCACTAGAAGTAAAAGATACAAAAAAGAAAGACCTAATTGCTGACTAAAGGGACCCATAGTCTAAAGAGAGAAAGACATGGAACCAACTATCATCTGTGGTAGGAATAAAGAGGATAAAGTGATTGAATTCAAATAGGAAGATATCTCTGGAAGGCTACACAAGGAATGACTGTTTCCAGACAGGAAAATTGGGTACCTGAGGAACAGCATTAGGAGGGTGATTTCGTATGTTTCGAATATTATATATTTTGAATTATATACCATGTGAATGTCTCTCCCATTAAATGAAACTTTGAGGATGCAATCAACCAAATCCCAAATGTGGGAAATTCTACAGGATAAATGATCTGGTTTCTTTGACAAACAAACAGCTCAAAAAAAAAGGAGGAAGGGAGGAGAATGAATACAGCTTTTAAAAGATTTAGGAAGCATCAACCAAATACAATGTAGGTTCCTTGTTTGGATCCAGATATGAACCAACTAACTGTCAAGAGACATTTGGAGGACAAAAAAAGTAATCTGAACACAGACTAGCTATCAGAAGATTATTACGGCATAATGTCATTAGGTATGATAATGGTATTGTGGTTTTTTTTTTTTATAAAGATCCTTATCCGTTAGAGATACATACTGAAGTATTTACAGGTGAAATAATACAATGTCTGAGAGTTACTTTTAAATATTTCAGCAAAAACAAATAAATAAAAGATTAGATGAAATAAGATTGGCAAAATGTGGATAATTTCTTGACAGATCCATTCGGGTTCATTATACTTTTCTCTCTACTCTTGTGGACAGCTACAAATTTCTATAATGAAAAGTTTAAATAAAAATTAAAAATTAATTATACCCTCCACACAGGATGATTGAGAAGGAAAGTTTCACAGAAGGGGGGATGTTTGAGCTGAGTCAGGAAGGATGACTAGGAATTTTCTAAGAGTAAAGGTCATTTCAGGCTGAGGGATGGCCTGAGCAAAGACACGAGGTCCATCCATCACAAACCACCCCTCTGGAGGGACCAAAGGTGTCTACACTTGACCCCAAACTCAACCTACATCCCACAGAAATGCCCTCTTGCTTGGTCCCCAGCCCTCCCCTCACTGGGATATCTAGATGCTACATCAAAATCAACATCCCTGCTTCAAGTAGAGACAGCTCTACTCAGACCCACAAGAGGCCCCAATAGTCTTCAGAATATTGGAAAGCAATTAACCTCTTGCAATTGGGTTCTGCAGTTTGGAAGCCAGCTGAGTTATCTCAGGGACAGCCTACTTCCCTCCTGAGTCATCCCAGACACTTGCACTCCCCAGAAACACACACCAGCCTCCCCAACAGCCTCCTTGCAGATTAATCATCTCAGCACCACGGGATCCAGCCTGATGTTAGCCTGGCATCCCAGCCCCCCGCCACTAAAACACCTCCAAGCAAAAGGAAGAGACAGTCCCTCCTCCCCTCCTTCTTCCCAAACCCCCAATTGCCAGTGGCCCCAACCTCAATCCCCACCTCCAGCAGCTCACAGGAAGCTTGCTGGTCTGGCAGCCGCTTCAGGACTTACCCAGTCCTTCCTGGCTCAGATGGGTCCCAGCGATCCCTTACCTTAGACAGGAGCTGCAAGTACTCCTCTGAGCCGTAAGAGACATTCCTCAGGGAGGTGAGGTAGTCGTAACTGATAACCGCTGTCTGTGAACCAAGTGGGGGGGAAGGCTTAGGACCTGGACATCAAATCTTACTCCTCTGCCCAAGCCCTGCAGCTGCAGGCCCCAGACACAGGCTGGTATGTCTCACCCGTAAGATGCTCTGCCCCCAGATCTCAGCATGGCTGGTGTCTTCCTGTCATTCAGGGTGCTGAGCAACCACCAACAAAACGTAGCTTGCTCATTTGTTTCCTTGTTTCTGGACTATCTTCCCCTCGCTAGAGTTTAAGCTCTATAAATGCAGGGGCCTGTCCTTCCTGTTCACCAATGTACATGCAGTGCCTTTTACAGTACCAGGTAGACAGGTAAATGCTCAACAAATACTATTTGAATGAGTGCTGTTAGGTAAATTTACCCCACCTCTGTGTATCACAAATAAGCCTTTTTTGATATTTATGTACTGATTTGCTCTAATAACATAAGTTTTGACTCTGGGTCCCCCAGCCAAAACTCCAGAAGAGGTCCTCTTATTCTTGGTGAATCAGAAAATTATAAGCTCAAGGACATCTCAAGTACGGAGGAGCCTTGGGAATTATCTAACCCAAACCTTTCTTTTTATAATTAAGCAACTGAGGACCCTAGAAGCTAAGGGGCTTAATGGTTAATATTGAGCAGAGTGCTTTCCTTTGTCTGGAACCCCAGTGCTTTATTCCATTTGACTTATACTTGTTGATCACCAGCCACAAGTAAGACCTAAGACCTAGTCATGGAGCAATGTGCAAAGACAATCGAGACCAGAGCCTTGTCCTTTAAAGAATGTAAAGCCTAGAAGCTGGTTTATAAAGTATTGGTTAATATCCTCTTCCCTCCTTTCCAACTATTTAAACCCATAGGGTTCTTTTCGAGCCCTCTGTCCTCTAGAATACTCATCCTGACTGCAGCCCTCAGTGCTCACGCCTTTGGTGGAGGTTCCAGAGCAGTGGCCATCTAAGTAACTTCTCTTGACACACTACCAGACTTCAGATTGCTTTTAACCCAATCACGTGCACCCTCCTCCACCAGAAGCATCTTGACGGCTGACACCGGGTGAGGCAGTTCGTTTCTACTCCGCTAAACTCATAAGACAATGCTGGGCCCAAAAAACCCATCGGCAAACACTTAGGATTATTTCATATTCCATAGCCTATTTGTTCAAAGTCTGTCTATCTTGATTCTGTGACTCTAAAATGAGATAGCTTCTCCTAGAGAGTAGGCACCACACAAGTGGCCTCTTCTCTGAGCAAGGCTCAGGAGAACACTTGGACAACACTGGGTATTAAGGAAATGTTTAGATTACATCAAGGAGAAGATAGGATGAGCTCATCCTGCAGCAGATAATGGAGGAAAGAGAGCACAGAGCATGTGGCAAGCACCCAAAGATGCAGCAATTATATAGAAATGTCTGTCTGGGAGAGCCACTTTCAGCAGAGTTAAGGGGACATGATCACATCAGGACAATGTTCTTACTGAATCAAAAATTCTAAAGGTCAAATATTCAATTCAGATTCTCTGTCAGTTTAGGGATCAGAGAGGAACAAAGTTCTCCATGAACCTAAGACATTCTATGAGCCCTACATCAGTAACCATTCATACCAACTCACTTGAGAATGGTCAAGTTTTCCGATGGAATTTAATCAAAGCCACAAAGGCCTCCTTCCCTGCACGTTTGCCAAGGAGAATTAACCCTCTGACTCTGTCACTAAAATCAGATACAGAATATAAAAGGTAAAGGCTTCAGAGAAGAGATGCTGTGCAACCCTATTCTACTTCTTCAGGATGGCAGAGGTGGTATGTACAAGACTCCACAAGCGTGCACGCCCATGATACATGACCAGTGTGTCCATCTGCTACAGGTATGAACATATGCAAGTAACACTGCAGCTCCTTGGCCACCCTCAAAATGAGAAAAACCTACCGTAGCAACTGCTCTGCCTACCCGGACAGCACCAAAGTCATTAGGGTCCAAGTACTTGTTACTGTAGAGGTAGAAGCCGGAGGCAGCAAGAGCCATGCTGGTCCATGAGGCAAGCTTTAGTGCCCTTCTGGCCATAGCATCTGATCCTGCAGAAGGAAGGAAGGAAAGAGAGAGCAGTGGTTAAGGGTGTTATAGTCAGTCAGACCTGGGTTCAAATTCCGGCTCTGCCTCTTAATAGGGTTTATGACTTCGGGTCATTTCCTTAATCTCACTGAGCTTCAGTTTCCTCATTTGTTACGAAGGGACAATACCTACCTCAAAAGTTGATAGGATAAAATGAGACAACGTACATGAAATGCTTAGCATAGTACCTGGCACAATTTAACTCCCAAAGTCAGTGTCAGCCCTATTCTAGACACTGGGGAGAGACTGAACAAAACAAAGTTCTTGCCCCAGTAGAGTTTATAATCTAGAGAGGTGACAAATAATAAGCAATGGATATATATTAGAATATTAGCTGGTATCAGGTGCTGAGAAGAAAAGCAAAGAGGGCAAGCAGACACAGAGTGACAAAAGGATACTGTCTTAGGGAAAGCACGGGATGTGTTAACCATTGTTACTTGTAACTGTTATTATACCACCATACACACAGAAGCATCATCAGCCCTCTAGACCCAGGTCAAAAGTGTTCAGGCCAAAGCCAAACAGGCAGCTGGACAGAGCAGCCAGGTAAGCCCACCACATCTGGCTGATTTTCAAAATATTTATTTCAGTTACAGTCGACTATCCCTCATCTAGACTGTAAGCTCCTTAAGGGCAAACACCACAGCTATTACTCTTTGTTTCGCACAGTTCTGCTCAGTGTCCACCTGATGATCTGATCTGTTTAACCAAACTCATGTTTCCAGAGGGCCTCTCTCTTAGTCAGTGGCAGCAAGCAGCTCCCAGCCCCGATACCTTCTGCCCACCCGCTTCCACTGCTCAGCCCACCAGGTGGCTGCAGAGTTGCTTTTTGGAGCCATTGCACCAAATGGGCTGTTTCCCCTTCAATTCCTGAACATTCTCCATCAAACAAAATCCTCTGTCATCCTGCAGTGATCAGGGAAGAGGGCCCAACAGGAAAAGTGCACCACCAAGCACCCGCAGGTTGGAACAGGCCTGCAAACCCTACCCAGACACAGCAGGAAGGTTCAAGTAATCACCCTGTCTCCTGCCTGGCACTCTGTCTTGCGGCCATAACTTCCCTGCTCTGTGCCTCTGTTTCCCCTTTATATGGGGACTATTGCTGGAAACAGTTTTGTCTTCATTTTCTTTAAAATCTATTTTGTCTCTCTCATAACAAAGCCACACTGATATTTTTTAAAGCATCCATAAGATATATCTTTTTCCATCCTTTTGCTTTCAACTTACATTTCATCCTGTTTCTCTAAACAGGATTTAGTTGCTTTTTTTCTGTTTGCATTTAATATAAATTAATAATATATAATTAAGTGGCAGAGGCAGGATTTGAACCCAGGTCTGACTGACTATGAAACATTTAACCTTAGCCAGGCTTATCTGAATGCTCTGATCACCTGCTTTTTGGCTTTGACCTGACCACTTTTGACCTGGGCATTTGCATTAAATATAATTCACCATCTTATTTTATCCTTTCTATCTGTCCTATCTGTTGTGTTTCTTGTCCTCGACTTTCTTATGTATAACTAGCATCTCAGTGACCAGAATTTGGCACAATTACTAAAAGGGCCATCATATATTGCACAAACTACTCAAACGTTCCCCATTCCAAGCCCAGTTCCCCATACCCCAGCTAACCTTCACTCTGCCACTCATTACCATCCTCTTCCTAACCCATGGTCCATTCACATCACTCCTATCTCCCCTCCACCTACCCCAAAGTCCAAATTCTCTAGCATTCAAGGCCCACCACATTCTCATTCCAACCCACCTTTCCAGCTTCATCTCCCAAAATATCCCTCCACACTCAATCCCTCCTTATTCCTTTAAGAAGCCTTTTGTGATCTGATTACTCAGAATTCATCATTCTTCTCTCTCCAGTCTCATTATGCACTGCTTTTGAGACTATATCACAAAAGATATATTTTGAGTCCTATTAATATCCTTTACAAGGGCCTGTATCTGCCCCCTCCACTAGATGCAAAGGGTAGAATTTGTTAACAGATAAATGAAAAAAATAAGTCTGCTAGTATATAAGTGATCGAATGAAGGCGTGAATGAGTGGCCAAGTGAATTTTCCCCCTGTCTATTCTCAACATGGAAACTAAGGTCTGATCATGCACTCCTCTGCTCCAAACTCTCCAATGGCTCCCGCCTCCCTCAGATGAAGAGCCAAAGGCATGGACTATAAGGCCTATATGATCTGACTTCCCTTTTTCCTCTCGGTTTCAGCCCCTTCTAGGTTCCCCCGTGCTCACTCCACTCCAACCACACGGCCCTCCATGCTTTCTCAAACATACCAGTTACATTCTGGCCTCAGAGATTCTGTACTCACTATTCTCTCTGCCTAGCACAAGGACTGGCACACGTTTTCTGTCAAAGGTCTTACAGTAAATACTTTAGGCTTTGCAGATCTTGACACTTCTGTCACAACTACTCAACTCTGGGTTGCAGTGCAAAAATAGCCACTGGCAATACGTAAAATAATGGGCCTGGCCAGATTTGGCCCTTGGGCTGGGGTGTGCCAAACCCTGGCCTAGCACATAGTGGGTGTTCCAAAAGCACTTACTGAATGAATGAATCAATGATTGGCTAAACCATGCCACCTGAGGCCTGTGCAGACAAGTGGCCCAAGTAAGAATCTCTTATCCAGGGCAGAGGCCACCCTTGGCCTTGAAACCACCTCTGGGCAAGAAAACCACAGCGAAGCAGACACAGCTCCCAAGACCTGGTTTTCATGCAAATGTCCTCAGTAATAAAAGAGGTGGAAACTGAAATACATAAAATAGATGATACAGGAACAAAACTGTCTCTAAATAATAGACTGGAGTTGGAGTTTTCCATAAGGTGTCAGTGAGTCTTTAACATGCAAACGAGTTGCTTCCCTCCGGGTTTTTTAAAAGACCCTGTCAGCCGTGAAATATGTCTGTCGATGAAAAACACCTTTCATTATTAAACACTTTGCTAATGAATCCCCTGCCCTGTTGTGTTTACTTGCCTTTTTGACTTTCACCAGTTACCTCTCATAGCACACACAACTTAGAGGGGTCTGAGACCACCAAGATCCTAAATCCTAATCATTAGATAATTAGCAGTAACTAATCTTTACAAAGCCCGTTCACACACATTATCTAATTAGATAATCCACACAACCCAGTGAGATAAGACAAATATGATTACCGTCCCCAGGTACAAATGAGGAAACCAAGGAGCAGAGAGGGTGAGTGATTTGCCCCAGGTGGCTCAACTAGGAAATGGTAGAGTAAGGGTTTGAATGGGGCCTTCCCACTCCAAACACTCAGCCCTTCTCTTTATGACAGGTGACCTCCTTGACTGGGACACCTGGACACCATGCACCAAGGTTCTCGCCACCACTCACGAGTAACCGCATCAGCTATCGAGGGCAGGGACTATGACTTCTGACCCTCTACTATGCCAAGCAGTGCCAGGCAGGTGGAAGGAGCTGGTTGAAGCACTAGAAACAGCACATCACAGGATCAACCAGCACTTCTCTCTAAAAACAGCCCAGTTCAGTCTTTGAAACATTAAGGAGTACTGCAATTTTACACAACTGTTCTACTGTCCAGTAATGATCAGAATGGCATCCATCACGCTGGACCATGGGAAACAATCTGGTGGATCACAAAACAAGGTAACAGAAAAGTCTGGGAAGTTCTACAAAAGGGAAGTTCATGACACACACACACCCCACCCCACCCCACCCCACCCCCAAAAAAAACCTGTCCTTCCTCTGTACAGAACTAAATGGGGAACTAATCACTTACTTGCCACTCATGGGGTCAGTGAGTGGCTAGGCCTTTTCAGTTACCACACATCTAAGGCTGGACTGGGTCCACCTGAGCTGTAACCTCACAGTACTCGCCTCTTTCTTCAGCCCCTCCCCATGCCTAACACATAGTAGGTGTTTTGAAACCAGAAGCCTGGAATCACCTCTCCCCACTTGGTGCATGGGTGAGGACAGCCACAGAGGAAAGACATTTAGGGCCCTAATTCCATTCGTACCATAAAGTGGCCACAGCCTCCTCCCATGTCTCTAGAGAGAAGACTATTTCTTCTTTTCTGTCACCCCCACCCCACCCCAGACCAGAAATAGACCCAAACTACCCTTGGAGAGAATGATCAGGTCTTCAGGGTAACCTGGTCCCTGGTAGGGACAAAAAGCAAACAAGGTAAATACAAGGTAACTCAAGTCTGGGAAGACTATGAGTCAGTGCCCAGGGACCATCGACTTGGCCTGAGAAGGCGTGCAGTCTGCGCTGGCCGGCAGATTGTCATGCAGCCCAATGTAGGAGCCACATTCTACTCATACTCTCATTCCTGGTATCTGATGTCCACAAAGTACTCAAATACATATTTGATTAAATAAAGGAACCCCCCCAATTGATGCCAAGGTCCCCAAGTAGATCAGGGAAGAAGACCTCACCCAGGCAAGGAATAGAAATTCTCCATTCAGTACATCTTGGGAAAGGGAGATTCAGGGAGAAGAGTGGAAAGCCAAGGGCAAAGAGCGAGCAGCAGGTAAGAGAAGAAAATGGTGTGAGCTTCAATAGGAGAGTCAACTACATTTTGAGGTGCATACTATTAAAGCTTCATTCTACAAAGAAGGAAGTTGGATTTTAGAAAAGTTAAGAAACAAGGCCAGGAAGCTAGTAAGAGATGGAGCCAGAACATGGTTCCAAGTATGTCTGCTCCAAACCAAAAGAGCAAAGGGATGGAGAACAAACGGCTTGTTGGGCTCTGACATGGACCACTGGAGTCCCCCCAACATGGAAATTTAAACCCAGGGGTTTGAACCAAGTATTATTCTTCTCTTATATGCTCCTTGTCTGACAAGAAAACAAGTGTATATCAGACAATAAAATATAAGCTCTCCCAGCAGAGGTCACTTGTCAAATCCATAAGGGCTGTTGAGAAATGGCCAAGCAAACAATGACACAATAAGGTAGAATATGTCACCTGGAAAAATGACACAAGTTTAGACGACATGAAAATCTGATTTTAAAGTAATGTGGGGGCTGGGGAGAACTAACAGAGTACAAAGTATTATGCATGTGTTTACTATAACTACAAAAGTAAAACTGGCAAACAAGGATCAAAAAGACCCATAACCAGATGTGAAGAGTTGGTTTCCTATAAAACAGTGGTACTCAAAGAACGGTCCCTGGATCAGCATTTCATTTTCTGGGAGCCTGTTAGAAATGCCAGTTCGTGGTCCCCACCCCGGACCTAGTGAATCAGGAATTGGGGGGATGAGATCCAGCATTCTGTGTTGTAACAAGCCCTCTGAGTGATTCTAATGCACACTAAAGTTTGAGAACCTCTACAATAAGATGTTTGAAGAAAACGTGTGAAGGCATAAAGACTAATTCACTTCAACTGGGCAAATATTTCTAGAGCACCCACCAAGTGATAGGAACTACGGCAGTGATCAATCAGTACTTGTTGCACTGGATGACTTCCTAGTTAGTAGAAAGTAATGTCACTTGACCCGAGGAGAGGGTTGTTCTACGTGTCTTCCAAAGGCTGTTACCACACACCGGCCGTCAGTAACACGCAGGTACTGTGCGTGCTGGAAGCGCAGAGCTCTGTAAAGCGTCAGCTGCCTTTGCTTGGAGCTCAAAGGCCACCCGAGGGTGAGAGCGTCTGAGTGAGCCACCTGCTGCCCTCCTCCAGCCCACCTCCTCGGGCGCACGCAAAACCGAAGTAAACAGTCCACACTTTGGTCCCCACCGGCCCTGGGGTGCGCCAACCTCGAGAGTCTCTGCAGAGGGGTCGAAGCACCGCGAGTCCCCGCGGCCACGTGACCGCTCGCCGGGTCCCGGGTGACAAAGTCACAGAGCCCGGGTTCCCTCCCGGCTCCCTGGGTGGCTACAGCGGCCAGTGTAGGGTAGGCGCCCGGCGCGCCCACACCGGCTCCTCCCGCGCTCCTCGCGGCACTGGCTCTGCGCTGACCTCCAGCGGGCAGCCCCTACTCACCCGGAGGGAAGCAGAGACGCCGCAGCCCGGTAGCGAAGAACGCGCAACGAACGTCTCTCTACGCCACATCCCGATTGCGTTTAGTTAAGACGAGGTGCCGCGCGGCCTGCCGGGACTTGTAGTTCTTCGGGGTTCCTTGAGTCGCGGGGACAAGGGCAAAAGGACGACCACAATCCCCCTGGACCGCTCCCGCGGAAGGCCTAGGGAAGAGGGTTACAGATCCTTTATCTGTCAGGTGGACTTGTTTCTGTGCCTGGGCTTCGGAAGCAGAATCTTGCTGAAAACTTTTTCCAAGAGGGATTGCAAGTAGATCACAGTTAGTGTTTAATGGAGGTTAGAGTTGTAAGTTTTTATATTTTTAAAAAGGTATTAGAACAAGTTTGCAAGGAGAAAATTTGCTGACCAGTTATTGATGGATAAAGATATGCTGGCTAATCTTAGTTATCTTTGGTCCTCATTCGTTCATCATTGACCTCTATTTATCAAATGTTTATTTATAAGATGTACTTTGGAGACATTCATCAGAAATTCATGCATTCTGCAAACATCTATTGAGCTCTTTCATGAGGAAACAGATAGGGTGGGAATTCTACCAGTTCAATGCAAATCCAATCAAATTTCCAACCAGATTTTTTTCTGAACCTTCCCAAACTAATCTAAAATTTGTGTGGAGAAACAAAAGGCAAAGCATAGCTAAAACACACAAAGAAAATAACCTCTTTCAGGACATGCCCTTCCATGTATCCATATTTACTATAGGGCTATAAAAATTAAGACCATGTGATGTTGGTACAGGCATAGGCAGAGGGAAGAAATGAAATAGCCTAGAGAGCCCAGAAACAAATCCAGGCAAAAACAGACTCTTAATAAATGGCAGGCTGGCTTTATCGATCAATGGGGGAAAGACAGACTACCAATATATGGGACTGGAACAGCTGGTTGCCTGTTGGATCCCTTAACTCACCCCAGGCACAAAAATTGTTTCCAGGAGGATTAAAGACTTTAAATGGGAAAGGTAAAATGAAAACTTTTAAAAGAAAATAAAGGAAAAAATCATGATCACAGGGTGTAGTTTATTAAATGACATAAGCACAAACTCTAAAAGAAAAGTTTGAGAAATTTGGACTACATTAAATTTAAGAATGCTTCATCAGAAGACATCACAAAGAAGAAGAAAAGACAACCCACAACTGGGAGAAGATAATTGCAGCATAGAGATAACAGTGGTATGGCATTGAATAATACAATCCCACCATCTCAAGCTTGCCGTATAGAGGCGTTAAAATAAGAAAATGAATAATTTCCAAATGGTATGAGGACTGAACAAAGGGATAGAGGTCTCAACAAAGTGGTAAAGGAATACAATGACGGAATATTAATTTTGTCTGGGATTTTGAAAGGCTCCATGGACTAAGAACTCTACTTATAGGCTGGGAATTAAAGGTTGAATAGGGGTTCCCCCAAGAGAAAGGGGTTGGGGAACAGCCCCAGGCAGAGGAAGTCAAATACAGAGGCATAAAGATACAGTAAAAGCTATGAAGACATTTAAATTAAAAATTGAAAACCCAAAATCACAGGAAAAGAACAGAGAATAAATATATTTAAAACTTACTGTAGTTACTATAAGTGAACATTAAGTTTAAGTATGAAATTGTTACCAGCAGATTGGCAGTTATCCCTGGGGAATGGGAATTGTGGCAGGAGTATTGGGGGGGGGGGAATAGGGGGAGTTAGAGGATTATCAGTTTGCACTCTTTTGTAGTACTTGAACTTTTTATAATGAATGGGTATTAACTCATATAATTAAAAATTAATTTAAATTTTTTAAATGTTAGCAGACTTTCTATTAAACATGGTAAATTGATTATACCCATGAAATCCACTCCTCCCTGAAATCCTATGAAAATAACAGGAAAGGAATTAAAAAGACGTAACACCAAGAAAGAACAAGAGAGGAGACAATTGCAGGTAAGAAAAGTCAAAATATAAATGTGGGAAGCTTCAAAGCAGGAGCTTTTAAAACAAACCAGTGCCTGAGCCACATGCCTGAGATTCTGATTTTAGAGTCTAGCTGTAATTCTTAAGAGCTCCCTGGGTGATTTTAATGGGCAGTTTAATGGGAAGGCCCCATCAAGAGGCAGCACAGCGGAGGGGAAGGCCCAGTGGATTGAGAGCAGTGCTTCACACATCAGAATCAGCTGGGGAGCTTTAATAATCCTCCCAGGCCACACTGCATCTCTTAAATCCGATCTCTGGTGGGGGGATCCACACACAGGTGTTTTGTAGAACTCCCCAGAGCATTTCAATTCTCAACCAAAATTAAAACTATTGATTGAGAATCCAGGGAACTCTTGTTTGCACTGTGTGACTTACAGCAAGCTTTCTAATTTGTCTGAGCTTTCGTTTCCTTCTTGATAAAATGGAGTTAACGCTATTATCTGTGCTACCTACCTCAGAAGTTCCTGTGAGGATCGAGTGAGATGGCATGAGTGCTTTGGAAACTAAATATTGCTTACAAATGTGTTCACATCACACTTAGAAGAAAATCCAAACTCTTTACCTGACCCACAGGCTTTGTTTGTTTGTTTGTTTTTGTTTTTGCTTTTTATTCCTTGGTTCAAAATCTGTAAGGAACAGAAATGGGGTGATTCACATTTGCCACCCTTTACAACCCCCTGCTCAAGGGCTGAGTCAGCATTACCTATCACTGTTATGATTCAGAGGGTATGAAACAGGGAGACCCTTTTTCCTTCCTCCTGTTTTAGGAGATGACTCAGGAGGAAAGGCTCTATGTCAACACCATTCTCCCCAGACTCACACCTCATGGCAAGGCCCCATCCCTCTTTCTGTCCGTCTGGCTTACTCTAATCCTCAACCTGCCAAGCTGGCTGCTGCCTGGAGGCCCTTGCACTTGTTGTTCCCCTAGGTCTTCAATTACCTGCTACTTCCTGGCAATTTGTTCTCTGCTTCAGCATCACCCCTCCTGGGAGGTCATTCTTCATCACTCCATCAACCTACCCCCTATATCTCTTGAGACATACTCTATCCCCTTATGCTGCTTTATTTTTTTTATTGTAAAATATAACATATTTACATAAAAGTAATAACTTTCTAAATGCAATTTAACAAGTAGTTATATAGGAAACTTCCAAGAATGTTATGGGTTATAGTACCATAGTTTCAGTTATTTCCTTATTGTGAAATATATCATATATACAAAAAGGTGATCACTTTCAAATTACAATTTAACAAGTAGCTATATAGCAAATTGCAAAGAATGTTATGGGTTACAGTTCCACCATTTCAGTTCTTTCCTTCTAGCTATTCTAATACCATAGCTACTAAAAAAAAGAAAATTATATAAAGATTCAGTATTCAGAATTTATTAAATTCTATCTTGTCTGTTGCTACCCCTTCCTCTAGTTTAATCACTTTCCTGATCTTCAGGGATGTGTAGGCAGTGACCACCCTAACTTGATCACATTGTAAAGGGGTGTCAGCATTATAGGAAAAGGAGACACAACTTGTACTTGATGTACTTGAAGAGGCTGTTGCCTCTGAGATTTGGGACTTAGCTAGCATAGGAGCTCTCTGGAGGATTTAAGTTTCTGAACAATAAACTTAGCAAGTGAAACTTTTAAAGAGTCTCAGATAGGGACCTGGATAGTCTTCAGGATTTTCAGGACTACTGTTGATTCAGTTTATCATACTGTGGCCATTTGGCATATCTAGCTGAAGCTTGCTTAGGAGTAATCCCCAGGACAGCCTGTCAACCCTATTTGAAATCTCTTAGCCACTGAAACCAAATTTTGTTTCCTTTTCCCCCTTTTGATCAAATAGGCATTCTCAACCCCTCGATGCCAGGGTCAGGCTCATTCCTAGAATCCGTATCCCAGATTGCCAGGGAGACTCATTCATCTGGGGGGTCCTGTCCCACGTCAGGAGGAGGGTGGTGAATTCATTTGCAGAGATGGGCTGAAAGAGAAAAAGTCCACATTTGAGCAACAAAAGAGGTTCTCTGGAGGTGACTTCATGGTATAATTATAGGTGGGCCTAGCCTCCCCTTTACAGCCATAAGTTTCACAAGAGCAAGCCTCAAGTTTGAGGGCTTGGCTTGTAAAGTAGAGAGTTCCTAAGTTCACATAACATATTTTATGTTCACGATAATCCAGCCATATCTCCCATTATCATCGCTTAGTGGTACAATCCTCATTGCTGTCCATTTTAAACAATTATCATGACCCAAAACAACCCACAGCCGTTTTCAGCCTTAATTACTTGTCCCTAGTATTTGTGTGGTACTAGTAAGGTATTCTACATAATTATAGTCCATAATATGGAATAGGTAGATTTTTCCCATATACCACTCACTTATAAATTCTCTATACCAGTATCATACCTTAGAAGTATATCATGCAAGCACCTATCTATATTTGTAATGCTGATCTGTGGGATACATTCCTTTAAACACCCCCTTTAAATCCTTTTCACCTTCAATGCAGCTCTGATACTTATAACCGTATTAAAACACAATCCTTACTCCTATCCAATTCCATACCTTTAAATTCACCCTCATTAACATATCTGAATATATTAGGTTGTCATTCTCCCTTAACTAGCTTCTGTCTGTCCCCAATATTGTACAAAATAAGGCACTGATTTTACATTGTTCAGGGAGTTCATAGCAGTGGTAACATACAGTATCTCTCCTTTTGTGTCTGACTTATTTCACTCAGCATTATATCCTCAAGGTTCATCTATGTTGCCATATATTTCGGGACCTCATTCCTTCTTACCGCTGCATAGTATTCTATTGTATGTAATTACCACATTTTGTTTATCTACTCGTCTATTGAAGGACACTTGGATTGTTTCTATCTCTCAGCTACTGTGAACAATGCCTCTATTAAACAGTGGTGCACAAATGTCTGTTCGTGTCAATGCTTTCAGACCTTCTGGTTACATACCGAGAAGAGGAATTGCCAGATGGTAAGATAATTTGATATCTAGTTTTCTGAGAAATGGCCAATCTGTCTTCCACACCAGCTGTACCATTATATATTCCCACCAGCAGTGGATAAGTGTTCCAATTTCTCCACATCCTCTCCAGCATTTATTGTTTCCTGTTTGTTTAATGGCAGCCATTCTTATTGGTGTGAGATGGTGTCTCATTGGGTTTTGAATTGCATTTGCTAATGAAGAGGAAAATTTTTTCATGAGTGTTTTAGCCATTTGTATTTCCTCTTTGGAAAAATGCCTTTTCTTATCTTTTGCCCATTTTATAACTGGGCTTTTTGTGATATTGTTGTTGAGTTGTAAGTTTTCTTTATATATGCAGGATTTCAGTCTCTTATCAGATATATTATTTCCAAATATTTTCTCCAATTGAGTTGGTTGACAAAATCTTTTGAGGCCCAGGAGCCTGTAATTTTGAGAAGTTCCCATTTATCTATTTTTTTCTTTTGTTGCTTGTGCTTTGGGTGTAAGGTCTAAAAAGATACCTCCTATTACTAGGTCTTCAAGATGTTTCCCTGTATTATCTCCTAAAAGTTTTATGGCACAGTCTTATATATTGAGGTCTTTGATCCACTTTGAGTTACTTTTCATATAGGGTATGAGGTAGGGGTCCACTTTCATTCTTTCGGATATGGATATCCAAAATCAAATGCTTTTTCAGCATCTATCAAGACGATCATTTGATTTTTTCTTATTTGGTTTGTTAATGTGTTGTATTACATTGATTGATTTTCTTATGCTGAATCACCCTTGCTTGCCGGGAATGAACCCCACTTGATCGTGGTGTATAATTCTTTTAATATGCCTTTGGATTCAATTTGCAAGTATTTTGTTGAGAATTTTTGCATCTATATTCATTAGGAAGATTGGCCTATAGTTTTCCTTTAGTAGTGTCTTTATCTGGTTTTGATATCAGAGTGATATTAGCTTCATAAAATGAGTTATGTAGTGTTCCTTTTTCTTAAATTTTTTTGAAAGAGTTTGAGCAGCTACGGTGTCAATTCTTTTTGGAAAGTTTGGTAAAATTCCCCTGTGAAGCCGTCTGGCCCTGAGCTTTTATTTGTAGGTACATTTTTGATGACTGTTTGGATCTCTTTGCTTATGATTGGTTTGTTGAGGTCTTCTATTTCTTCTTGGGTCAGTCTGGGTTGTTCATGTTTTTTGGGGATATTGTCCATTTCCTCTTAATTGTGTAGCTTGTTGACATGCAATTGTTCATGTTATCCTCTTATGTTTTTTTTTTTATTATTATTTCTTCAAGGTCCATAGTAATTACCCCACTCTCATTTCTGATTCTGTTTGTTTGGGTCTTCTCTTTTTGACTTTTTCTGTCTAGCTAAAGGTCTGTCAATCATGTTGATCTTCTCAAAGAACCAACTTTTGGTTTCATTTATTCTATTTGTTTTTTTTTTTTTTGTTGTTCTCCAGCTCATTTGTTTCTGCTTTAATCTCTGTTATTTCTTTTCTTCTACTTGCTTTAGGGTTAGTTTGCTGATCATTCTCTAGCCTCTTCCATTGTTCAATTAGGTCTTTGGTGTTAGCTCTTTCCTCCTTTTTAATGTATGCATTTAGAGCTATAAATTTCCCCCTCAATACCGCCTTTGCTGCATCCCAAAAGTTTTGATATGTTGTGTTCTCATTTTCATTTGTCTCTAGTTATCTACCTATTTCTCTTGCAGTTTCTTCTTTGACCCACTGTTTGTTTAGCAGTGTGTTGTTGTTCCAGTTTGCTAGTGCTGACGTTTTGCAAAATACCAGAAATGGATTGGCTTTTATAAAGGGGGTTTATTTGGTTACAAAGTTACAGTCTTAAGACCATAAAGTGTCCAAGGTGAAGCATCAACAATAGGGTACCTTCACTGGAGAAAGGCCACTGACATCTGGAAAACCTCTGTTAGCTTAGAAGGCACATGGCTAATGTCTGCTTGCTCCCAGGTTGCGTTTCAAAATGGCATTCTCCAAAATGTCAGCATCAGCTTTCAATGGCCATCTTCAAAATGTCTCTCTAAGCTGCAGCAGTACTGATCTCTTTCTGTCTGAGCTTTTATAGGGCTCTAGTAAACTAATCAAGACCCATGCCCAATGGGCAGGGCCACACCTTCCCCATGGAAATAATCTAATCAAGGTATTACCCACAGTTGGGTGGGTCACATCTCCATGGAGACAACCTAATCCAAAGATTCCAACCTAATGACCACTAATATGTCTGCCCCCACAAGATTGCATTAAAGAACATGGCATTTGGGGGGCATAATACATCCAAACTGGCACAGTTGTTTAACCTCCATATATTTGTGAAAGATCTGGTTCTTTAGTGGTTGTTGATTTCTAGTTGCATTCCATTATGGTCAGAGAATGTGCTTTGAATAATTTCAATCTTTTTAAATTTATTAAGACTTGTTTTTTTCCCCAGCGTATGATCTATCCTGGAGAACATTCCATGAGTGCTAGAGAAGAATGTATATCCTGGTACTTTGGGATGTAATAATCTATATATTTCTGTTAAGTCTAATTCACTTATCATATTGTTTAGGTTCTCAATTTCCTTATTGGTCCTCTGTCTAGTTGTTCCAGCTATACAAGAGAGTGATGTATTGAAGTCTCCCACTATTATTGTAGAGATGTCTGTTGCTCCCTTCAGTTTAGCCAATGTTTGTCTCATGCACTTTGGAACTCCTTGATTGGGTGCATAAACATTTATGATATTTCTTCTTGGTGAATTGTCCCTTTTATTAATATATAGGATCCTACTTTGTCTCTTATGATGTTTTTGAATTTTAAGTCTATTTTGAGTGATATTAGTATAGTTACCCTTGCTTTCTTTTGGTTGCAGCTTGCATAGAATACTTTTTCCATCCTTTCACTTTCAGTCTCTTTGTGTCACAGGGTCTAAAATGAGTCTCTTGTAAATGGCATATTGATGGGTCATACTTTTTAATCCATTCTACCAGTCTGTTTCTTTTAATTGGAAAATTTAATCCAGTCACATTCAAAGTTATCACTGTGAAGGCAGTTCTTGAACTGTCCTTTGTTTTTTAATTTTCAGATCTATTTTTTCCCCTCTCTCTCCTTTTTTCCTTTAAGTTACATTTATCAATACTCTTCAGTTCTGTACACTTCTGCAGACCTCTCTCTCCTTTCTTTCTCATCTGGTAGAGCTCCCTTTAGTATTTCTTGCAGGGCAAGTCTCTTGTTAACAAATTGTCTCAGCATTTGTTTGTCTGTGAAAATCTTAAACTCTCCCTCAATTTTGAAGGAAAGCTTTGCTGGATAAAGAATTCTTGGCTGGCAATTTTTCTCTTTCAGAATCTCAAATATGTCGTACCACTGCCTTCTCACCTCCATGGTGGCTGCTGAGTAGTCACTGCTTAGTCTTATGTTTCCCTTGTATATGGTGAATCGCTGCTCTCTTGATGCTTTCAGAACTTTCTCCTTCTCTTCAGCATTTGACAATATGATCAGTATATGTCTCAGAGTGGGCCTATTTGGATTTATTCTATTTGGAGTTCATTAGACATCTTTGATTTGCATATTTTTGTCATTTAGAAGGGTTTGGAAGTTTTACCCAACAATGTCTTGAAACACTCTTCCTAGCCCTTTACTATTCTCTTCTCCTTCTGGGACACCAAACATTTTTATATTTGTGTGCTTCATGTTGTCCATCATTTCTCTGTGATCCATTTCAAATTTTTCCATTTTTTCCCACCATTTGTTCTTTTTAGTGTTCACATCCTATTGTCTGTCATCTACTTCACTTATTGTTTCTTCTGCCTCTTCAAATCTGCTGTGTGTCTCTAGTATATTTTAAATTTGAGCAACAGTATCTTTTATTTCCATAAGATCTGCCATTTTTTTATGTACCCTTTCAAGATCTTCTTTATGCTATTCTAGAGTCTTCCTGATGTGCTTTATGTATTTAGCCATCTTGTTGAAGTTGTTTTGGAGATTTGTGTGTACTTCTTTAAGTGCTCCAAATTTTGTATTTCTTCCAGCTTTTTAATTTGTTCGTTTGGCTTTCCATATCTTCTTGTTTCTTCAGGTGTTTTACGATTTTCTGTTGGCTTCAGGATATTTGCTTATCTTGATAAGATTATTTGGGGAAATGCAGGATTATGTGAGCATTTATGTATAATTTGGCAGAGCTACAGTTTGCTGGAGTGCACTTTCCCTGCCTTACCAACAGGTGGCGCTCTTGAGCTGCCTTTTCTCTGAAGCCAGCCTTCCCCCAACTTCTCCTTGTGCTGGGTGGGTTCCAAACCAGGTGGGGAGCCAATCAGTGCACCAGTTCTCCGTGTGCACTAGGGACAGCCTGCCCTGGGGGTGCAATGCGAGACCTGTGCAGTTTGGCAGTGAATCTGCTCAAGGGCACCGTCCAACTCAAATGTGCCCCACTCCCTGCCTGCCATGCACCTGTGAGCCTCTGGGGTGTGAGGGGCTCCTGGTGCTTCTGTATGGTGCCCTCTCCCATCCCCACTTCTTGTCCAGGCACCCCCTGGACTTCCATGTCAGGAGAGTAAATGTGATCAATACTCATCCTTTGCTTCCCAGGTTCCCTCCTGGGTGCTCCCAGCCATGTGGCTGTGGAGGATTATCTCCCCAGTTAATTGTTAAGGTGGGTGCATGGGAGTGGAGAGCCGCTGCTCACTCCCTTACCCATCAGCCATCTCACTGCTGCTGGCCCCAGGGTCAGTCCCAGGAGAACAAACTCACCCCATCCCTTGAGGCACCATCTCTCCACCTTTCCATCCACATCCCCACCATGTACTATAGGAATCCCTCTATGGCTGCTCACACCCCGAAAATGAGGTTCCGGGCATCCTCCAGCCCCTCTCTAGTTTCCTTCACAGAGAAGAAGCCCACTCTGCCTCACCCACTCTGCCTTGTTTTATTTTTTTATAGCACTTATCAATACCTGATATTTTATAATTCACTTATTTACAGGTGTTCTAGTTTGCTAATGCTGCCAGAATGCAAAACACCAGAAATGGATTGGCTTTTATAAAAGGAGGTTTATTTGGTTAAACAGTTACAGTCTTACTGGCCATAAAGGGTCCATCAACAAAGGGTACCTTCACTGGAGAAAGGCCATTGGCATCTGGAAAACCTTTGTTAGCTGGGAAGGCATGTGGCTGGTGTCTGCTGGCTCACAGGTTGCATTTCAAAATGGCATTCTCCAAAATGTCTGCATCAGCTTGCAACAACCATCTTCCAAATGTCTGTCTCAGCTCCAGCTAGCTGTGAGCTCCTTCTGTCTGAGCTTATATAGTACTCCAGTAAACTAAACAAGGCCCACACTGAGTGGGTGGGACCACACCTCCATGGAAATTATCCAGTCCGAGTCATCACCTACAGTTGGGTGGGTCATGTCTCCATGGACACTGAACCAATAGGTTCCAACCCAACCCACACTAATACGTGTGCCCCCACAAGAATGCTGTAGGGAATATGGCTTTTTCTGGGAGACATAAATATACAAACCAGCACAACAGGGATTTTGTCTGCCTCTTCCACTAGGAGTTAAGCCTGAAGAGAGCAGGAATTTAGGATCAACAGTGCCTAGAAGAGTGCCTGGCACACAGTAGGGACTATGTGCTGAGGATATAATGGGGAACAAAACAGAAAAGGCCCCTGCCCTCTCAGAGCCATATTTGGCTGGGGTGGGGGAGAGGGAATAGACAATAAATGACTAAACAGGTAACAAGATAGTTGTGTGATATAATAAGCCCCATAAAGGAAGGGGCAGGAGGATGTGGTAAAGAATAACTGGGCTGAGGCCAGAGGTGGTGTCTTTAGACAGAATGGTCGTGTAAGGGATGTTTAAGCTGCAACCTGACAGACAAGGGCGTCAACCATGTGAGGATTCGGGGAAGAGTGTTCCAAGCAGAGAGAACAGCAAGTGCAAAGGATCAGAAGTAGGAATGAGCTTAACCTGTTTGAAGAACAGAAAGGAATTCAGTGTGATCAAAGCAGAGAGAACAGTGTAGGAAGAGCTAGGAGGGGCAGGCAGAGGCTGGACCACACCAGGCCTTGGAGAGCTCATCAGTTTGGACTTTAGTCCAAGTGAAAAAGAAGCCATTGAAGGGTTTTAAACTGGGAGGGGAGATGACCAGAGAAGCAAAATAGAAAATGCAACTGAATAGCCACAGCCATTAAGAGGAACAACTCACTTATTTCAGAATCTGCCAGAGTCAGATTCATGCAGATTGCCCCAGAATCTGCCACTGTGCCTTGTTCTGGAAGTGGACCATCTGGGACAAAGCATCACACAGCAGCCAACCAGAGGAAAAGCAAGAGAAACCAAAATGCCAGGTTCCTCCTTAAGGCAAGGAGGAAAGATCACTGCAGATGAAGTAATGAGGGAAATGTGTTCAATGTAGGAGGGAGAAGCCTGAGGGCCTATGGTAGAGGGAGCAGGAATGCTTTGGTTCCCAGTAGCATTCCAAAGATAAGCAACGCCCCTGCAGGGGTTGCAGCAAGAAGCAGCAGAGGGAAGCAAGAGCTGGTGCCCAGGCTTGAATTAGACCTGCCCAGGACAGGAAAGTCCCAGCAGGACTAAGGCAGGCAGCCCAGACCCAGGGCTAGAAGGTCAGAATTCCACTGCCCCAGAGGGCAATTTAGCATTTGTGGGGGGATCAGCAGGCACATCCACATATAGATTTGTGCACTGTGGGTGGAACAGCAGGAGGTGAGGGTTGGAGAAAAGCTGAGGCCTGCTGGCTCTAGGCAGGACTGACTTCTAGGAGTCAATGACAGTGTCATGGAAACCTGCTCAACATGCCCCACTGGGTGGTCAGACTGGCCTAGACTTGATGTAAGGCTAAAGGGATTCTTTTTAATGCTTGGAGGAAGTAAATCAAGGTGAGTAATCTAGAATTAATTTCAAAATTGGAAGGCAAGGAAGTGGGGAGGAGGGTTCCGGTTTGTTAAAGCTGCTAAAATGCAAAATACCAGAAATGGATTAGCTTTTACAATGGGGGTTTATTAATTCACAAATTTACAGTTCTAAGGTCATAAAAGTGTCCAAACTTAGGCATTAACAGGAGGATATCTTCACTGAAGAAAGGCTGATGGTGTCTGGAACACCTCTGTCTACTGGGAAGGCATGTGGCTGGTGTCTGCTGGTCCTTTGCTCCCAGGTTGCATTGCTTTCAGCTTCTGATTCTTGTAGCTTTCTCTTTAAGCATATGTGGGTTCTCACTTAGCTTCTCTGGAGCAAACTCTTGGCTTCATCTCTTAGCTTAGCATTTCCAAACATCTGGGTCTATGTCTGTGTTCTTAAGGACTCCAGTAAACTAATTAAGACCCACCTTGAATGGGGGTCACATCTCCATGGAAACAACCTAATCAAAAGAGCCTATCCACAATAGGTCTGCTCCCACAAGATGGACTGAAAGTACATGGTCTTTTATGGAGTGCATAGCAGATTCAAAGCAGCACATGGGGTGTGTTGAATGACATGGAGAATAAGTATTTCTTATCTGCCTCTTATTAGACAAGGAATTCCACAAAAGACATATCATCCAGAGCCTTTAGTTTTCTTATCTCCATAAAATTCCTTGTGAAAAATAACTGATGTATCTCAGTAAGGATAAAAGCCATAAGAATTCTAAACAAGATAAACCAGATGTCTTGGGGTAAGGGATATACATACATATATATATATAAAATATTTTAATAAAAATATAATTTATATATGCAAATAAATATTATATATACATACATGTGCTATAATTTGTCAATCCCTTACAATTACCAGATGCTAATCTAAGTGCTTTAGATATATTTTCCCAGATAATCTCACAAGATATGAGATACGTATCGTTATCCTCATTTTACAGTTGAACAAACTAAGGCATGGAGAGTTAAATAACTTGCCCAAAATCATTCCATAAGGTTAGAACTGAGATTCGGCCTCATGAGTCTGCTTCCAGGGTCCACACTCTGGAATGGGCAGCCCACTCTGACCATAGATAGATTTAGAGAGGGAATCATTTAATGCAAGAGTCTGGAGCCAAAGTATACTATACTCTGAGGTCTTTGGACAGTTTTAAAAGGAAATAGGCAAACTGGTTTAGCCGTATCCTTTGTTGCCAACCATTAACTGACCACAGCTCTCAAATTAAGAGACAGGAGGGAGTGAGAGAGGACGAGCTGGGCTCCAGTACTGCCCATGCTAATTAGCTACAGACCGTGGGCCCTGCACCAGTCATTTTACTTCCTGGGCCTCAGGATCCTCTTTTGTAAAGTAAAGGGATTTTACAGGCAGAACTCTAAGGTCTGTTCCAATGCTCACATTCCATGATTCTTCTGAATCTGTAAGCAATGTCCTATTTTCTATAAATTATGCCTCCACTAACAAAAATTTAAAAAATTAAGAAAATGAATATGAATTCTCCAGCTCCCACTGACACGGAAGGCAGTATAGAGTATTGAACATTCTCCATGTTCTCCCCAAGATCCTCTGTCTGTCCAACTTTCTGCCCCGGGAGGCTGACTTCCCCAGGGGCATCCCTGGGGCTCCTCTGCCCTGTGTCTTCTGATGGGGTTCCACCAGTGGCAAGCACAAACAGGAAATGGGAACGCAGGAGGAGAGAGATGCCCGGATGCCTGTTCACACACACGACAGCCGCTCCCTCCCTTCCTATCTGAGACCTAGCAGTATCTGGGTTCCTCTCCTGCCACAGCTCCTGTTGGGGACCCTCCTGCCACACCCCCAAACTCTCACTGGGCTCCAGGAATGCCATTCCCTCCCAGTGCCCCTTTATACCTAGGAGCGGTAATGACTTCCAGCTATGGCTGGTCCCCTTGTTGGTTCCCTCAACTGCCCACACCCCTTCTAAGCAGTCCACTCAGTGAACTCTCTGCATCTGAACGCTTCAAGTATACCATCATTTTCCTGCAGGACCCTGTCTGCTGCTCCCCCACTGCCCCCAGTGTTGGGTGGGTGGGCTTTCCTCCATGTCACTGCTGCCATGACACTGGAAATCTCTCCACTTGTCATGAACCAACCCAGGAATTCCAGAGCTCCCTTCAGAGTCCTACGGGCATCCCCACCTTGCCATACCACTAGCAGGAGATCTAGAAGTAAGTACTTTCAGGGTGGAGGAGCAGGATTCCCCAGTTCTCCCACACTGGCAGGAGCATCAACACCAATGTTCTATTAGACAAAAGTCTCCAAAAACTCTCAGGCTCTTTTGAGAGAGTCACCATGGAGTTAGGCAGACTTGGGTTTGAGTCCTGGTTCAACCCACTGACTTTGAATCCTAGCTCAGCTCCTTACTAGCTGTGAGACCTATCTGTACCTTAGAGTCCTCCTCTGTAAATTGAGGATAACAATACCTGCCTCACAGCCTTGCTGTAAGGATAAGACAACCTATGCAAGAGCTTCCTACAGGGCAGGCACACACAGAGATGCTCAGTAAATGTCAATTCTTTTCCTCTCTATTAGACAATGGGTACAAGGAAAGGACAAGCCATGAGAACAATCCGACGAAGTCAAGTGGGTAGGCACCCTGGCTTCTCCAGAAATACCATACCACCTCCTTCAGTTCTCCAGCAGAATAGCCAAAGGCTGGTATGGCAAAGGACCAAGGCAGAAAAAAAGAAAAGAACAACTCATCAGAAACTAAGCTTTTGTTAAAAAATAAAAAAAAAAAAAAAAACAAAAAAAAAAAACAATGCTCAAGCCCAACTGCAGCAGGCAATTAGGGAACAATAGCTAAATACTTTCTATAATTAGAGAAGAAGCCATCGCAAGCCATCAGCCCGCCTTTGTCTGGACTGGCCCTGTACACCCAGAGAAGATCTTGGCTCACATGAAATGGAGACTGTGGATCTTGGCATCTCTTTTAGTTTTCTTGAGAAATTTAATCGCACACCACCCTTCAGGTGCCAAGA
Source organism: Choloepus didactylus (assembly GCF_015220235.1). Lineage (NCBI taxonomy): Eukaryota > Metazoa > Chordata > Mammalia > Pilosa > Megalonychidae > Choloepus > Choloepus didactylus. Next base: position 32,014,695 of record NC_051310.1, read on the forward strand.
AAGAAGGACAAAGGAGGTGGCAAGGACCCTCTCACCAGAAAAGAAAGGCAATTGGAAATATGACTCATGCCAAGTGTAAATTCTATCGTGAGAGAGTAAAGGGTCTTACAACCTCCCCCAAGAGCTACAGGCACTGATGGAGAGGTGGGTGGGTCACACTTTCTGTAGGAGGAGGCAGCTGGTCAGCTTTAGCATGCACCCATCATGCTCCTTTCCCCTTTTGCTAAAATCTGAGAAGCAAATCCTATTTTTACCAATGGATATTCCAGACAAAAGCAAAGGAGATGATATTCCCACAAAGCTAGAGAATTGCTTTCTTGATCTTGACAGCAGGACCAAGCTCCCTTCCTCACCCAGAATCCCTCTTTCTGCCTTGCCAGTTTATCCCCCCAGACCTCCAGGTTCCAACCCTGGGCCATCCTTTCCTCTTCACCAACCCCCTCAATCCTTTATCACTAATGTGGACCACTTCCTCCCATACACCGCCACCATCGTAGCCTTTCTCCCCATTTCCATCACCACAAGCACGTGCCAGGCTCTCCAGGCATCCCGTGGCTAGACTTCTATCTGGTCCTCCTGCCTCCAGACTCCTCCTCTCAGAGGCAACCCACAGACACCACCAGACCAGGTTCTTGAAACACAGCTCTCAGGATGGCAATCTTTACTCCAGGGTCCCCCTGCGTCCCCCTAGTGGTGCACTCGATAATTTTGGGTGGTGTGGCACACGCTGTTGGTATCCTGCCCAGTCCCCTTTTCCAGGCCAGTGCATCCCCCGGCGGCCGCGGTGGTGTTGGCGCCAAAGGTTCAACAGCTGCTCCCTCCTACAGAGGACTGTCCCGACTGCAGGGCGCCGCCTCACCACGAAATGCCCGGGAGCTTACGTCCACCCTCCCACAGCTGGTGACGGACGGACACTGGGTGGCAACAGGCCAGTCCTCTTGCCTGGAGGTGGATGCTTTTGTGGTGGCCATCATTCTCCAGAGCTCCCTGTGGGATCAGGCACCATTCTCCAGAGCTCCCTGTGGGATCAGGTTCAGCTGAACCCCGTCTTTGCTTGGCTTCTTCCCTTGCCCTGTCCCATTATCCGCACTTCCTTACAAGCTCTTCTCCTGAGAGCACTCGTTCAATAGTCACTTGAACAAGAATCCGTGTTTCAGGCTCTGCTTCTAAAGCAAGTGGTAAATAGATTAATTTTTTTTAGTGGTTAGGTATTCTAACAAGTATTAGAAAAATTATAATCAGAACATCTCAGCCATGATATCAAGGGTACAATTTCTTAGGATGAGATTAAATTTTTTACTTAAATAAAAAGATGAGACGTGAGTTGGTTTAAAACAAAACATTTCAGGTGTGAAAGGAAATAAAACAAAATGAAGTAGCTTTACAATTACAGCAACTGCAAAAGGGAGGAAGAAAAAAATTATTAAAGAGTTCTCATTTGCCACTTTTAATAACAATCAGTATGAAAATGGAAGTACCTCTAAGGGAAAAAATATAAAGGACAATTGCTCTCTACATTGCAAGCAACAGGAACATTAGAAATGAAATTATCTATTTTTTTAAAGCATCATTTTTGGAAATGTCTTCTTTAATATGCAGATTTAATGATCAAATAGTGTGTGTATATATATATATATACATACACACATATACATATATATATTTGCATTTAACCAAATTAAGTCATTACTCTGGCAAGTTTTATTTTGACAGTAATTGTGTTTTGTCAAATGTCAGCTTGAAGATAGTTTCCAAAGTCATTTTGGTAACTTAAGTATGTAAGGTATACAGGATGTGTTTTTATTAAGAAAAAGAGGGTCATTTTGTCCTAAAATAAAATAACTGATTATTTCAGTATAAGAAAAAGAAAATGTAGAACAAAACCTAAATAAATATAGAAAGTTGTAAAAGGTTTGCAGAAAAGGAATTTTATTTCTTGTGGTCAAAATTGAGTAAGATTGAATGGGTGTATCTATAAGACTTCTAAGAGCCTTAATATCAAATAATATATTGATACAAAACTAAAAATTTAGTTTTCTTAAATTATCAGTCTGTTCTTAGTAAGAATTTATAAAGTTGGGTTTTTTTTCCTAAATAGTCAATATAAAAGGCAGAGAGTCTATATTTTCTGAGAATAACTTCTTACACTGTTAACTTTTTTCATGTTCTTAATTGTTTTTAAAAAAACACACTTTCTTTACCATCATGTTGTCTCCTATATTTCCTTTTTAAATCTTTGTTACTTTAATTAAAGAAAAGAGCCAAGTTTTATTTCACAGTGACCTATAATCCTATTTAACCAGTGTTCCAACCATCTGACAACTTTTAACATTTTACCTTCTCATATCAAATGCTAAATAATGTGTTTTTGTTTTAAACTGTCTTTGGGATATTCCAAAGGGCCCCTGAAAATTCACCAAGTATCCACTTTTTTATCTTACATATAAAAAAAGATCCTAAAATAAATTTATTTACTATGTTATAAATTGCATAAGAAATATTATCAAATTCAAAGGAATTTTTAACCCCCTGTTGGTTAAATTTATATAAGTAAAATGTTATTAATATATTCCAGAAATTATATAAAGTTCTTAAATATCTGTCAAGTCCTCACTGTCCATAAAATATCCTAGTACTGATCTGCCTCATATTAAACAATGTGATGTTATCAAACATAATTTCAATTATTCTTAAAAATGTTACATGCCACAGAAACAACCAAATTTCCTTATTAATGGTATTATTTTATAATAAACTCTCATTAAATCTTTCACTTTTATGAGACAATCATAGATTAACCATAGCCATTCTTTGTCTTTTGTGTTTTAAGTCTTTTGTAACTCTGTAACCAAGAAGTTAGGAATTAACAAATGATTATGATTACTGAACATTATATAGATGCTGTTCCTACTATCTAGTATATTAGAAAGGCCAGAAGGAAGTACCTGAATTACTGAACTGTAACCCAGCTGCCTTGACCTTTGATATTGATTGTATAAATAGCCTTTATCTTGTGATTGTAAAAACCTTGGGACTGGCCCCTAATCCTGATTTTCAACTTTAGAGTCTTATGATCACTAAAGACAGCCCGTAGTGTTTATTAATGAAGAAACTTCCTAAACTATCTTGCTAGACAAAGCTGGATCTAACCAAAATGGGCCCACTTGACATGTGCAGTAGCTTAAACTTTAACCTACAAGAACCTATACCTCATTATAGTACTAAAAATCACACCCATCATCATATTGAGGCCACCGTTTTCTTACATATGTTCTGTGACTAAGCATGTAATCAATCTGCGCATGCTCAATAATTAAATCACCTCAAATTACATTATCTAGAGTCATTGTGCTCATTATACTAAAACCTGCCCATTTTTTGATACTATAGAACTATCAGAGTTACTATAATTCAGGGAGACAGGTTTTTAGGCCAAGAGGCCATCTGATCTCCTGCTTCATGCTGAGCGATAAACTCTTTCTCTCTTTGAAATCCCACTGTCCCAGGAATTGGTCGTTTGAGCTCATCAGGCAGAGAACCCACTGCTTTTGATAGGTATCAATCCACAGATAATTTTTTGTTTTATTCTGATCTTTTCCTGAAAACACTTGCAACCACCTACCAGCCAAAATGCTTCATCTTCAACAAAAAAGTACTGCCTCAGAAACTTGTGGAAAGGACTAAACTAAGTACTCTGGAACACCAGCTTCTAATGACACTGCTTTAAAAACTTTAAAACCATATCACAAAGCTGACCCAGGTTTTCCAGAAATCTAGTGGAAAACTAATTGATTCATGAAATTACTAACACAAAATCAAGTAGAACAAAATAATTAATTACTTATGACTAAATGAATTTATGAAAAATGATTATAGATTTTATTGAAACTATTACTAATGTTTTAATGTTTTATTTTTTATGTACAAAAAAAATCCCTTTTACTTTTCCCTTAAGCTATCTGTAACTTCTTAAACTTACTGTTGGGTCCTAGGGCCCCGCCCCCTTCCTCAATTTTGAGAGGAAGTCACTGCACATAGCTGCTCACATGACCGGGACAGATGTTAAAGGTTAACAGATGCCCCCTGGGGAGGAAGAATGTAGCATCAAAGCATTAAAACTCCTCTCCCTTGATCACTGTTAATAACTAAATCTCGAGAGACCCTGCTGAATCTCCACTGTCGCACTTATGAACCTAGGCCTTTATAAACCAACCCCCTTTGCACTTCGCGCTTTTTTTTTTTTTTTTTTTTTTGCACACTCAGTTCACAGCTGTGGACCGTGTCCTGTCAGTAAGTCCCAATTAAATCCATGTCACTTCTGTGCCTGGCTTGTTCTTAGGTCCTAAGCCTAAACTAGGTTAGGATACTCACTAATGCTTAAGGACCTTCCTACCAGCTGGCTCAAATGTAGCCTCTCTCTAAGCCAAATTCTACAAAGTCACTGCCTTCCCCCTACGTGGACATGACTCCTTAGGGATGATCCTCCCTAGTGCCAAGGGAGCAATGCCAGATGTTGATCAGCGATGCTTTCAGAGAAAGATCTTGATCAGAAGGGGGAAATGTGAAAGGAATCAAAATAAAATGAAGAAACTTAGGCTAAGAGATTTAAAATGGAGTCAGTGAGCTGTGCCTATGGGAAGGCACTTTTGCCACCCTGAAACCCCGAAACTGGCTATTATAAGCAAAACCTAGGCAGCTAATAAAACCATTCCCTTTCTGAAAACCCAAAACCTCTTTCTAAGACCCTTGCCTGATAGCCCCAACTTGGGGGACAATTTAAGTTGCTACCTGAATCTGTCCTCCCCAAAGTGCAATTCTAAGACCCCAAATAAATGATTTTATTGATTTACAGTTCAGTTTGTTATTTCTCTGTCTATACAAATTAGGAGTACAAAAAGGTAAAGGATCTGGCAAAAATTGTGAGGGTGGTGCTCAAATGACTGACGTTTGAAATATATTGCTGAACTCAAATGTTCTATGGCAGAGGTACTCAACCAATGTGATCCCCCCCCCCAGGGGATATTTGGTAATGTCTGGAGATATTTTTGATTGTCATGACTTGGAGGGAGCTACTAGCATCTAGTGGGTAGAGGCCAGGGGTGCTGCTAAACATTCTACAATGTACAGAACAGCCCCACACAACAAAGAATGTTCAATAGTGCTTCTGTGGAGAAACCCTGCTCTATTTGACTTCCCATTATCTATGAGGAAAAGTCCAAACCCCACACTTGGCCCCCTCTACCTGTTCAAGATTGCCTACCTCCCTGCTCCTGTGCCAACTCTCCCCCACTCTCCCCTCAGTGTCCTGAACACTTCATGCTTGTTCCTGACCCCAAAGCTGTGCTCATACTATTTCTCCAGGCCTGTTGTTTAATCTCACCCATTCTTTAAGGTCTACTCCATGTCTTTCTCCCCAAAACTTTCCTCAAGCTACTCCATCATATACTGACCTTGCTTGAACCAAAATCATTCATTTTATGATTTAATCATTATTACATCCCTGCCTTATTAGCTGTTACAGTTACAGTGTCTACCCAACTAGATTGTAAATTCTTAGAGAAGGGTTCTGGTTTGTTGACTCCTGGAGGACTTCCTAGGGACCATGAACTCCTGAAAATTATATGCATTTGTACAGATTGGTGTATCTTTCTAAGCATAGAACTCACAGCATTTAGTAAATTTTTGAAGAGATCAATGAGCAAGAGTAAAAATCAATGTCCTAAATGTCAACAACCTTTACTTTAATTTATTATGTAGGTCCTCCATTGGGTCTAGCACAGTGCTACCCACACATGAAGTCAGCTCCAGGAAAGTAACTATTTGAGGGAATGCAGGAATGCATATACAATGAATGCATCCAGTAAAATGTTACCTGGAGAATAAAAAGACAGCAAGAATTGGGAATTTCTCAAATATTCTGTCTGCACAAATTTAGTGCTTTATGAGTTTTTCCTATTTTTCCAAGTATGTATATCACAGACTTTTCACTCCTGTAAGCCAAAGTGGGATGCATTGAAGCTGGAAAACATATTTCTTCAATTTGAATTGTTATTTACATTTCAAAAGAATATCAATTAGAGGCATGCTACTAGGTGAATGAATCTTGAGGACATTGAGTGAAATAAGCCAAAACTGAAAGGACAAATAGTTCAAGCTCTCACTAATATAAACTCAGTATAATGAACAAACACTGAGAATTGAATTCAAGAGCATAGGTTACCTGGGGATAGAAAAGGGGAAGAGACTGGACAATTGACAATTAAGGAATACAGAATGCTCAAAAAGGCTTATTGTAAAGGTTCCTAGATTGTGAGCTCTTAAAGCAGTGACATCTATTCCTGAGTTATAACTGTTATTTCTAAATTCTGAGATGCTGAGCTCCTGTGTATAACCTGGTAGTTCCCTGGAAATTTGGGAAACCTGAGACCCAGAGTTAAAGTTCTGCAACTCTGTAAGTCAGCATTCCATACAGCAACTGTTAAAGAAGCTGAAAAAGAGATCAGACAACAATTAGAGATATGAATGACTTGGTAGGGACTAAGGTAAATTAGAACACAGGATAAAGAATGATATTAACTGTATTTTAAAACTCCAACTTCTGTATGAGACCAAAGGAAAAGGGGTTTATTTGGTACAAAATTTATATTTTCTGTAGCACACTATCTAATTTAACCTACCTGGTCAGTTTATTTAAACATGGAAACTAGAATAGGGAATGAGTTTGTGTTATTCTGTAGAGGCTAATGTATTACCTCAATACATCCCAAAATATTTGGGCAGAAAATTAAAAACTATTTGCAAAGTCCCCTTGAGGCAATGGGGGAAAATGTGGAACTATCAAACTTCCCCACCAGGTGAATCCCTGCTATTCTTTTAAGCAATAGGGGCACCCAATTTAATAAGCCAAGCCCTCAATATAGAGGCTTGCCCTTATGAAACTTATCTCTCCAATGGCAAAGCTAAGCGTACTTATAACTATGCCTAAGAGACACCCCAAAAAAACCTCTTTTGTTGTTCAGATATGGCCTGTATCTCTAAGCCAACACTGCAGATTAACTCACCGCCCTCCCCCTATGTGGGACATGACTCCCAGGGGTGTAAGTCTCCCTGGCAACATGGGACATGACTTCCAGGAATGAGCCTGGCCCTGGCATTTTGGGATTGAGAAAGCCTTCTTGACTAAAAGGGGGAAAAGAAATGAAACAAGATGAAGTTTCGGTGGCTAAGAGATTTTAAATAGAATAGAGAGGTCATTCTGGAGGTTATTCTTATGCATTATCTAGATATTCCTTTTTAGTTTCTAGTGTATTAGAATAGCTAGAAGGAAATACCTGAAACTGTTGAACTGTAATGCAGTAGCCAAGATTCATGATGATGCCTGTATAACTATATAGCTTTTCTTGTGTGACTGTGCTCATGAAAACTTTGTGATTGACACTCCCTGGATCCAGTGTATGGTCAGATAAGTAATAAAATAAATACAAATATATATATAAATAATGGGGGGGGGAGGGGTATGGGATGTTTTGGTATTCTTTTCTATTTTTACTATTTTTTCAGGAAGTAATGAAAATATTGTAAAACTGATTCTGGTGATGAATACATAATTATATGTTGACACTGTGAGCCACTGATTGTATAGTTTGGATGGATTATTTGGTGTGTTATATCTCAATAAAATTGCACTAAAAATAAGAATATCAGACAACAGAAGATGGCGCCATAGAGAGGAGTGGAAGTTAGTTAGTTCCCCTGGAACAACTAATAAACAACCAAGAACAACTAGTAAATAATCTGGAATAACTGCTGGAGGACAATCATGATTGTCCACACATGGTACCCAACCTGGATTGGGAAGAATGCCTGAGATTGCAGCATAAAATCTGTAAGTAAAAACTGTCAACCAGAGCCAAGAGCCCCCTCACCCCCACCCCATGGCAGCCTGAACTGCAAAACCTCACTGTAGTAGAAAACAGCACTCTCTGAACAACCGAATATACCTCAGTCCAGCTCCAACTGGGGTTTAAATTAACAAATGTGGACTGCTCAATACAAGCTACAAATCCCCAACAAGAAGACAGAGGCTTTTAGTGATAACAGAGCCTAAAGAGCCAGAAGAATTCTCTGTCCCAAGAGGGGGAGCCCAGAGGACGAGGTGCTATCTCTGGCAAATGGGTGAAACTGGGGGGCCATGGACTGACCCTGAAAGGGGGCTTTCTGTCCCTTTTTGAATCTCTCAACCTGAGCTGCCAAGTGGAGAAAGCCTCAGCCATTTTCAGTTTGCAGTGCTTTGACCCAGACAAGGGTGGAGATAGCAGAGTCAGAGAGACAAAGAACCTATTTAAATGCAGATGATAACTCCCTAGCAGGTGTATATTCCCTAAGAGGAAGGAGGTGATCCCCAGCTCTACTACCTGCCTTCCATTCAGAACCAAACCCTAGAGCCTGGTGGGGAACAGACAAAACAGAAACTAAGTGGGCCACACCTCCTTACACCAGTCAGGGGCAACAGGCTGACAAGTGCCACCTGCTGGTCAGGTTAGGAAAAGCACAGCATCTTGAGACCACACAGGGTGTGTCAGTCTTCTAAGACAACACCCTCAGGGAAACCCAATACTGAATATTGCCCCCTTCTGAAACCTGAGCCCGTTCTGGTCTGGGAAAACCTAATTGGAGTAACCAAGGAAACCAGATGCCTAGACAACAGAAAACTACAACCTACACTAAGAAAAATGAATGTATGGCCCAGTCATAGGAACAAACTTACACTTCAACTGAGATACAGGGATTGAAACAACTAACGTTAAATCAATTCAAAAAGTTTAGGGAAGATATGGCAAAAGAGATGAAGGCTATAAAGAAAACACTGGGCAAACATAAGGTAGAAATCAAAAGTTTGAAAAAAAACAACTGGAAGAATCCATGGAAATGAAAGGCTCAAGAAAAGAGATGAAAGACACAATGGAGACATACAACAGCAGATCTCAAGAGGCAGAAGTAAACACTCAGGAATTGGAGAACAACACACCTGAAATTCTACACACAAAAGAACAGATAGGAAGAGAATGGAAAAATATGAGCAACATCTCTGGGAATTGAATGACAACATGAAATGCATGAATGTATGTGTCATGGGTGCCCCAGAAGGAGAAGAGAAGGGAAAAGGGGCAGAAGCAATAATAGAGGAAATAATGAATGAAAATTTCCCATCTCTTATGAAAGACATAAAATTACAGATCGAAGAAGTGCAGCATACCCCAAACAGAATAGATCTGAATAGGCCCATGCCAAGAAACTTAATAATCAGATTATCAAATGTCAAAGACAAAGAGAGAATCCTGAAAGCAGCAAGAGAAAAGCAATCCATCACATACAAAGGAAGCTTGATAAGACTATGTGTGGATTTCTCAGTAGAAACCATGGAGGCAAGAAGGAAGTGGTGTGATGTGCAGATTTCTCAGTAGAAACCATGAAGGCAAGAAGGAAAGTAGTGTGATATATTTGAAGATACTGAAGGAGAAAACCCACCAACCAAGAATCCTATATTCAGCAAAACTATCCTTCAAATATGAGGGAGAGCTTAAAATATTCTCTGACAGACAGTGAGAGAGTTTGTGAACAAAATGCCTTCTCTACAGGAAATACTAAAGGGAGCACTACAGATAGATAGGAAAAAACAGGAGAGGTTTGGAACACAATTTTGGGTGATGGTAGCACACCAATGTAAGTACACTGAACAAAGGTGACTGTGAGTATGGTTGAAAGAGGAAGGTTAGGAGCATGTGGGACACCAGAATGAAAGAGGAAAGATAAAGACTTGGATTGTATAACTCAGTGAAACTTAGAGTGTTCAACAACTGTGATAAAATGTACAAATATGTTTCTTCATGAGGGAGAACAAATGAATGTCAACCTTGCAAGTTGTTAAAAATAGGGTGGCATTGGGGGGAAAAGGGGCAGAAGCAATTTGGTTCTTTAGTTCAAGGTAATAGCCTTGAACTAACAGAAATAACGTCCTCCCCAGTCCCACTCCCATCTCCATCCCCATTCCTGCTATGGCACATCTTCACTTTAGTAGCATCTTAAACTGGAGATACTAAAGATATGGGCTTAAAAAATCATACACCATGACCTAGTGGGATTCACTCCAGGTATGCAAGGATGTTTCAACATAAGAAAATCAATCCATGTATCACAACACATTAACAAATCAAGAGAGAAAAATCAAACAATTATCTCAATAGATGCTGAAAAAGCATTCCACACAATCCAACATCCCTTCTTTTTTTAATGACTTTTTTAACATTATAAACCACTTATTTCACATTTTTCAATGTTCACATTGGGGATAGCATATAATATTTCTCTTTTTGTGCCTGGTTTATTTCGCTCAGCAGTATGTCTTCAAGTTTCATCCATGTTGTCATATGTTTCATGACATCATTCCTTTGTACTACTGTGCAGTATTCCATCATGTGTATATACCACATTTTATTTTCCACTCATCTGTTGAAGGACATTTGGGTTGTTTCCATCTCTTGGCAATTGTGAATATTGCTGCTATGAACATTGGCGTGCAGATATCTGTGTCACTGCTTTCAGATCTTCCGGGTATATAGAAGTTCAATCGCTGGTTCGAAGGGTAACTCTATATCTAGTTTTCTAAGGAACTGCCAGACTGTCTTCCAGAGTGGCTGAATCATTATACAGTCCCACCAACAATGAATAAGAGTTCCAATTTCTCCACATCCTCTCCAGCATTTGTAGTTTCCTGTTTGTTTAATGGCAGCCATTCTAATTGATATGAGATGGTATCTTATTATGGTCTTAATTTGCATCTCTCTAATAGCTAGTGAAGCTGAACATTTTTTCATGTGTTTTTTGGCCATTTGTATTTCCTCTTCAGAGAACTGTCTTTTCATATCTTTTGCCCATTTTATAATTGGGCTGTCTGTACTATTGTCATTGAGTTGTAGGATTTCTTTATATATGCAAGATATCAGTCTTTTGTCAGATACATGGTTTCCAAAATTTTTTTCCCATTGAGTTGGCTGCCTTTTCACCTTTTTGACAAATTCCTTTCAGAAGGCTTGCTTCTCTCTCAGTTGGTTGAATTCCAGAAGATGGTGGTTAGGAGAGACAGGGCAAAAAAACATCTCCATGAAAAATACTAGATAAAAGACAGAAAGTGACTATGCCAGTTTGAGTGCATTATGTCCCCCCAAAACGCCATTATCTTTGATGCAATCTTGTGTGGGCAGACATATCAGTGTTGATTAGATTGTAATTCTTTGAGTGTTTCTGTGGAGATACACCCCACCCAACTGTGAGTGATTACTCTGATTGGATAATTTCCATGGAACTGTTACCCCACCCATTCAGGGTGGGTCTAAATTAAATCACTGGAGCCATATAAATGAGACTACAAACAGAAGGAACTCAGTGCAGCTGAGAGTGACATTTTGAAGAGGAGCTACAGCCAAGAGGGACACTTTGAAGAATGCACAGAAGTTGAGAGAGTAGCTACAGATGAGAGATAGTTTGAAGATGGCCATTGAAAGCAGAATTTTGCTCCAGAGAAACTAAAAGAGGACAAATGCCCCAAGAGCAACTGAGAGTGACATTTTTGAGGAACTGCAGCCTAGAGAGGAAAGTCCTGGGAGAAAGCCATTTGAACCCAGAACTTTGGAGCAGATGCCAGCCATGTGCCTTCCCAGCTAACAGAGGTTTTCTGGACACCATTGGCCATCCTTCAGTGAAGGCACCCAATTGCTGATGTTACCGTGGACATCTTATGGCCTTAAGACTGTAACTATGTAACCAAATAAACCCCCTTATAAAAGCCAATCCAACTCTAGTGTTTTGCATTACGGCAGCATTAGCAAACTAGAACAGATTTCAGTACCAGAGAAGTGGGGTGCTGGTGCTGCTGAGTTTGCAAATACCAACCATGTTGGAATGGCATTTTAAATGGATAAGGGGAAGGTTCTGGGAGAATTAGGAGGAGCTTGATAGCAAAGGCCTAAATTGCTTTGAAGAGACTGTTTCGGAAATATGGATTCTAAAGATACTTCTGATGAGGCCTTGAGCAGAAATGATGAATATGTTGTTGCAAACTGGAAGGTAATCTTTGTTTTAAAATAGCAGAGAAGGGCAAAATTGAGTCCTGGTGTTGGATGGAAGGCAGAATTTGAAAGTGATGACCTGGAATATTTAGCTGATGAGCTCTCCAAGCAAAATACAGGAGAAGCAGCCTGGCTTTTACTTGCAGCTTATAGTAAAATGCGAGAGGACAGAGATAAGCTGAGAAATGAACTCTTGCTCTCAAAGAAACCAGAAATTGATGGCCTGAAAATATCTGGGCTTCCAGGGGGTGAAACCCTGGAAGCTACAGCCCAATGTGAGGATGTAACCAAACATGGAAACCAGCCACCATTTCAGAACACACCAAGATTGGAGAAGGAGTCAACCAGAAAGGATTTGTGGAAAGCCCTATTGTCTGAAGGCTTTGACCCCTGTGTGCTTCATGCAAAGACAACAGAATTTTCATGAGACCTTTATAGATGGAGCTGCTGCCAGTCTGGACTGGAGGAGACAGACAAGGATCATATTGAAGGAAAAATTTCTTCAAAGACAGAGCCATGGAAGTTGAAGTCTGGAGTCAAGTGGTCTCAGGCTGGGAGAGTTGAGTGGCCCACATGCATGGAAAGGGTGAGTTTGCCCCAGAGGTTTAGGGTGGGCCTTCCACCTTCATGTTCAGGAAATGTGTTGCCACCTCAAGCCCCAAAGAGGGTGGAGCACATTCTCAGGGAACTGGGGAAAGTCTGGCTGCCACTCCACTGTTCTGAAAGGGTTGAGCATGTGCCCCAGAGATGGAAGGGAATCTGGGTGCTACCCCGATGTTCCAACAGGGTGGGGCCAAGAAGGTAGCCTCCCCAATGTGTGGATATGTTGGAGCACTCACCCAAGCATTTGGAGAGGAAAGGGCTGCCACAAAGGCCCTTAGGAAGGGTTAGACTCCCTGTCTCTCAAGCCCCAAGGATAAAATGTCATTCTGTAAATGACTATCAGACTTTGAAATCTAATGGAGATTGCCCTGTAGGTTTTAGGAACTGTTTTGGTCTGTGTGAACCCTGTTTTCCTTTCAGTTTTTTCTTATGGCAATGGAAATGTTTATCGTATGACTGTCCCTCCTTTGTACACTGGAAGCAGATAACTTGTTCTAGGTTTCACAGATCTATAGCCAGAGGGGAATTTTGCTTTAGGACAGACCATGCCTGTAACTGATTTTGATGGGATCTTGTACTTACCTATTGTTACTTAAATGATTCAATTTTTTGTGATATTGTGATGGGATGAATGTATTATGTATTTGGAAAGAATATGTTTTTCTGGGGTGGAATGTGCCAGTTTGAATGTATTATGTCCCCCATAAAAAGCCATATTTTTTGATGCAATCTTGTGGGGCAGACATTTTAGTGCTGATTAGACTGGAATCCTTTGAGTGTTTCCATGGAGATGTGACCCACCAAACTGTAGGTAATAACTCTGATGAGATAATATCCATAGAGGCGTACCCTGCATATTCAGTGTGGGCCCTGATTACTGGAGCACTATATAAGGTCAGACAGAAGGAGCGAGCTTGCTACAGCCAAGAAGGACACTTTGAAGAATGCACAGGAGCTGAGAAGAGGAGCCGCAGATGAGAGACAGTTTGAAGACTGCCATTGAATACAGACTTTTGCTCCAGAGAAGCTAAGAGAGGAAAAATGCCCCAAGAGAAATTAAGAGTGACATTTTTGAGGAACTACAGCCTAGAGAGGAAAGTCCTGGGAGAAAGCCATTTTGAAACCAGAACTCCAGAGCAGATGCCAGCCACATGTCTTCCCAGCTAACAGAGGTTTTCCAGACACCATTGGCCATCCTCCAGTGAAGGTAGGCAATTGTTGACGGGTTACCTTGGACTATAACAGTGTAACCTAATAAACCCCCTTTATAAAAGCCAATCCATTTCTGGTGTTTTGCATTCTGGCAGTGTTAGCAAACTAGAACAGTGACCCAGAACACCAGTTCCAGCGACATACCAGCTGGACAAGTTCTGCTAAATCCACAGGGACCATGCATTTGGTGAAACTGGGAGTCTGCATTCTGAAATGAGTGAGTGAGCCTGCTAATAACTGGCAGCCACACTGTGGTCTGGGGAAACTGGGGGATGGTGTTTGGAGTTGGACTAGTTTTAAAAACCGAAAAGTGACTGCAGATACAGCAGCGAAAACTGCACAACGAAGCGGAGTGAGAACTGTGTTCCCACACAGTTATTGGGCTTGCCTCAATATCTGGCATGGATGATAGCCTTTCGTGCACCCACTGCTAATTGTCTCAGAGCTAGGAAGGCAGAGGTTAGTGAAAAGGGGAAAATAACCACATCTCATACAGCCATCTTCCCGGTTGGCTGGGAATGCTCCTGCCTGATGCTGGCGCCACAGCCCAGAGCTGTGCCAAACAACCCACCATGACAGAAAGTGTTTCCAGCAACACACACACATGCCACAATATCTGGTGTGGATGATAGCCTTTTGCGCACCTGCAGCTAATTGTTCTGGAGCTAGGAAGGCAGAGGTGTGCAAAAAGGGGGACATTAGCATGCCCCATACAGCCATCCTTTCAGCAGGCTGTGACCCAGAACTTCCCTTGGGGGATGGTGCTCTCTTGTGAGGTAGCACAGTCTTCCCTCAGTAGAGGCCCTAGGAGAGCATGGCTTAGAAGAAGGACCCACTTGGGAGTTCCAGGGACCATACACCAATACCAAGGACTTGTCGGTCAGTGGCAGACACAAACTGTAGCAAGACTGAACTGAAGGTTTAGACTCTTGCAACAGCTTTAAATCTCCAGGAACACCTGGGAGTTTTGATTATTAAAGCCACCCTCCCTCCGTAACCACTCAGACACATGCCCCACGTTCAGAGCAGGCAGCACCAACTATACATACAAACTTGGTGCACCAATTGGACCCCCACAAGATTCAGACCCCCATTCACCACAAAGACAAAGTTGGGGAGAACTGACTTGAGGGGCATAGGTGGCTCATGAATGCCACATGCTGGTTAGTGAGAGAAAGTGTATGCCACCAAGCTGTAGATCTGACAAATTATAGATAAGTGTTTGAGTAACTCCACATATCCTAAAAGAACCCTATCAAGTTAAGCAAATGCCAAGAGGTCAAAAACAACAGAAAATTTTAAAGCATATGAAGAAACCAGATGATACAGATAACCCAAACCCAAACACCCAAATCAAAAGATCAGAGGAGACACAATACTTGGAGCAATTAATCAAAGAATAAAGAGAAACAATGAGAGCATGGCACAGGATATAAAGGACATGAAGAAGACCCTAGAAGAGAATAAAGAAGAAATTTCAGGAGTAAATAAAAAATAGACCATCTTATGGAAATAAAAGAAATTGTCAACCAAATTAAAAAGATTCTGGATACTCACGGTACAAGACTTGAGGAAGCTGAACAGTGAATCAGTGATCTCAAAGAAGACAGAATGGAAAGCAAAAGCACAAAAGAAAGAATGGGGAAGATAATTGAAAAAATCAAAATGGACCTCAGGTATATGATAGATAATATAAAACATCCAAATATAAGAGTCATTGGTGTTCCAGAAGGGGAAGAGATGGATAAAGGTCCAGGAAGAAGATTCAAAGAAATTGTTGGGGAAAACTTCCCAAACCTCCTAAACAACATAAATACACAAATCATAAATGCCAAGTGAACTCCAAATAGAATAAATCCAAATAAACCCACTCTGAGACATATTCTGATCAGATTGTCAAATACTGACAAGAAGGCGCAGGTTCTGAAAGCAGCAAGAGAAAAGCAATTCACCACATACAAGGGAAACAACATAAGACTAAGTAGTGACTACTAAGCAGCCACCATGGAGGTGAGAAGGCAGTGGCATGACATATTTAAAATTCTGAGAGAGAAAAATTGCCAACGAAGAATTCTTTATCCAGCAAAGCTCTCCTTCAAATTTGAGGGAGAGCTTAAATTTTTCACAGACAAATGCTGAGAGAATTTGTTAACAAGAGACCTACCCTACTGGAGACACTAAAGGGAGTCTTACCAACAGAGAAACAAAGAAAGGAGAGAGACATATGGAGAAAGGTTCAGTACTAAAGAGATTCAGTATGGGTACATAAAAGGACATTAAGAGAGAGAGAGAAAAAATGTATCTGACAAACATAAACCAAAGGATAGTGTGGCTGACTCAAGAAATGCCTTCATAGTAATAACATTGAATATAAATGGATTAAACTCCCCAATTAAAAGATATAGATTGGCAGAATGGATCTTTTCTACAAAGAAAAAATGCTTTTAAATCAGAAAAAGAGAACAATTACATTTTAGATTACAGATTACAGATTCTCAGAGGGTGCTCCAAGGAACACTCATTTAAGACATATCCTCTCTCTCTTTTTCCCTTCCTCCTTCCCTTCCCTCCCTCCCTCTCCACCTACCTACCTGCCCACCCAACTACCTACCTACCTGTGCCAATTTGAATGTATTATGTTCCCCAAAACACCATTATCTTTGATGCAGTCTTGTGTGGGCAGACATATTAGCATTGATTAGACTGTAATTCTTTGATTGAGTGTCTCCATGGAGATGCGACCCACCCAACTGTAGGTGATAACTCTGGTTGGATAATTTCCATGGAGGCTTGGCCCCGCCCATTCAGCATGGGCCTTGATTAGTTCACTGGAGCACTATATAAGCTCAGACAGAAGGAGCGAGCTTGCTACAGCCAAGAGGGACATTTTGAAGAACGCACAGGAGCTGAGAGAGGAGGTGCAGCTTACAGAGATGTTTTGGAGACGGCTTTGAAAGCAGAATTTTGCTCCGGAGAAGCTAAGAGAGGACAAATGCCCCAAGAGCAACTGAGAGTGACATTTTGAGCTGCAGTTGAGAGACACATTTTGAAGATGGCCATTGGAAGCTGACACTGACATTTTGGAGAAAGCCATTTTGAAACCAGAACTCCAGAGCAGACACCAGCCACATGCCTTCTCAGCTAACAGAGGTTTTCCGGACACCAATGGCCATCCTTCAGTGAATGTACCCAATTGTTGATGCCTTACCTTGGACACTTTATGGCCTTCAGACTGTAACTTTGTAATCAAATAAACCCCTTTTATAAAAGCCAATCCATTTCTGGTATTTTACATAAAGGCAGCATCAGCAAATTGAAACATTACCTATATGGTAGTATTCCTCAAAGCATAGCTTTAAGGACCACCTGCTTGTGAATCACTTTGAAGTCATGTTAAAATACAAATTCTAGGCCCTACTACCTGATTCAGTAGGTCCGGAGTACAGTTGAGACATTTGTATTTTAACAAGCTCACTGAATGATCCTTTTGCACCCTAAGCCTGAGAACCACTGCTAGTGAAGGAAGCTGTGCCGGTTTGAATGTATTATGTACGCCAGAAAAAGCCATATTCTTCGATGCAGTCTTATGGGGCAGACATTTGGTGCTGATTAGATTTGCATGGAAATGTGCCCCACCCAACTGTAGGTGATAACTCTGATGAGATACTTCCATGGAGGCGTGGCCCCACCCATTCAGGGTGGGCCTTGATCAGTGGAGCCATTTAAATGAGCTGACAGGTAGAGGGAACTTAGTGCAGCTGAGAGTGACATTTTGAAGAGGAGCTACAGACAAGAGGGACACTTTGAAGAAAGCACAGGAGCTGCAGATGAAAGACATTTTGAAGACGGCCGTTGAAAGCAGACTCTTGCTCCAGAGAAGCTAAGAGAGGACAAATACCCCAAGTGCAACTAAGAGTGACATTTTTGAGGAACTGCAGCCTAGAGAGGAATGTCCTGGGAGAAAGGCATTTTGAAACCAGAACTTTGGAGCAGACGCCAGCCACGTGCCTTCCCAGCTAACAGAGGTTTTCCAGACACCATTGGCCATCCTCCAGTGAAGGCACCCGATTGCTGATGCATTACCTTGGTCACTTTACGGCCTTAAGACTGTAACTGTGTAACCAAATAAACCCCTTTTTTATAAAAGCCAATCCATTTCTGGTGTTTTGCATTCCAGCAGCATTAGCAAACTAGAACAGAAGCATTCTATTTACAGCAATTTTCCAGATAGCTAAGGCTTATCTAAGGTATGGTAACTAAGCTACATATATACATAAAACTTTGAAAAATGTTTTACACATTCCTGTAAAATACTTTTGCTGCACAGAGTCGAAAATTTTCTTGGTGACTGGGCCACTTTTATGAGATGTGTATGTGGTTGGGATGCAGCCACTGTTGAGTTGTGTGGTACTATTTTCCCCTCACTAAGGGGTCCCGGGCTGCAACAATTTTATAGTTCTATAATTTTGTACTATTATTCACCACCTGGTATCTGCTATGTCTCACTTTTAAAAGATCATTTACTCACCACCTCCTGACACGCAGATTGTGGCCTCTAAATGTCCCACTAAAATAGAAACCAGGTCTCGTTGGAGAAATGGCTCATTATAGATCTGGACACGGAAATGTACAAGATGAGGCTGGAACATCTTGCCAAACCAGAAAGTAAGAAACTCACAAAGAGTCTAAGGACTCCGAAACCAACATGAAGACCTCCCCACTCTAAAGGTGGGACAATTTGAGCATCTATAAGGCTAAAAAAGTCAATGGAGTAAAGCATATCAGATATCTATACCTCTAAAATATTTATAGTGAATTTATAATAATCCTTTTAAAAAATTATCAGCCACTTCTGAAGAATACTAGGAAACCACATCATTATTTTAAAAACTGGCAATTAAAGGAAAAGAATTAGGCATTCATTCTTCCTTTCTTATATGATCTGTTCTGAAGTGTAATCAAATAGTTGATGAATGTAAATTCTCTTTTACAAAAGCACTCCAACTAATAAGTGAAAAAGGAATGATAGAATTATAGAATCATCAATTTGCTTAATGATTTATCGGTAGGGCAATGATCATAAATGATCATTTTTTACATCACAAGAAAGACAAGAAGTAATCACCACCACCTGGGAAGTAGTCTTGCCCTTCCACTACCCCCCATCACCACCAAAAAAATACCTGAATCTAGTCAAGCCTCTATATCTAATGAAGAATTTACAGAAAACACAAGGGACAAGAGGAGGAACATTTTAAACAACAGTACAAAGATATGACAGCAAAACTGAGGCTTCGGGAAACTCTGCAAGGCAAATGACCCAGTTTCATCAACAATATAATGCATGAATAAATGAAACATAGAGCATGAATAAAATGAATGAAGGAAGAAGGAAGGAAGGAAGGAATAAAAGAGATGGAGGGGGAGCCTATAGATAAAAGAAAAATGAGCCTTATCAACCAATCTCAATGGATAGACCTATTTGAATCTCCATTCAAAACAGCAAACTATAAAAAACAAAACCAAGCAAAACCACACATAAAAATTTTAAAAACAATCAGATAAATATAAATACTGACTGGATATCTGATGACATTAAGAAATTAATGTTTTAAAATTTAAGTGTTATAATGGCACTGTAATTGTGTGTGTTTTTTTAAGGAGATCTTATCATTTAGAGATCCATGCTGAAGTATTTTCAAATAAAATATGATGACTTATATTTGCTTCAACAAAACCTGGTGGAGGGAGTGGAAGGGAATGTGATGAATGAGACTGGTCCTGTGTTGAAAATTGTTAAAGCTGGTAGTAAGTACATCAGGTTCATTTTTCTATTCTCTCCACTTTTGAAAATATTTGAAAATTTTCATAAATAAAGTGTTCTAAAGTACAGAGTTGAAACTTGAAAATTCAGAAAACAAAAGAAAAAAAATTCAATTATCCATAATTCTACCCTACAGAGATAATCATTACTATCATTTTATAATATATCCTTCAAACCTTTTAAAAAATATATATTTTAGAAATCCTGCTGTGAATATTGTTTTGTAATCTGCCTTTTGATCTTAAGGTCTTGTATTTTCCCTCATCATTAAAAATTCTAAACATCATTCTTATTAGTTGTAGTGGAATTTTAATTCCTAACATTTATTTAAACAATCCTCTATTTTTGCTACTAAAAAATAATTTGCTGCTATGAACATCCTTGAAGATCTTTATTTTGGAACACCTCTGATTTTAAAAGTTCAAAGTACTAGTTCAAAGAATAGAAGCATTTTCAGGCATTTAATACATTCTGCCAAACTGCTCTCCAGAAAGGTTATATCCATTTAGGTTCCTACTAGCTGTGAAATAGAATTCCTTTTTTCCTGAAACCTTATTCTTCTTGAAGCTTTCAATTTGTCTTATATAATAAAGAAGTCTAAGTCAAAAGAGCAATTGATAAGTGTATTGGAGCCAGACAGCCCCAGCTTTGAAATCTTTGAGACATTGGGAGAGTTACTTAACATCTCTGGTCCTTTTTTCTCATCTCTAAAACAGGGGGAAGAATAACAACTTCATGGAGTGTCATGCCATTCAGATCATAAATGTAATGATATATCATCAGTAAATATCCTAGCACAGTGTCTGGCTTGGTGAATGTTAGCTATTACTATCACTATCATTATTGTTATTACATCTTGCTTTCCTTTATTCTATGTAATACAATAACATTTTTTAATTATATAGAATAAAATTCATAGTTTTGTAACAGTTATTTTCCTTTTTGTGAAGAAGTCTTTTTGGGTATTTTCTTGACCTTAAGAAAATAAAAGCAAAACAACTATTTGAATAAATCCTTTATATCTCTGATGAAATTTTAAAATTGAAGTATATCACACCATGACTAGTATCAAATTTGCCCCAATTTTTCCCACTGATAATTGTAAACACTGTCTGGACTTAGAACACTGCATTTCTATTCTTGTTTAGGATGGCACACCAAATTTCCCACAACCTTAGATTCAAGTTAGGCTGGATTCTGGGGAAAGAGGACTTTAATCTAGATTTCCCCAATCTCCAGCTTGAAATTTTCTATTGTCAGCACTAAATCAAAGGCAAATTTTTCAAGCTTGTTTTTTGGTTGGAGGTGGTACCCAAGCTTAACAAAATTTTGAAATTGGGTGACCCACCATTAGTTTATTTTAAAAGTGAAATTTACTTCAAAGAGTCCTTTTTTACTTGTTTCTACATTCAAGTCTATATTTAAGATACTGTAAGTTAGGATGCTTAACCGAAACCCCAAGTCAAATGGATGTAACTGCCACACCCAGACTTAAGAAGAGCTAAAACATAATCTGACTCTGTTCTTAGTAGCTCCCTTGGCTCTGTCCTTCTCGAGTATTGTTTTCAACCCCAAACTTATGTCCCTAGAGTAAGGCAGCTGTCAACCACAACCAAAGCTACATTCATGCACTTCCAGGTGGAGAAAGAAAGCATCCCTGCCCACTATCATCTTGAGATTTCCACTGATTGGGACAACTATTTTGTTTTGTTTTGTTTTGTTTCTTTGATAAGCTGATTCTAAAGGTAAAGGGCCAAGAAGAAACAATACACTATTGAACGAGAACAAAGTGGGAGGAATTGCTGTACCAGGAACAGAATAAAGAACCCCTAACTTACCTACACATACGGTACTTGCTACATGACAGAGGTGGCCTGCAAATCTGTGAGGAAAGAACAGACTTTTTTGATAAAATCAAGCATCCATGTAGAAAATATTGAAGTGGCACTCCTATCTCACATCATACACAATATTCAATTCCAGGTGGAACTGACCTAGGTATAAAAGGCAAAACTATAGAGTTTTGTTTTGTTTTTTTAAGATAACATACGAGAGTATTTCATGACCTCAGGAGAGGGAAGAGATTCTTAAATAAGACTCAGGAAACACTAACCATAAAGGAAAAGATTAATAAATTTGCTTACTTCAAAATTAAAATTTTCTTTTCTTCCATAGATACCATTATTAGAGCAAAAAGAAAAGCAGAGTGGTACAAGAGACAAGTATTCAAACTACATAAAGAATTCTCATGGACCAATTAAAAAAAAAGACATATAACCGAAGAAATAAATGGACAAGGGACTTGAACAGGAACTTCACAAAAGAGGAAATCCAAAGGTGCATACCCTCACTAGTAATCAGGGAGACACAAATTAAAATTGATGTTATACCATTACATACCAGATTAGCTAAAAATAAGAAAGATGAGCATATTGAGTGCTGGAGAAGATACAGAATGACAGGCATTTCATTCCCTGGGAGTGGGAATGTAAACTGAATCAACCACTTTGGGGAACAGTTTGACATTATCTGGTAAATATGAAAATACAAATATCCTGTGAACTAGCAAGTCACTCCTAAGTATATATCCCAGAGAAACTGATGCAAAAATATTCAAGAAAGTATCATTCACTAAGATCTGCAAACTGGAACAAGTTAACTGTTACTTTCTATAGAGATAGATGGATAAATAGATGATAGATAGATAGATAGATAGATAGATAGATAGATAGATAGATAGATAAATCGTAGCACTTATAGGATACTTAACTATGTGCCAAATATTCTTCTTTGGGCTTTAGTATATAAATAATCATTACAAGTACTAATGCAGGATTTACTATGTGCCAGGTAATATTCTTAACATGCTTCATACATTTAGTCATTATAGCTTCACAATAACCCTATGAAGAAGTATATTATGATCCTCATTTTTCAAATGAGGAAATTAAGGTTAATCAACTTATTTGGGTCACACTGCTAGTTAGAGGTAAATCTGGGATTCGAAACAAGACAGACTACCTTCCTGAATCCTAACTGCTAGAAGAGTTTTGCAGGTAGAACATTAAGAAAACTATAAGTGAGGAATTAATAAGTGAAGGGAGGCTCAGGAATTTAAAATAAAATAAGGGGGAGTGGGGCAAAAGCTTTTTGTAGTTTTCAGAGGGAATGGGAAGGAAACTTGGAGTGGAGTTTTTTTAAATAACAGCTTTATTGAGCTATAATTCACATACTATAAAAGTTGCCCTTTCAAAGTATATAATTCAGTGGTTTTTATTATACTTACAGAGTTGTACAGCCATTGCTACCCTATAATTTTAGAACTTTTTCAACACCCTAAAAAGAAACCTGTACCCATTAGCAGCCACTCCCCTTTCCTGGTCTCCCCTCCCACCCACCCTACTGCCCCCAGCCCAAGGCAACCACCAATCTACTTTCTGTCTCCACAGATTCACCTGTTCTGGACATTGCACATAAATGGAATCATGAGATGTAGTCTTTTGTGACTGTCTTCTTTCACTTAGCATGATGTTTTCAAGTTTCATCCATGTTGTAACATGTATCAGAACTTCATTTCTTACTGCCAAAAAAACATTCCATTGTATGGATAGTCCACATTTTGTTTATTCACCAGTTGACAGACATTTGGGTTGTTTCCACTTTTTGGCTATTATGAATAATGCTGCTATGTATATTCATGTGCAAGTTTTTGCGTGGATATATGTTTCCATTTCTCTTGGCATATACCCAGGAGTGGATTTGCTCAGTCATATGGTAACTTTATATTTGACTCTTTGAAGAACTGCCAAGCTGTTTTCCAAAGTGGCTGCACCATTTTATGTTCCCACCAGCAATGTAGGAGGGCTCCAATTTCTCCACCTCTTCTTGGCCAACAATTGTTACTGTCTGTCTCTTGATCATAGCTATCCTAGTGTGTGAAGTAGCAATTCATTGTGGTTTGGAACAGAATTCTTAACTGTAGGATGGACTTGACCTTGAACTGCCCAGGGGAGGTCCCTTCTATCCTCAGTTTTCACACACCTTTGCCAAGTCAGCCTCCAGGGAGGAATGGGCTCCTGCCCTGAGCGAGAATGGGTTCAAGTCCTTCAATCTCAGTTTAACCTTCCCACAGCCCACAGGTAAACCTGCCGGTACCCTTGCTGGATGCCCTCAAAACAAACAAAAAAGTTTCTCAGAATCTACCCACAATGAAGAAAGCTATTTTTCCTATGGGCTAAGCCTGACACTGCCCATTTAGACAGGATTCCATTCTTGTATTGAAAGGAGTTGAATGGACTCCTTCTCTGTCTACTTTTGTGGGTTTCTCCCAGAGAAAACACCTGACCTTTATTGCCCTGGAGCGATTTAATTTGCCTTTGTTAGGAATAGGCATTCTGGGGTAGTTTATTGGTGGGGGAGGGATAAATTCCACCTACCACAGTTACTTGGACTTCTGTTATTTAAAAACTAAAACATTCTCAGCCCTTCATATGAAGGAATAGGCCCATATTATTGTTGGTGTGTAACTAGGTGATGAGTGTTAAGACTCCTTCTATTAGGATCTGTGTTGATGGGATTTTGAGGGGTGCTCCCCAAGGACAGGTGTATGTCTGGTGAATCAGGAAGACCCAAGGATGTAAGTGCAGGTGTTATATGGAGCCAGAAGGGTGTGCCTACTGACTGAGTGCCATCTTTTCTCTGCCAGTAAAGAGCGAGCCAGAGACAGCACTCGCCCTGACCAAGGGACTAGCTGGGAAGTCCAAGGGCAGTTCAATAGATCAAAGAAGAGACAGAGGCTGCTACCTCTGGGCTCTTTCTCATGCTGTTCCTTCTGTTTAAATGGCCCCTACACTTTATCCACCACCCAAACCTTTGCCACTGTCCTCTGGACTTCACTTGCTAATGGCCCTTGACCCTGGTCAGATGACGTTATCAGGAAGCATCCTCTGAATCTCCCATGCCTGGTTCTCTTTCTCCTCGTGCTTCCAAAGCATCTTAAGCATACCTCCAGCATGGCAACTATCACATTGCGATGAGGTTACCTCTTTACACCAGAGATTACAAACCCAAATACCTTCAGAGGCCAGGAAGAAAACAAAAGCCAGTGAGACATACTCTTGGCTTTAAAACAAAAACAAAAACCTCTTCCATTTTCCTAGAATCATGCAGTTCCCTTGACCTAGCTTTTGATTTCTTTTGAGAGTATGATGGGTACAAGAAGCACTTCACTTTTGTCTTTATGATAAAAAGTACAAATGCAATGATGAATGGCAACTGACACCCTCAACATTGGAGATGCAACAGGGAGTGGTGGGGACTGTGGCCCATAGTATCACATGGTAAACTGAGTTCTAGATGATTACTTCCATGTAGCAATGTAGACTGAGTGTTGCCAGATCTGCTGGTTTTCAAAAGAAGCTGGAAATCAAGATTTCTATTAAAGTCTCCCAATTTTTATATATCTGCAACTAATTCAAAAGTTTTAAAGCACTGTGTGGGACAAACAGAGCACTTCTAAAGAACAGATCTAGCCCACAAACCCCAGATCTACCAACCCATAGGACTTAGGACAAAGACTATGCTATACTTATCTTTAAATCCCCCAATATTAGCACAGTATCTGGTATAAAGCACTTGTTAAATTTTTGATAATTTTTTGAAGAAGAATAACAGCTATTTATTTACTACTCACTGTGAGCCAAGGTTGACATTCATTATTTCATGACATCTTCACAGCCTTATGAAGTAGGTGGGCTTGCCAAAGGTTACAGAACTAATAATCAAAGGAGGCTGGATTCCAACTCAGATCTATCTGACTCCAGATTTCCTCAAAAGACAGAATCTTCCATTTGGGAAAATGTATAGAATAGTGGTTAAGATCATGTTTTTTGGGTTGAAGTCCCAGATTAGTCACTTTCTATTTGTCATCTTGGACAAGTTGCATAACATCTCTAAGCATCAATGTGCCCATCTGTAAATGGGAATATCAGTATCCCTCATAGGGATACAGTAAGGGTTCAGTGAGATAAATTATATAAGATGCCAAGCACAAACAATAACCATTATTTTTGTCCCAGCATTTTTTCCCTTTTAGGGCTATTAAATCATAGCCACCCTCATACTGCAGCTCCTTGGCCCACAAACAGGGATTGTGAACCTCTGTTGGAATATCTTGTTACCGGAGAAAAGACAAGGAAACAGTGTAAGGAGCTACTTCAAACATCAGATGGCTGCTTTCTAAACTGACAGCACACTTGATAGGAATGAAAATGATCAAAACAAATGATAGTGCTCAGGGCAAGGGGCAAATTGTTCCCCTGCCAGGCTGTTCAATAGAAAACAGAATAGCTATCTTGAGTCTAAAGACTCATTCCCAGTGGAACCTTGCGTTTCACAGCCCCTGTGATGGTTAGGTTCAGGTGTCAACTTGGCCGGGTGACCCAGCTGTCTGGTCAAGCAAACACTGGCCTAACAATTGCTGTGAGGACATTTGAGGCTGGTTTATTAAATCATCAGTCAATTGACTGCAGCTGTGACTGATGACTCACCAAACGGCATGTCTCCCACAATGAGAGAATGCAATTGGCTGGATTTGATCCAATTAATCAGTTGAAGACTTATAAGCAAGACAGATAGAGGACCTTCACTTCTTCTTCAGCTGCCCAGTGAAACATTTCCTGAGGAGTTCGTCGAAGTTGCCAGTTCGTTTCCTGAGGAGTTCATCGGACATCTTCCTTGGAGTTGACAGTTTGTTGACGGCTCTACAGAATTTGGACTTGTGCATACCTACAGTTGCGTGAGTCACTTTTACAATTTGATAATCAGAGACACCTCTCATTGATTCTGTTTCCCTAGAGAACCCTAACTAATACAGCCCCTTAAGGTTACAGTCAACTTTCCAAAAGAATAATTAAATCTGGGAAGAAATGGGGTAAGCAGGTCTCACAGTATTTTTAAACAGGAAGTCTCAGAGCTCTTGACGTGAAGTAGCTGACAGCAAAGCTGCTTTCCTACTCATCTACCCAAAGAACTGCTCAACACCAGGAAGAAGTTATAGTAGTACGTCTCACCAAAGAGAAGTTGACCCTAACTTTAAGTTATCTATAGTCAAAAAATTGATTCTACCTCTAAATTGAGTGACCCAATTCAGAACATTTTTGGCTTGCTTAAATAAAATTATTGTAAAACTTAGTAAACACATAAAAAAGATATTGCATTCATGATAACATATAAATGAAATATCTAAGAATTAATATCCTGAGAGATATAGGTAGTCCATATTAAAAAAACTTCAGAATGTTATTAGAAGATACGAAAGAAGATTTTAATAAGTCAAAAACTAAACAGCATTCCTGAGTAAGAGGACATACAATTGTAAAGATATCAGTTCTCTCTAAGTTAATTTACAGACAACTCAATGCCAATCAAAATTCCCAAAGACATTTTTAAAGAACTCAACAAATAATTCCAAATTTCATTTGGAAAAAAAATGAATGAAGGGATACTGTGTCATACTTTTTGTTAATTTATTTACTCTTTTTTTTATTTTTGCATTTTACCTAGCTTTATTTTTCCACAGATTCATTGTATTTCACACAATAAAATTCATCCTTTTAAAGGGTACAGTGGTTTTTATATTCGTAAAGCTGTGCAACCATCACCATTGTCTAATTTTAGAACTTTTTCTATACCCCAAAAAGAAGTCTGTACACATTAGCAGTCATTCCCCTTTCCCACTCTCCCACTCCCTTACCACTGACCTGCCCTTGCCTGGCTAAACACTAACCTACTCTATGTCACTATGGATTTGCCTAATCTGGAAATTTTATATAAATTGAACCATACAATATTTGGTTGTTTGGTACTGGCTTCTTTTTTTTATGCAATTTTATTCTTTTTTTTTTTTTTTTTTTTTTTTTTTTTTTTTTTTTGCCAGATAAAGAATTCTTGGCTGGCAGTTTTTCTCTTTCAATAACTTAACTATTGCATACCACTGCCTTCTTCCTCCTTGGTTTCTGATGAGAAATTGGAACTTAGCCTTATTGAGCATGCCCTGTATATGATGGATTGCTTTTTTCTTGCTGCTTACAGGGTTCTCTCTTTATCTTTGGCAGTTGCCAGACTGATTAGTATGTGTCTTAAAGGAGGTCTATTTGGATTTATTCTGTTTGGGGTATGTTGCATTCTTGGATATGTTTATTTATGTCTTTCATTAGAGTTGGGAAGTTTTTGCCATTATTTCCTCAAATATTCTTTCTTCCCCTTTTCCCTTCTTTCTCCTTCTGGGAGACCCATGATGTGTATATTTGTGAGTTTCATGCTGTCACTCAATTCCTTGAGACCCTGCTCAAATTTTTCCATTCTTTTCTCTATCTATTCTTTAGTCTGTTCAGTTTGGGATGTCCTATATCCTAGGTCACTGATCCTTTCTTCTTCCTGTTCAAATCTGCTATTGTATGCCTCTAGTATATTTTAAATCTCATCTATTGTGATTTTCCTTCCCATAAGTTCTGATATTTTTCTTTGCATGCTTTCAAATTCTTCCTTATGCTCACTCAGTGTCTTCTTAATATCCTTTATTTCTTGAACCATACTTTCCTTCATGTCCTTGGTTTAGGAGATTTATTTAAACATCTTTGATTAGTTGTTCCAAATTCTGTATCTCCTCCAACTTTTTAATTTGTTCCTTTGACTTGGCCCCATCTTCCTGTTTCTTAGTATGCTTGTTAATTTTTGCTGCTATCTGGGCATCTGATTAACTTGATGAGATTAATCTGAAAGTCAGTTTCTCTCTCTTGTCTAGGATTTTGTCATTGATGGGGTTTGTGTTAAAGCTCTTCTTTGATTCTTGGTTTATCAGTATTTCTCAGCCAAAACAGGTCCAAGGACCTATGCTGGGGCACAGACCAGTTCCAAAGGACCCTGGGGAGAGGGTCAGGAAACATGCCAAAAAACCTTTATTTCAGCTCCCCAAGGGTGCTCTTTCCTGGCTTGCCCAGCAGATGTCAATCTTCAGCAACCTATTCCCCATAGTCCTAAGAATACAGGGTATGTTTAGTCCTCTGGCTGTTCAGTATCTGATGGGAGTCAAAACAATGGTGCTTGCAGTGCCTATCCCATAAGGGCTAAAGCAGTGGGATTCGGTGGTCTAAATTTGGTGGGCTACTAGCTGGCTCAGTACTGGGCTGTGTTCCCCTCTGTTCTTGGGGAGGAGGGTTTCCAAGGCCCTCTTGGTTCACAATAGCCAGCTGGGCAGAGACCTGGTCCCCTGAAAGCTGC
This sequence comes from Choloepus didactylus, assembly GCF_015220235.1. Lineage (NCBI taxonomy): Eukaryota > Metazoa > Chordata > Mammalia > Pilosa > Megalonychidae > Choloepus > Choloepus didactylus. Next base: position 32,043,738 of record NC_051310.1, read on the forward strand.
TTGCCTCCAGAGTGGGGGATGGGAACCAGGAGCCTTGGCCACTCGAGTTATCACAGTTTTTCAGTGTCTTAGTCCTGCTCTTCCTTGGATGCTGTTCAACACTCCCCTGGTCTCTGGAGCCCCAGGACAGTTATTTCAGACAATTTCTGCTTGTCCATGGGGGAATGGAGTGAGTCCTGCAAATCCCTATTCCACCATCTTCCTGGAAGTCGAGAAAGAGGGATTTAAACTTCCTTGCAGTCACATAAATCATCAAAATCTATAAAGTGTGATGAATATTAAGACTGAATGAAAGCACAAGTACCATGGAAGCACAGAGAATAATTATCACATAAGTTCCTTTCAGTTGCAAATGACAGAAAACCAACTCAAACTAGCCTATGACAAGAAAAATAATTTATTGGCTCAGCTTAAAAAAACTCAAGCCATGTCTTCAGGCACTGCTAGATCCAGTAACTCCCACCATACTGTTAGAGGTTTCCATATCTATCAAGCTCTTACACTACCACCCTTTGCTCTCCTGGTGTGTCCTTTTTGCATGTTGGCCTCATTCCTTCCTGCTACACCCGGGATCTCTATTTATGCCAGGAAAGATTGACACTGGTAGCCCAAGTCGACCACCACCTTATAGCTTCTGATCCAAAAGAAAGATGGACTCATTCTCTCCAGGTTCCATTGGCCAAACCTCAGACATTCCTTACTCTGTTTTTAGTGGTTCCTCCTCATCTCCACATCTCCTCCACACTGGAGTTCACCCCAGAGGTCTGTCCTTAGACCACTTCTCCCTGGGTTATCTCATCCAGTGTCATGAATTTAAATACAATTTTTTTTCTCCAGCCCAGACCTTACCCCCAGGCTCTAGGCTTGTACATATAAGTGCCTAATGGCATCTTTACTTGGCTGTCTAACAGACATTTCAAACATAACATGTTCGAAACCAAACTCCTGGAAGCAGACGGCTCGGCGCGCCCGGTACGCCGTGGCCGCGGTAGGATGACCTAAGCGCGGCGGCCGCAGTCGCGCCAGCAGGGGGAGCCGAGCTTTCCTCCCGCCGGAGGACAGAGGCCTGAGACGCGCTCGCGGGCGCCTGAGGGGAGCAGGCTGGGCCGCCGCGGTCCGCTCGTCGCCGCCGCCGCCGCTGCGCACCCCGGCGGGGGTGAACCCCTCCCCTCCTCCCTCCCCGCTGCCCCGCACCCCGCCCGCTGCCCTGTCCCCGCGCCCCGTGGTGGCCGGGGAAGTGGAGGAAGGAGAGAGCCCAAGGAGGAGATGGGGAGGGGGGAGTGGGGGAAGAGTGGCAGGAAGAGGAGGAGGAGGGCCGCGGAAGATGGGGAACACTACGTTGTGTTGCATGTCCTCCAGCCCCAAACCCAGGAGGAATGCCCTCTCTCCACTGAGGCCTACCCGCCCGACACCCATCAGCGACCGGAGGAACATGACGATTTGAACATGGAATTCAGTCTTTCAGACCATCCTTGGGCCAGTAAAATAGTCCTCAGTAATTCTCAGACGGACGTGAGAGAAAAGCCAAGAGTCTCTTCATTAACCATCATCCTCCAAGACAGATAGCAAGGAAATACAGCTCCTGCGCCACTATTTTCCTAGATGATAGCAGTCAGTCAACCAAACTCTCAAGTATACAATTAAATATGTTGCTCACGCAATATATTATCACATCAAAAACTGGGATCCAGATGGAAGGATGCTCTTACATGTTTTTGATGAAAACCTTTGGCCTCTTTGGAAATCTGAAACACCACCAGATTATGAACCAGAAACAGATTTATGGTTTGTTCTGACGCTATTCAGTCCTGCTCAGCTGACAGCTGAATGTGCCACTGTCACCCTGGTATACCTTCAAAAACTTTTAACATACGCAGAGATAGATATCTGTCCTGCAAACTGGAAGCGAATTGTACTGCGGGTGATTCTTCCGGCCTCCGAAGTGTGGATTACTGCCAGATCCTCAGAGATAGCAGGATGGAAGACATGAACAAGCTAGAGGGACAGTTTCTTGAATTGCTCCAATTCAACATCATAAATATTCCTTCCAGTGTTTATGTCTAGTGTTACTTTCATCTTCCTTCTCTGGCAGGAGCAAACAACCTGCGCTTCCCCGTGGAGCCCCTAGCAGGGAGAGAGCTCACAAACTTGGGGCCCTCTCCTGCTTTTGTGAGGACAAGTACCAGGACTTGAGAAGATCTACGTGCAAGTGGTCAGCCAGTGCTGACAACCTGACTCTGACCAGGTAGTCTCCGATCATCATCTCCTAACAGTGGGTATCCTCCCTGAAGGACCATCTCCATCCCCCCAGCCTCTCCTTTAGTTTGAGAAAAGATGAGACTTGGGGTGGCGTTCTTTGGTTTTGTTTTTGTTTTTTTCTTTTCCTTTTGTTAATCCATAACTCCATCAGGCTGCCTTTACAACAGCCTCCACACAGCAAAGCTTGGAGGGAAGCAAAATTAGTATTCCAGAAATCCCGTTTCAGGCCCTTCATCATTGTCATGAACAGCACTTCCTTGGTGGAGGAAACACTGATCTACTCCTGAAGAAGGAAATAAAGGAAAAGAAAAGTAGTATAGAGGAAGGGGAAAATGTTTAAATGGCTTTGCCATTTCTTAAGTCCACCATCTCGACAGTAAATTAGCACTTACACGAAAACAAAGCAGTAGACAAACCAAGTTGGTTGGGCATTAAAGAAACTGAGCGGCCTTGTCTTATCCTAGCCTATTTGGATCAGTAAGACCAATGTTCCATAAGATTTTTTGCATTCCTTCTTGCTGCTCTTTTGGGGGGTGTGGAGAGCCGTCTCCCGGGACGGGCATAGCGCATGCGCTGTAAACCTGCTCCAAAGTCCCCCCGCCCATCGAATGAGCCAAGATGGCGCCCATATCCTGCTTCCGCTTATGACGTGCACACTCACTATTCCTATCTGCCAATTGAGTGCATATGCGCGGCGCTAGATCATTGGTTATGAGTAGAGTACTTAAGAGTTTGCCCAAGCGAACCTCGGAGAGACAGCCCACTAGGAGCCGTACCTGACGGCCACATCGAGGCTGCTCTCCCGCGAGGCACTCTGCCCCGCGTGGAAACCTGTAACAGAGAATGCTTATCTAGCTTCAGTAAAAGACTTGCTCTCGCAACCGCCGTGTGGCTCGAGTCGTGACTTCCAGCCAGGTCAGTTTGCGTGGTCTGCATCTCTCTCTCTCTCATCCCTTGTTTCTCCCCTCGCCGGCCGGGGAACAGGGGTCGAGCGGGGCGGCGCCGGACAAGTGGTGGCCCGTACGGGGAACGCTCCTCCTCCTGCCTCGCTCTCGACGGTCCCTCTGTGAGGAGAGCAGCGCTGCGCATCGAGCTTACGGCGGACTTCCCGCGCCTGATCAACGCGAGAAGGTGAGTGCGTCTTATTACATGATAGTTAGGGCCCGTGGGTTTTCGGGTGACCCCGGGGGACTCGGAAGAGCTCTCCGAGTGACTGAAGTATAGTGCCGACTGCAATCATGGGGCAGTCCGGAAGTTCATCTCTCTTAGCTCCCTTAAAGAACCTTTTGAAACAACGGGGTATCTCGGTCAGGAAAAGCTCCCTTCAGCGTTTTCTTGATGATGTTGATACTTTTGCCCCTTGGTTTGCCTGCACCGGCAGCCTTAGCCTACCCTCTTGGATGAAGCTCGGTCGCGACATAGACCGAGCGCGCCAGACGGGCGTGTGTATGGACCCGATTCTAGTACCCATATGGGAGACCGTCCGTGCGGTCCTTGAACTAGAATCGGCTGCCGGCCTAAGCCCGTCCTCTGCCTTGCAAGAAGCACGGTGCGCGCTCCAAGAAACCCAGTCAGTTTCGTCAGCGGACGGCTCCTATAAGGGCAAACCGCCGGAGTCCAGTGACTCTGACTCAGAGTCAGATAGCGATACTGACGAGGAGGCGGAAGCATCCCCGCTAATTGAGTGGGAGGAGCCTCCCGCCACACCCGTGCGGCCTTCCGCCCCGCCAATGTCTACTGCTGCACCCCCAGGGACACCCCAGCTCCCAACTGACGCCTTGGGCGGTCCCACCAAAGGACCTCGCCGAGAGCTCCCTCTAGTGGCCATGCCCAGTAAATGTAATTATCCTTTGCTGCCAGACCCGGAAACCCCGATGGGCCGGTCAGGGGAGGGGCAACCTTTGCCGTACCCCCCGCCCGAGTACACAGGCCCTCAGGACCCTTTGCCATTAGGTAGTGGTGGGAGACATTTCTGGAGATGGAACCCTTTCACACCTTTTGGCATGCTGGGTGGCTACCAGCCACTTGAGCCGCAGCCAGTCTCAGAAATGTACCCGGTTATTATCAATCCCCAAGGTGGCAATCAGCACGAATCATATGATTACAAACTATTGAGGGAATTGAGGCAGGCCGTCCATCAGTATGGCCCCAATGCCCCTTATACCTTGAACATGATCGAGAACCTCTCTGCTCTAAATCATACACCCGCAGATATTTTTCAGCTAGCCCGTGCTTGCTTGCCGTCAGGCCGATTCATAGATTGGAAAGCATGGTTTGAGGAGTTAGCTGAAGAGCAGGCCGCAAGGAATGCGGCGGGGAGACGTGGCGGGTGGAATGCTGACATGCTGTTGGGGAGAGGCGCCCATGCCCAGAACCAAACGGGTTTCCCACAAGAGGTCTACGCCCAGATCTTCCGCTGTTTTGTGGGTGCCTGGAAAAAGCTAACAGGTAAGGGAGAGGCTCAGGCCTCACTCAGCAATATACACCAAGGCCCCACAGAACCATTTGCGGATTTTGTAGCCAGGATGCAAACCGCAGCTGAGAGAATCTTCTCAGATCCAGGAGTAGCAGAGACTGTGGTTAAGCAAATGATTTTTGAGCAGTGCAACAAGGAGTGCAAAGTTATCCTGGCACAAAACAGAGCAAAAAATTTGACAGAGTGGGTCAGGCTCTGTAGAGATACTGGCAGCCCTTTAACTAATGCAGGTCTAGCTGCCATGCTAGCTAGCTCCCTACAGGTGGCTACAAAAGGCCCGAGAACCTTAGGGGCAAAGTCTAACGGGTGCTATGGCTGTGGCCAATCAGGGCACTTTAAGAGAGATTGTCCCAATAGACGTCAGCCCCCTGCCACTCAACGGTTTGGCGAACCAGGTGCAGTAACCAGGCCGTGTGGCCGTTGCCACAAAGGCCCTGACCCGGTGCTCAGCTGGGCCAGAGGCTCTGTTTGTGTTTTTCCCCAGGAACCAGGACGTCAACCAGTGTGGGTTCCGGAAAGACTGGTGAGAACCGTGACATCACCTGAAGAAGCCAAGGAACAGCTGTCAGAAACGCCAACGAATATACAACCTGAACCATTAGACCAAGCCTCCGACCCTGCTGATGATGGCGACGACCGACAAGACGATAATAGTAGGACTGACCACCCCGCGGTTGCCCAAAAAGAGGATCGGTAACTCTGTTCTTTGCTCTCCTATAGCAATCCTTCTAATCTGCCTTTTTCTTTTTTTTAGTGGAACTGTGGTAGCGCAGGAGAGTGGTCTTTGGGGCCTGTGGCATCATCCCCCGACCCTGGCCCCATTCTCTGCTGGGTCTCCCGCCTCTCCTGTGTTTTTTCACTCGTACCCTGTCTCTAGGTCTCCACCACCTGCCTTCTGACAGAAATATTTCCTCCACAAGCTTCAACGAGTACACACTGATCCTCTCTTTTGCTAACCTCTCTGTCAAGGTTGTCAACACCACAGTTGCGGCGAATGCTACTTGTGAAACTGGTAATGGCGAGTTAAGTAAGGGAGTCTTGCTTGAATTTCTTAACGTTACAGGGAAGAGCCGCCAGTCTTGTGAAGGGATCTTGAGTAAAAATGAGACTCAAAGGTGCCTTTTCCTTCCGGGGTTTGCTCCTACAGTCTGCAACCGTTCCAAAGACCCGGATGCCTCGCCGCCCCCGCTATCCTAGTGTATCGCCCAAGTTATGTCTGGCTCCCCGTCAAGGCAACCGACTGGGTTGGCCCTGTTTCTCAAGTTGTTTCACTTAACAATATCCCCTTCTCTAAGTCTAGGCGTCCAAGAGGCATACCTTACCCGAGACGTGCTACGCCGCCACAATCAGATGCTGAACTTAAATTTCCAGGCCATTCAGAAACTCCTAGCGGAGATAGATGAACTTGGACTAGAAATAGATGGACTCTGGAGAGTTCTCCAGCAGACGTGTGATACCCGATGGTTATTCGGGAGGCTTTGTGTCACCCCGGTTAGGGTGAACTTGACAGAGGAGCAGCAAGATGTCGCCGAGTGGCTCAAGGACACTTATCTCCCCAACTTCACCAATCTCTCCGGCCAAGTGAAATCCGACCTTCAGGGACTTGAGAACATTAGGAAATTGAAGCCTGTTAGTTTCGACCTTTCCACACTGGGCGAGACTGTAAAAAATCTGTGAGACCAAGTCACCTCTTGGTTCTCTTGGCCCAATTTGACTAATTGGATTCTCTTGATGGTGGGACCATTGGTGGGATTAGTCATTGTTAAATCTTTGCTAGAACGCCTGTTTCAAGCGCGGCAGTACCGTGTTACCACTATGATGGCTATGTCCTCCACCTTTGATACCCCCAACAGCGACCATTCTGATGGCCATACCCCATCCTGGCCGCCTCGGGCGGGGCACTCGGGAGCGAGGTTTGTAGCTAAGCGCGCAGCTGTGTCCCGGGTATAACGGGCGACGCCAGCAGTCATAATTTTTGTCTCAGGTAGGTCCCTAAGGCAGAGTCATAGTTGTGGCCAGACTTGACTCTAGCCAATGCATAGGGACGCCTAGTGACGCCTCCGACTCTGGTTAATGCTATCCCTGCCCCCGCCTTTGTCCCCCAGTTGCAAAGCAAAGCACTGCAGGGAGAGTCATGTTGTTTCCAGCTCACGGACTCTCCTGTCTCCATATGAGGTGAGCATTCTGGTCGGTGCTAGAGGCTCCGCCGCTAAATGGCTGAGACCTAGTCCAGACTCCCCAAAGCACCGGAACAAATTGTGAGCCATCTGGGTTCACGGGAGCACACTCATCACTGGGGACACTGGGTCGATATAAATAATAAAGGGGGAGATGTGGAGAGCCGTCTCCCGGGACGGGCATAGCGCATGCGCTGTAAACCTGCTCCAAAGTCCCCCCGCCCATCGAATGAGCCAAGATGGCGCCCATATCCTGCTTCCGCTTATGACGTGCACACTCACTATTCCTATCTGCCAATTGAGTGCATATGCGCGGCGCTAGATCATTGGTTATGAGTAGAGTACTTAAGAGTTTGCCCAAGCGAACCTCGGAGAGACAGCCCACTAGGAGCCGTACCTGACCGCCACATCGAGGCTGCTCTCCCGCGAGGCACTCTGCCCCGCGTGGAAACCTGTAACAGAGAATGCTTATCTAGCTTCAGTAAAAGACTTGCTCTCGCAACCGCCGTGTGGCTCGAGTCGTGACTTCCAGCCAGGTCAGTTTGCGTGGTCTGCATCTCTCTCTCTCTCATCCCTTGTTTCTCCCCTCGCCGGCCGGGGAACAGGGGTCGAGCGGGGCGGCGCCGGACAGGGGGGAATGGGAGATTTTTGTTTGTTTTCATTGTGTTTTGGTTTGGGTCCCACAGAGCAGAGAATGAATATAGTTCGTACCCTCCATGGCACAGACATTCAAATAAATTGTACTGGTTGTTTCTGCGCTGTTCCTGTGAGCAGCCTTCTGAGCTTTCTTTCTTGACAAGTGTGCTGCAATTGTTACATTTCTGTACACTTTTATTTATACATTTTTTTCCTTCAATTTTGGCAAAATTAACTTGACTGTAGTGCTGAACCACAGGTATCCCTTCCTCTCCATCTTCACCCCAAGAAAATTCTAGAACATATATGCCTTCCTATTTTCTGGCAGCTTTTTTGCTTTCCCTGACCTAAAACTATAGTTACAAAATCATTCAGACTTTGCAGAGTGAAGGAAACAATATGCAGCAAAGGATAGCCTCTTTTTTTTCAGATGTGCTAGAGTGATCGAATAGGGAGCCATTTTTTATACACCCTGCCCAACTCATTCTTACACTTTCATATCCATTGGTGCAAGCAATATTCTTTTCAATTTTTATGTTTACTTTAAATCAAAGTTAGTCTATTTGTGTAAAATTTTTTAAAAATCTAAAATGGAAAAAAAAAAAAGGTGGGTGGATATTCCAGTGGGAAATCACTGGACAGCAAAATGTTAATATTTACTGAGGTATTTTTACAGAATGATTGAAGAACAAAAAGAAAAGAAAAAAAAAAAAAGAAACTCCTGATCTTAACTCACAAACATACCCCTTTTGCAATTTACCCATTTCCATAAATGGCAACTCCATTCTTCTCATTGCTCAGACAAAAATCCTTGAAGTCATTCTGATTACTCTCTCTCATAACTTCACAACAAATCCATCAGCAAAACCTGTTGGTTCTACCTTCAAAATAGTTTCAGATGCCAACCTCTTGTTACCATCTCAACTAGTTCTTCCTGCCAAAGCCATCATCATCTCTCCTCTAAATTATTGCCAAACTCACCCAGCTGGTCTCCCTGTTTCGTCCCTTGTCCCCTGCAGTCCATTTTCAACACAGCAGTCAGAATGATCTTAAAACAAAAGTCAGATCAGGTCTCTTCTCTGCTCAGAACCTCCAATGTTATCTTTATATCCTGCAAAGGAGTGATCTCCAAAATATATTAATATGTGGAAAAAAGCTAGGTGGAGAAAAGAGAAAAGAGTGTATTGTATGCTACTGTTTGTATAAGAAAGAAGGGGAAGTATACAAGTATTTATGTATTTGTGTATATTTTAAAAAATGGATGGATAAACTTAAAAAAATATTTTTTAAAGGTCACTTACAAGAAGAGGTTGACAGGGAGAGAGAGAGAAAATGGTAAAAGGGTCAGGGAAAGAAGCTATAGTTCTGTGAATGTACGCTGTTTGATAAATTTGAAGCTATGTAAATGTTTCACAAAATTAAGTTTTAAAACAATTCTTAAAAATCAGAAGAAAAATGAGATAGACCCAACTGGGTTAGTTGAAGGCATAACCACAGAGAGGAATTATTACAAGTGATTTTAAAGCAGTGTAACTGGACTATACATACTTAGAGAGATATACCCTAAAAGCAAAGCAATTTTTTAAAAACCAGAAGTAATCATGTTTAGTAATTATATTAGTCATGTTACTCTGAAACTATTTTATCTATATAGGAGGCTATAGTAGGATAAATATAAATATATAGTAGGATAAAGCAAATGAGTAATTATGTTAATGCCATTACATGCCTCAAAGAAGTTAAGTAAAATCTGTGTAACCCTAACTTTGCATTGGAAATATTAATATGAATGCATGATGCATTTTCTAAAAAATATGTATATATGTCTACTGAAAAGGCTTACAAACAATACTGAACCCTAGCAATGAATACCTGAGTATGCAGATTGTATTTTCTAAATACTAGTTTCCCTCTAAAGGGAGGATTCCTTGGAGAAATTACTGATTCCAGATTTGGGGCAGAAAATGTACAAGATGAGCCTGGAATATCCTATCACACCAGAAATAAAAAAAAGTGATCCAAGACTGTTATCCTGGGGTCTCAGAGAACAGGGGTGTGGGTGAAAAACAGGCTTCTACAGCTGTTCACATTGGTGTGTTTGGGAAAATTCAACTATACACTTACAGCGTATGCACTTTTCTGCTATGTGTGCAATGCTGTAATTAAAAATTTGTTTTTAACTTTTTATTATGGAAAATCTCAAACATATATAAAAGTAGAAAGAATAGTATAATGAACATCTGCTTCGCCATTATCCTTCTACAATGATCAAAATTCATGGCTAAACTTACTTTGTTTACACTCCACCCACTTCCCTCTCCCCAATATTTTGAAGCAGATCTCATTTATTTTGTCACTTCATCAAGGATTGTACCTAAACATATAGTATAGAAAAACATACACACATAGTTCATACCGGGAGTTTTCTAAAAGTAACTCCCTAAGAATCACAAAATACCTTCCCAGGAGTGTTTTGTGTGTGAGAATAGCATCCAAAAACAAACAAACAAAAAACAAAAAACAAAAACAAAAGTTTTGAATATGAACGTTTTCAGAGCGTCCAAGAACTGTCCATTCGCCAGTTTCACGACTACCTATTATTTTAAACCCCCGTCACCCTTTTATTTAATGTGACTGACCCCTGAAGGCTTTTGTGTTTAGGACTCTACTAGGGAAATGGACTGATTGGGGAAAAAATAACAAAGCTGGGCTAAAAGGCCTCGCCCTCCAACTTTGTTATTTTGCCTAGGAAAGGCCCTATGATACACATGTACGAGTGATGTATTTACTCGTCTTGATTGATGCCGATTATCCAATGATAACCGCTTAGTCTGGTTAGACTACAACCGAATTCTACTCCTGCACAAAGAACTACGAATCCCAGAAGGCCTTTCGGCGAGGGCGCGTGCGCGTCGCAAGCTCCTTCCTTTCCCCGCCTCGTCGCCAGGAAAAACCCGCCCCTTGGTCCGGTCGGTCGCGCTGGAAGAAGCGGAAGAAGATGGCGCTCACCAGGTGGGTTGTTGATTCGAGTCCTCTATACGGAAGGGTCTGGGGGTACCCACCATTCTCATTTTTCTGCCTGCTGTCTCCGGGCGGTGATACGGCCCAGTGCGTAGAGCGACATGGGCTGAGATCACGGCTAGGCCTACCGCCGGCGCCACGACGACTAGGCCTTGCCGAAGCTGGGGTCTTTCCCGAGTGCTTTCCCCGGTTGAGTTCGCGGTCTAACCGGGGCCACAGCCAAGGCGTGGCGAATAATTCTCTGGCCTCCGATGCTGAGGAGTCGCACGTGTTATTCGCTTACAGCATCTTGGGGGATGCGGAGAGCGACTCGGTGTAAGCGATGGGGATATGGACGGTAGTGACTTGCCTTAACAGAGGGAAGCCGGCGGGAGGCGACTGAGCTGCTTTCCGGCCGTTTGTCTGCCAGGGTCTCCTTTCTCAGTCGACTTCATTTCCCGAAACAAGGGACTCCTGAAGACAGGGGCCCGGAACTGAGAGGGATTTTAAACTAGCCTCAACAGTGGCCGCTGTCTGCTAATGTGCTCCGCTGCTTCCCGCTTTAACTTTGGACCTTAGAATTTCTTCCCTGGATAGAACCACTTAAGATTTTTGCTGTTTCCGGTTGCCTTGGTAACCGTATACAAAGTAGTCCTCGCCTTTCCGAAAAAGATGCTTTAAGTGGGGGGTAACTCCTACTAGACAGGGACCTTGTTGCCCCATTTAAGTAGAAAAACTTTCCGTGTGAATTCAGCAGGAAAAGTTTAGTGATGAAGAGGGTTGAAAAAAGAAAAGTATCATTTTAGTGACTGTAATCAAACAAGTGTTGATGAAGATGTGAAAAATTTGAATCCACATATACTATTGGTAGGACTGTAAGATAGTGCTTTGGAAAACAAACTTGCAGTTTCTCAAACTGTTAAGCATAGAGTTGCCGTATAATCCAGCAGTTCCACTCTAGGTATTTCCCTAAGAGAAATAAAAACATTTTTATTTTTGTACACATGCAAAAATTTGTACACATGTTCATAGCATTATTAATAGCCAAAAAGTGGAAACAATCCAAATATTCAATTGAGGAATAGTTAAATAAATTAATATAGTCATACAACAGTGGGATATTGTTTGGGAATTTAAAAAAAAATGTAATCATTTTAGGGCATTGACTTGATCTCCCTTAACACCCTTCATTCTCCTCTGTTTTTCCTGGCACAGTTAAGAATCCTAAAAGTTTTAATAAGAAAATTCTCTTGAAAATTGCTTTTGGGTACCTTGCGCCATCCTAAGAGTTGTGGTGTATGTGGAAGGAAATATGAAGTCTTCGGCTGCCAGGGAAGAGGAGAGGCAAAGCATACAGATGTAAAAAAACTGAAGAACAGCGCAGAATGCTAATTTGTGTAGTACTAACAAATTAAGCACAAAAAGAGTTGGATGGAATCACCTATGTGGATTGGAGAGTTTTCTTTAGTAAATGTTAATAGGCAGCAAAGCGCCCTCCAGGTGCAAGGCACTGTGATACAGACTAATAACACTCTGAAGGAAGATTCTGTGGAAAAGGCAGAATTTGAAATGAACACAGGAAAAATACCAGAGGTGTCATTAGGTACTGTGTACTTAAAATTGCAGCAGCACAATGCAGTCTGTAAATGGCTAGTCTTTGGGGACTACATAGTTTGTGATTTTGTTGAGTTAGTTTGGGCTGACTTGATTTTTAATGATGGTCTCAAGTTTATTGATGAAGTTTATGTTATCTCCACATCCAGCAGGGATTCTTAACAGCAGGGTCTTCACATACTGACGTGTTACATTCTCGGTATCACTGGTGATTGTTCTAATACTAACTAAAGGTTTAAAGCCTGACCAATTTAATTTTCGAAATTCAAGTGTGTTTAAGGTTATGAATATAACCTCACTTGCATTTGATAGTCTTTCTTCAGTAAAGGGAAAATGGTAGACTAGAATTTCTCAACAATGGCACTGTTGACATTTTGTTTGGACTGGATAATTATTTTGTGGTGCTGTCCTGTGCGTGGTAGGGTGTCTAGCAGCATCCTTGGCCTCTACCCTCTAGGTGCTAGCGACACTCTCCTCCAGTCATGACAGTCAAATACTGTGCACATAACCAACAGTCTGTTTTATTTATGCAACCCTGCTGTCTGCCCCCAACTCCCAATGGGAGTCTGCCTCATTAAGAAAATGTCAGCCTCTACAGGAAACTACCAAGTTAGCACTCTCTGGAGGTTATAGTATGTTCTGAACAAAATCCAGACACTGTTACCTGTTTACTGGATTGTCTAAACCCTTTGCTTCCTGTCAGGCTGCCTGCCTTTGGATCATTTGGTAACCACTTCTTCCAATAGAAAGTAAAGAAAAGTAAAGAGAAATGAAACAGAAGTAACTACTTTGGTTACTTCGTAGCTTTCTTTGTATCCCTCCTATGTGTTAGTTATATACAGTTTACTGAAATTGACAGTGGTAGAAGCCCAAGACTTCAGTTCAATTTATGCATTAATTAATTCATTCATTTAATTAGAAAATATTTGTTGAAGGTTTACCATGTGCCAGCCACTATTGTAGTGTTGGTTTCATAGTATTGAATCAGCCAGGCAAACTCTGTCACCTCACAGAGCTTAGATTCTAGTAGGAGAGACAGACTATATAAATGAATAATGCAATTTCAGATAATCAGTGCTAGGAATAAAATAGTGAAAGAAAAGGGATAGGATTGAAAGTGACTCAAGGTTTGTGGTGGGGTGGTGACTTTTATTTAAGACAGGGTGGTCAGAAAACAGTTCTAAGGTGTGATTCAGCAGAGACATGAACACTAGCCACAAAAAAGATTTGGGGAAGAATGTTCTGTAAGAGCATTATAGGAAAATTTGTTCTTAATAAATAAATAATTTATGGCAGAGAGAATAGCAGATGTAAAGATCCTTATTTGAGGAAAGGTAGGAAGGCTGAAGTGGTAGAAAGATGGTGAGTGTGAGAGTTAGAGTGAATTTATTGCTCCTGCAAACATTTAAGGAGCTAAGGAGCCACTGCAGTGAGCCAAACAATGCAAGGGAAGTTAGGATGAAAGAAGCATAAGGTATTGTTCCTGCCCTCCAATTGCTTACAGTCTAGTGAGAGAAGGAAAGATAAGTGAATAGATGATTGCAACATGGTATGCAGATATTATAGTAGTGGTACACAGAAAGTCTTGTTGGAGAGATGGGGCAGCTGACCCAAACAGGGAATCTTGGAACAGCTCCAGTTAACCATTTATGGAACATGTTTTGAACAGTATTTAGATACTGTGCTGAGTGGTTCATGAATTTACCCATTTAGTATTTATAACAACCTTATGAGGTAGGTACTCTGAATATCTGTCTTTACAGATAAGAAGACTGAGGTTCAGAGAGGTAATTTATCCACATAAATCTGGCATAGGTAGGATTTGAACTCTGAGCTCTTAACCACTGCATTACGTCAACCCCCAAGCTGGATTACATCCCTCTGATGTTTGCTTTCATAGCACTTCATACTTTTCCCTCATCACTTAATATGTGTAATTATAGATTTGTGTGATTATTTGTCTATCTCTAAAGACTGTAAGCTGTGTTTCTCAGTGTTGCCTGTAGTCTCATCACCCATCTAGCACAGTGCTTGCACTTAAGTGTTCAATAAATATTTTTGAATAAAAGAATAAATTCCACTGCTTATTCAAATGTGCTTACCAGTCAAGAATTGCAAAGGAACCTTAATTATTCTTTAAAACATATTATTTATCTGTTGGAATCCTTGTCTGACACTTTAGGGTATCACTGTAATAATATTTATAATACTTAAAAGTTGTCAAGAACTATTTGGGAGATTAAAAAATAATAATATCTTTAGGTCTTCTGCTTTGATTCTTTGACCTCCTAAGTTTTAAATTACATTCTAAAGGAGATGCCTTTGGGGAAATGCTCTTAAACATACAACTTGTGTTTCCTTTCTTTTATCCACCTCTTTATTGCTACATTCAATTTTAGTCCTTGTTCTTTTATAATGACACTGAAGTAACCTAAAAGTAAGGAACAGGAAAGTAAAATAGTTATAATGTAAGAATTAATAATATAAGTAAATAATGTAAGAATTAATAATAAATTAATAATATAAGTAAATAATGTAAGAATTAATAATATAAGAAAATAATGTAAGAATTAATAATAAATTAATAATATAAGTAAATAATGTAAGAATTAGCAGAGACACTAAGAAAACCACATACTGGACAGTTGACCCCTGGTTAATTGAGAATGTTTACTTGCCTGTTACCAGAAAATAATTTTGGAAGCGTAAAAGCTCAATAGTTTCTCCATTATGTTAAATACCTGTTAATTCTTGATTCTAGACACCGTTTGTCTGCCCCCTAGTCAAATATTTTTACTGTATGTCTCTAAGTACTTCTTTCTTCCCAGGTTTAATCAAATGACTGGTAATTAATTACTGCCATATATCATTTATTTTAAAATTCTAACTTTTATTATCTTTGCTTATAGCTTTTTACCTGCACCAACTCAGCTATCTCAGGACCAGCTTGAGGCTGAAGAAAAGGCAAGATCCCAGAGATCACAGCAGACCTCACTGGTCTCCTCCAGAAGAGAACCTCCCCCATATGGGTATCGGAAAGGTTGGATACCTCGGTTATTAGAGGTAATTGTGGATCTTCAGTTTGGATTTATTATTTTGTGCTGAAATTTATTGTAGTGTCCTTTTAAAATAAAATTAAAACCTAGGACCCCTACATTATGTCAATATAATAGAATTTCTGGTTGTGAGTTCTCAAGACTCTCAGATTTGTCTTTTTCCACTTGATTTGGAGGGGTAAAGGAGAGGGAACAATCTGGAATGACATTATAAATCTAGCTTGTTCCCAAAGAACAGACATACTTGACAGTGCCTATCCTCTTGACTACTCAAAATGCTGTACTAGAGTCATCAGTTTAGTATGTATTCCTTTTCTAATTCCAGGGCAGCTTTCCCATGCTTGATGACCTTTCTTATCTAAGTAGAAAAGCAAGCATTTGAGACTATTTTTCTTCCCCAAAACCTCCTCCTCTTTTATCAAGCTTTCTTCCTCTTTCCTCTCTCAATATTCGTTCTAACTCCTGCAGATTTTCCTCCTCCACATACCCTACTAAAAATCTTAAGTGCCTATACCATGATCTTTGCACCCAGTTATTTTCATTTTATCACTTTCTTATATTCTGTCCTTACATGGTTTTTATTTTTATTTTATAAATGTGAAGGACTCATGCCCTTGGTTTTTTTCCATATGCCTCCAAATATTGAATATGATGAACTAAGTATCCAGTTGGATTAAAACTTGGCACTTACAACACCACAGGAAGACAACCATATTCTCAACCTCTCGCATGTTCTTCATTTCCCTGCCTCCCAGTATTCATTACAGATCTAAGATGACCACCAAAACAGATTATGCCCTGTCTTAACATATTCCCTTTCTGTTTTGTTTTGTTTTTCCTCAGCTTTCTTTCTGGTCCTTATTAAGTCTAGTGTTTGTAAAAGACTAGTCTTACTATAATTATTAAGGGATTTTTGTTGTTGGTAGTTTTGTTTCCACAGATAGTGTAATTTGTGAGAAGCAGAGCAAAATGAAAGATCACAAAGGAGGCTGTAATGCCCCCCTTATCTGGGGCAAAATAAAGTAATGGTTGTCATCAAATAGAGGAGTTAAGTGTCTTTTGAGGTATTACAGATAATCTTCACTTTGCCTCTCATTAGATTACAGAATGAGGGTGGCAGACATCACTTCATATGTAATGGCAATCTCATCCTTACTTCCATTTCAGCATTAGCTTTTTAAAATGTTACTTGACTATTCAAGGTTTTATATATCCTGGTGGAACAGAACAGTTTATTTGAAAAACAAACCAAAATGGCCAATCTGGAAATGCTGTGGATGCTTCTTGAGGGGAGTGAATATTCTACAGAAGGAGACATTTAGTTCCAGTTTTCAAAATAAAAGCTGTAATTTTCTGGCAAGCTTAATGACCACATAATGCCACATCGACAGTTCTGAAGTGCTTATTATAGTTGAAGAACTCTAGCAAATCTGAGAATGTGCAAGATTGTCAGCCAGGGTACAGGTAGCTCCCCTCTTGGGAAATGCTTTAACTATTTCTGCCTACTTCACAAGAAAATCTCTCTCTCTCAGCTTCATTTTGTTTTGTTTTTGTTTTTATGTTTTTGTTTGTTTGTTTTCAAAAATTCCAAACCTCTCTTTAGAAAGTAGGCATGTTGTACCTGGAAAATCATGTATTTTGGTTCTAATAGAATATTCTTATAAGCAGAAGTCTTATAAAAATGGATATTTTCATAAATTTTTATTCACCAAACCCCTCTAAATGGTTAATTTTAATATGTTTGACCTATCACTTCTTAATAGTACTGATTTTACTTTTTTGAGCTAGAAGAAAGGTATTACAGTCTAGTAGAAAAAAATTTTTTTTGGAATCCAAAAGATCTGGGTCAAAGTCCTGCATAAGCTAGCTGTGAGACCTTGGACAAATCACTTAACCTTTCTAAACCTGAATTTTTTTCCATAGGCAAAAAAATGGGGATGTTGAAATTTATAAGGATTAAATGACGTAATATATGTATGAATGCTTTATAAATTCTTAATGGCATCTAGAATGGGGAATCCTTTCCAGAAGGTTTTCAATTTTCTTTGCCTGTTCCATGACAGGAATCACTATGGCAGCTATAGCCTTATGAAATGTATTTTTTCAATAATAGGATTTGAATGTCAAAATTACTCCTGATCTATGAGCTGCAGAATGGATACAGGCATGAAAACAACATTGTTAGCAGGCATGAAAACAACATTCATCTCATTGTACATCTCCATCAGAGCTCTTAGGTGACCAGGTGCATTGTCAATGAGCATTAATATTTTGAAAGGAATCTTTTTTTCTGAGCAGTACGTCTCAACAGTGAGCTTAAAATATTCAGTAAACCATTCTGTAAACAGATGTGCTGTCATTCCAGGCTTTGTTGTTCCATTTATAGAGCACGGGCAGAGTAGTGTATTTAGCATAATTCTTAAAGGCCGTAGGATTTCCTGAATGGTAATTGAGCACTGGCTTCAACTGAAAATCACCAGGTGCATTTGCCCCCTAACAAGCGAGTCAGCCTATCCTTTGAAGCTTTGAGGCCAGGCATTGACTTTTCCTCTCTAGCTATGAAAGTCCTAGATGGCATCTTCCAATAGAAGGCTGTTTGATTTACATTGAAAATCTGTTGGATAGTGTAGCCACCTTCATCAGTTATCTGAGCTGGATCTTCAAGGTTAACTTGTTGCAGCTTCTTCAACAGCAGGTGTTGCTTCACCTTGCACTTTTATGTTATGGAGACAGCTTCTTTCCTTAAACCTCGTGAACCAACCTGTGCTCGCTTGCAACTTTTCTTCTGCAGCTTCCTCACCTCTCTCGGCCATCAGAGAATTGAAGAGAGTTAGGGACTTGCTCTGGATTAGGCTTTGGCTTAAGGGAATTCAATTCCAGACTACTAAAACTTTCTCCATATCAGCAGTAAGGCTGTTTGGTTTTCTTATCATTCATGTGTTCAGTGGAATAGCGCTTTTCATTCCCTTTAGAACCTTTCCTTTGCATTCACAACTTGGCTAACCGTTTGGTGCAAGAGGCTTAGCATTTGACCTGTCTCTGCTTTGACATGCCTTCCTCACTAAACTTAATCGTTTCTAGCTTTTGATTTTAAGTGAGAGAAGGTTGACTCTTCCTTTCATTTTAACACTTAGAGGCCATTGTAGGGTTATAAATTGGCCTAATTTCAGTATTGTTGCATCTCAGGGAATAGAAAGGTCCAAGGAGAGGGAGAGAGAAGGGGAATGGCAGATTGGTGGATCAGTCAGAACATACTGTCTTAAATGAGCACAATTCATGGTACCCTAAAACAATTACAATACTAACATCAACGATCACGGATCACCATAACAGGTATAATAATAATTTAAAAGTTTGAAGTATTGTGAGAATTACCAAAATGTGGCAGAGACCTGAAGTGAGCACATGCTATTGGAAAAATGGCACCAATAGATTTGCTAGACACAGAGTTGCTACAAACCTTCAATTTGTAAAAAAAAATGTGGTATCTGCAAAGTGCAATAAAACGAAGTATGCATATATTAAATATTCTTATTTCTTTTTCTTTTTCCTTTTCTTCATATATAGGATTTTGGAGATGGCGGTGCTTTTCCAGAGATCCATGTGGCCCAGTATCCACTGGATATGGGACGAAAGAAAAAAATGTCCAATGCGCTGGCCATTCAGGTGGATGCTGAAGGAAAGATTAAGTATGATGCAATTGCTCGACAAGGACAGTCAAAAGACAAGGTAATCCTCTCATTTGTTTTTCCCCATTGTTAAATATTTTTGTGAAGAATATTTACAAATTGTGTGGAAATAATAAATCTCTTGCTATTGGGTTTATGTTAAAAGTAGCAGTGAAGTATACTTGGGCTAACTTCAGTATCCAGCAATGACTTTTTCCTTTGAAATCCCCAAATTGGTGGTAGCTTGTATATACTTCAAGTTTTTACTTGTTTTACATTTTTAAAATAATTATTTTATAGTGTTAACATTCTAAAAATGCTGTTGAATTTTTTTTAATCCATAATCCCACCATCCTAAAAAAATCAACTTTTAATTTTGCTCACAGTGTCATCTAATTCTCCTCTATGTACTTATATAATACTTACATGGATACCTTAACTATTTTAATAGTTCATTTGAATATAATAAATTACATAAACTTCTTTAGCCCTTAATTAAATACAAAACTGGCATCTGCCATCCAGAGTTAGGATAGCCCTGCTTACAAAGTAATCCAAAAACCAAAAATAAAATTTACTTAAAATAATCTTATCACAGAGCAGCTACATTCCAAACAAGGAACTATTTTTTTAATGGCAATTTGACAGTCATTTTATTTTTGTTGAATGTAATAAAATATTGGACTTTTATTTTGTATTTTTTAATTTCATTTTTCTAGTAATTCTTTTTTATTGTAATTTATAAATATACTAGTCCACAATGGATTGGAAATATTAAAAATCTCAAAAACAGATCCTTTACCACAGATAGTATGACAAGCACTGCCTTAGAATTTCTCATTTCTAAGAGGTCTTCCTCTATATTTTTGCCACTGATAAAAGTTTCAAAACAAAATTTTCATGGCTACATTCAGAATGGAAAAGCTTAGGAATACACACATTTACAAAAGCAACCAAAATATTAGATATCTAGGAATAAATCTTTTTAAAGACCTTTTGGAGAAACCTTTAAAATGTTCTTGAAAGATATTAAATAAGAGGTAAATAAAATGGGAAATATCCCAATCCCTTCTATGGATAGGAAGACTCAATATTATGGAAATGTCAGTTCTCCTCCCCAAATAATCTGTAGATTCAAAGTGGGTCTAATCAATTCCTAAATTTGAGGAATTTGACAAGTTGATTTTCCAGTGCGTATGGAATCATATAGAACCATTAGTAACCAATGCTTTCCTGGAGAGAAAGAACAGGACAAAAGATCTTGAACCAAGGAACTATTTTTAAGAAGACCTAGTTTTGTGTTTTTTTTTCCTTCTTGTAAATAAATATTCCAAGTAGAAGTAAAAGATCTCTTTAGAGTTGAGGATGTTGGGAAACATTCTTGAGAGCCTTCAGTGTCTGTGCTTTGCCTCTCTCTCCCCCAAACCTTTTCATTTTACCCTCTAAAATAGCAACAATAATAGCCCATCCTTTGTTCCAGCATCATAGCTGCTGGGCTTTCTAGGGGAAACAATTATGCAGTCTTGCAAATTTACATCTCCAGCTTCAACTGCCTTTTTGTGTCTCTAAGGTCTCCGACTCCACTCCATCCCCTCTCAGTCTTAACAGGTGACTCCCTGTTAGAATACAAAGACTGTCAGAAGAAAGTTGTCGGCTTCCTTCTCCTGCACTTTTGACTTTTCCATTGGTCTTTGTAAGAAATCCCTCCTCCTGTCTAAGCCTGATTTTGCCTCTTGTATTCTGGATCTCATCCTTTCCCTTTTACTCTATGACCTCAATCTGTTGCTTGTTCTTCTTAACTGGGTCTTTTCACCTCTCCTCCTCTAATGGCTCCTCTAATTAGCACTTGAATGTGATTTGCCTTTCTCATCTTTGGGGGAAAAAGAAATATCCCACACCTCATGGTTCTCTCTAGCTACCACCCAATTTCCTTCATTTTACAATCATCCTTCTTCAGGAATTGTTTTCTGCTCTCTACTTTTTCACCTCCCTTTCACTCCTCAAACCACTGTAGTGTGGCCTCACTTCAACCGGTCTGCTGAGATAAGAATTTCTTACCACACATTCTCCCAGACTAATCTAATTTCTTCCCAGGGCTTCAACTGCCACTCATATGCTGATGACTGATGAGTCTGTGTGTCCTGCCCCAGTTTTCTCTCCTGGGTTCTAGGCCCTTATATCTTATCTTACTGTCTACAAGGGCAGGTCTATCTAGAGTTCCCCAAAGTTGGATTTAATCAAATCCAAACCTAAATACATCATGTTTTACTTAGTCTACCTTCTATATTCTCTAACTCAGTGAGTAGCAATAATATCTTCCTCATTGCCTACACCAAAAGCCTGGGATTCATTTTTTTCCCCTTTATTTTAGTGATTTAAGAAATATATATATATTTACAAGTCTTGGTTAAAGACATAAGCAGTATATAAGTATGTACAGTCCTGCCTGCTCCTTCCACTTTACTTCCCAGAAGTAGCTACTGTTACTACAATGATGTATATCTTGCCAGGCTTTTTCTATGGATTTAGATATTTATTTATATGTATTCCACTTTACATACACCCAAACAAATAAATATACATCTTTTTAATTTTAACCTGGGTGAGATATTAATATTCATAATTTCCTTTGACTTTTATGTTTAACTTAATATGTTTTGGAGATTTTTGTTAGTACGTATAGGTCTACTTAAAAAAAACCTATATAGAATTCCATGGTGTGGTTATACCCTACTTTTTTTTTTTTAATGCAATTTTATTGAGATATTATCACATAACATATAGTCATTCAAAGGGTACAATCAGTTGTTCACAGTATCGTCATATAGTTGTGCTTTCACCAAAATCAAACTTGGAACATTTTCATTACTCCAAAAAATAAAATTAAAATAAAAAAGAACATCTAAAACATCCCTTTCCCCTCCTCCCCCCATTGTTCATTTCCTTTTTGTTAATACAGTTTAATTGTATTTAATACACTTTAAACACACCCTACAGTCATCCACAGTGTACAGTCATTCACAGCACCATCATACAGTTGTGCATTCATCACCAGAATCAATTTTTGAACCTTTTCCTTACTCCAAAATAAAAATAAAAGCAAAAAAGAACACCTAAATCTTTCCATCCCCTCCATCCCACCCTATTCTTCATCTCATTTTTGTCCCCATTTTTCACTCATCTGTCCATACACTGGATAAAGGGAGTGCGAGCCACAAGGTTTTCACTGTCACAGAGTCACCCTATGCCATCTACATAGTATATAGTCCTCTTCAAGAGTCAAGGTCACTGGGTTGCAGTTTGACAGCCTCAGGTATTTCCCTCTATCCATTCCAAAACACTAAAGACTAAAAGGTGATATCTCTATAGCACGTAAGAACACCCTCCAGAGCGACCTCTGGACTCCTTTTGAAATCTCTCAGCCAGTGGAACCTTATTTTATTTCATCTCTCTTCCCCCTGTTGGATGAGAAGATCCTCTCAGTCCCACAGTGCTGGGTCCAGGCTCATCTGCAGGAGTCATTTCCTGTATTGCCAGAGGGATTCACACCCCTGGGAGTCACGTCCCTATGGGACGAGGGCAGTGAGTAGACTTAGAGAGAGAGGGGCCACATCTGAGTAACAGAGAGGCTCTCTGGGGGGGACTCCTAGGCACAGTTATAAGTGGGCTTAGCCTCTCCCTTGCAGCAACTAGCCTCACAGGGGAAAGCCCCCACATAAAGAGCTCAGCCCACTAAATTGTGTGCCCTACTTTTTAAGCATTGGTAGTTTTCAGTTTTTTAGTAACATCAAGATCCATATACATATCATTCAACATCGTTCTGAAAGTGCTAGCCAGAGCAATTAGGCAAGCAAAATAAAATAAAAGTCTTCCAAATTGGAAAGGAAGAAGTAAAACTATCCCTGTGATCCTATATAGAGAAAATTTAGAAGCGTCGACAAGAAAGCTTTTAGAACTAATAAACAAATTGAGCAAAGTCACAGGGTCCAAGATCAATACACAAAAATCAGTGAGGTTTCTATATACCAGCAATGAACAACCTGAAAAGTAAATCAAGAAAACAATTCCGTTTGCAATAACAACTAAAAGAATCAAACATGTCAGAATAAATTTAACCAAGAATGTAAAGGACTAGTACTCAGATAACTACAAATCATTACTGAAAGAAATTTAAGACTATCTATTAAATGGGACAGTATTCCATGTTCATGGATTGGAAGACTTAATATTGTTAAGATGATACAACCCAAAGCAATTTACAGATTTAATGCAATCCCAATCAAAATTTCAACAGCCTTCTTCACAGAAATTGAAAAGCTAATCATCAAAAAGATCCATATACAAACATCCTTTTGCATATGAGTATTTATGTAAATTAAATTGTTAGAAGTGAACTTATTGGTGAATGGATATTCAATTTTGACACATACTGCATGTATGTTCTCTGAAAAGCCTTTGCTAGGAATCATACCAGTACTTCTGTTTCCCTTAGATCTTCCATCCATTTAGTCACCATTATCTGTCATATCATTCCTTACTATTTCTCAAGTATATTCCCTACTCTGCAATTTTTAGTTCAAATTGTTAACATTTCTGGCTTGGTTTACTGCAACAAAGTCTGAACCCATCTCCTTGCTTTCCATCTCACTGCCTGAAAATTCAAATTCAACCCTGTCTGTGCCTTCCCCCCATACCCCTGTATATATACAATGTACATGGACACTTAAAACCTTTCCATGGTTTTCCATGGTCTTTTGGAGGTAAGAACTAAGCCCCTCTGGCATGCTCGACTCCTTGCTTATCTTTCTAGCTAGCCTCAACTCTTCTGGCCAGAATATACTGAAATCCAAAAATAAACAGTTTTAACCACTATTTCCAATACAAAATAATCATCATTGTAGGTGGTTGTTAGAGAAGAAAAAATAAGAAGCAGCAAATGGCTCTTGTTTGCTAAATTAGTATTGAGACTTTATGTTGAGCATGTATGACTACCAGGGAGCCATTTACTTAGAACTTCTTCTTGTTAGAGTTGCTGTGTAGCAGTGATTAATGCTTCATAGTTTTATATTATTTATTAGAGTATTGTTATATAATTTTCAATTTTTGGTGGTATAGATTTTTCTATCCTGAAGAGAAATAAGATTTGTGAGGTCAGTTACTAGTTGTATGACCATAATGCACTGAGCCTCACTCTTCCCTTCTCACTAGAGTGAGTGAGGGCCCTTCCAAAATGAACACTCTTAAAGCAAAATGACTCTAATACTAAAAGTTCACATATCAAATAGTACATGTTTTGTGCTAAATCTTCAATACTTTCTTACCTGATCTCTCTTTCCTGAGAACGATAAGCTAGAGATTTCAGTCTGTGGACATGAGATAGTATTTTTTTTTCTGGGAAATCAACAGATTACATAGAATGTTCTGCAGGACGTAATATGAAAACAACTTCAGCATGGACTAGAACATCTCTAAAATTCATTCATTTATTCATCCCTACCAGAGGTACTTATTCATTGCCTCCTGTTGACCAGACATTGCTACAGGCACTGGAGACACTTTAATAAACAAGAGAGTCCTCATCAATAATATGGCTGTAATCATTGTACACACCTCATATGGTTGTTACAAGGGTTAAATTAGTTAATATATAAAACTAAAGAACAGCAGCATACAATAAGTGAATGTTAACTATTATACTGTGAACAAGTTCTTTGAAAACAGTAAACAGGGTGCTATGATGCAGAATGATTGGATGGGAAGGTGTTGCTACTTCAGCAAAGATAGCCAGGAGAGGCCTAACCAGTGCATGACCTTTAATCTGGGACTTACAGGCTGAGGAGTCACTTGAAGAATTGGGAAGAACACTCTTTGAAGTCCCAGAGTTGAGGTGTAAGGCAAGTTGTGTTCAAGAAATGGAAGAAAAGCTAGTGTGACTGAAGCATAATGAGTGAGGAAGAGAGGGGTATGGGAGGAAATGAAGTGGTAGGCAAACCAGGTGATGTCCGGTTGTTTAGGCCATAAATATGTGGTTTTTTGCTCTGTGGTTTAGTGTAAGAAATTAGAAATAGTGTACATTTCCCTTAAACTGTAATCAGGAATGCCATATGGTAATAAAAAAGTTTTGTTTTTGCCAAAAAATTTTTAAGATCTCAAGTGCCTAGGAATTTAGTTTTCTTTCTTATTCATACGTTGTCCTTTCTTTGTATCTGTGTCAAAGAATTTCTGCCTAAAGCAGCAAAGACTGGAATGTTTATTATTTGTTAAATTTCCAATACCTCTTTTGTTCTCTAAAATCCACCATGTAAGGTTTTGTGAAAGTATTTGAGAATTATAGACAGACATGAAAGTAAGAAATATTTTGTTTGTCCGGGGCCTACAACTTTGGGATCAGTCTAATAGAAACCATTTTGGGCCTTGTAGAAATCAGATAACAGGCCTACATTTGGATAAAGGGTATAAAATAAGTTGTGTATGTAAAATGTATTTTGTTTTTTCTCTTTTTTCCTTTCTGTTTTTTTTTCATGGAAGATACTGTTCTGGGTATTTTGACTTCTGGCACATGCTCATTTTCTTAGCCTAGGAATAGAATTGATGCCAGAAATGAAAAACATTCTAAGTAGGGTGAGGTCAGTGAAATTTTCCAGATTCAGTGAATTTGGAAATTATTTGTAACTTAACTTAAATTTTGATGAGCTTGTAATCCAAGATAATGGTGCTATAGGCAATTTAAATAATCAGTAAATTCAAGTCCTAGAAAGCATCAAAAATAGGGATCACTGATGCATAAGATTTTGTTGGCACAATTTATTTGGATACTGACTTGATTAGAAGATCTCAAATAATTTAAATGCATGGGGTCAAAGGAAAATTATTAACTTGTATAGCCAGCACAGCAGTTTATGTGTATATTTTAAGCTGCTTTGGTTTTAAAATCTTGAAGACAAAAGTTGAGTATTCTAAATTTAAAGTTGTAAGTGTGCTGAGAGGACATGTTGACTTCCAAAATGATTTAATGAAGCTGCTTCTTATCATTCTCTGTTTTTCTTAAGCCTCCTTGTGTTTAAACATTTTAGGTCATTTATAGCAAGTACACTGACCTGGTTCCCAAGGAAGTTATGAATGCAGATGACCCAGACTTGCAAAGACCTGATGAAGAAGCCATTAAAGAGGTAACTGGGAATTGATACATATAATGATTTCAGATGACTTTTTACATTCTTTGTAACTTCCAGAGCACTCAATATGGTGTTTTTTATTTCAGATAACAGAAAAGACAAGGGTAGCCTTAGAAAAATCTGTATCGCAGAAGGTTGCTGCAGCCATGCCAGTTCGAGCTGCTGATAAGCTGGCTCCTGCTCAGTATATCCGGTAGGAATCACATCTGGAAGTCTAGTTTCATTTCGGGTTTAATTGCGCTTGGGAGGTCCTGGTAATCTTTCACTATCCAACTTAGTCATAATTATAAATGTTATTTTTTGAATAATAACTCGAAGCCTATTGACTCTCTTTACATACAGTTGAAAGCAAAAGAATCTTTTAAGATGTTAGCTATTGTGCTAGTTTCAAAATATATTTATTTATTTTTAGAAATTAGCAGTTACTTGTAGTACATGATCCAAACCACAATTATTTATAGCTTTCCATTTATATACAGTAGGGATCCTAATAATAGTTGTAAATTTTAAGAGGTTTCACTCTACTGAATCTTTATGTGGAGGGATAATTCACAAGACAGATATTAAAAGAAAATTCTGAGCTAGCAGGTCTGCTACCATTGTTCTTTTTCTGTTTCACAACCTATGGTTAGTACTAACTGTTAAGTTGTATGCTAGGAATATTATGGAGCATTTTCCTCTCAAATGCAGACTTAGAAAATAGATACTGCTTTCTAGACCTCTAATCTGTGAAACTGAATGCTATGTTTTCCATGGTGGAAAATGGATAAGAATGGATTATCTGCAAACTAATATTAGTCTAGTTCACATTTTGCTTGTAACTAACTCATAATTTTTGTTAGTTCCCTTACCTTTGTCATTACCTGCTCTGCCTAATATTTTGCATTTTTTTCTGTTAATACTTTGTGAAAGGACTTGAAAATGTAGTCTGCTTATGGTTATAATAGAGGAAAAATACCTGTTGAAAGCTTGAACTAGTTACACCTTTAGTTTCACCTGTATTCCTCAGATACACACCATCTCAACAAGGAGTGGCTTTCAACTCTGGAGCTAAACAAAGGGTCATTCGGATGGTAGAAATGCAGAAAGATCCAATGGAGCCTCCAAGGTTCAAGTAAGTAGATAGGTTCATGAGAATGAACCACCATTCTTTAAAAAGATAGTAAAAGAGAAAAGTACCGTAATAGATTTATTTGTAGCCAAAGACTGGACAGAACCTAAATGTCCACCAACAGATGAAGTGTAAACTGTAGTACATCCATATAATGGAAATGCAATTGAGGAATAAAAAAAATAAACTTTTAATACTCACAGTGACATGGATGAATCTCCAAAGAAGTCTTACAAAAATGATTACATACTATATGATTCCATTTATATGAAACTCTAGACATACAAACTAATCTGTAGTGATAGTAGGTCAGTAGATCAGTGATTGCCTGTAGGAATGGAGTGGGAGATGGGGAAGAGACGGGGGACAAGAAGGGATAACAAAGGACCATGAAGAAACCGTTGGGAATGATGAATATGTTCACTATCTTGATTGTGGTGATGGTTTCTCAGGTATATACTTGTGTTAAGACTTACCAAATTGTATACTATAAATGTGTCATGAATTGTATCTCTGTTTTATCTCAGTAAAGCTGTATTTGTTTGTCTAAGGAAAGAAGTATATGACTCTGAAATGATGATGTTGTGGAGGTAGGGTGGGTGTAGGTGATGACAGGGTTGGCCATGTGTTAGTAATTGTTGAAGCTGAATGTTCAGTTTTTGATAGATGGCATTCATTATACTGTTTCTGTTTTTGTATATGTTTGAAGCTTTACGTAATAAAATATGAGGAGGGGATACTTGAGACATATTAACTGAAGTGGAAAAAGTGTATCATTCTCAGGTTGTAGTTTGGTTTATTCTTCAGGATTAATAAGAAAATTCCCCGGGGACCACCTTCTCCTCCTGCACCTGTCATGCATTCTCCTAGCCGAAAGGTAATCTCTGCTATAGTCTAAACCTTTTTTCCTACTTATGATTATTAATTTTATAAATAACCTCTCATAGAATAAAATCTGGAAGCCTTCAGAGGTGCATTTCACCACACTTATTGTTTTCTTTTTTATTATTGTTGTTTGTTTTTCAAGATCAAATAGGGATCCAGTGAACACTATAAAGTATGCTTCCAGGGTGCTTATGAGAATGTATGTTAAGTGTTAGCTATTAGTTTTATTATTAACCTAACACCCCACTTTTAATGGAATGAACTGGATCTGCTGTTTCACATGAAGGATATTATTATAGTCATAGAAGTGAGCATATTAGATCTCAAATTGATAAACTGAGTTGCTTATTAAGCTATGTTTTATTACCCAACTAAAAGAATAAGTTTTCATCAGAAAGAAGTCAAATAACTCTAAATATGGAAAAATACTAGCCAGCATTTATAACTGTCAAAAATAATATCTAGATTCTTTTTTTACTTTTTACATTGAAGTTATTACTAGAATTCATGATATGGGAACATAGTATATAATGCTACCAAGACAAATAGAATTTTGATCATAGTATATAATGCTACCAAAACAACAGAATTTTGATTTCAATATATACCATCCATATGGTGGTATATATTGAGCTGTCTTTGAAGAAAGGTTGTATTTGGGTTTTTAGCTGGGCTGAAACTGAAAAAATTGTCTCCTTCCACTCTTTTCTCAACTCAGATGACTGTAAAGGAACAACAAGAATGGAAGATTCCTCCTTGTATTTCAAACTGGAAAAATGCAAAGGTAATTAAGTTGTCATAAAATCAATCTCTTAGTATAATAAGCTACTGGGAAACACCCAGGAAAGAACATGGCACTCGGCTGAATGTTTTCAAAAAGGAACTCCAAATTTATGTGACCTCTCTTTTGGAAAATGTAATCGAAATATTTGTATGCCAGAATCTAAAATATAAATTGTTTTAGTGAATTGTAGCTGTCAGAAGCACAGAGAACAAATATGGAGAATAAAGTACTGTATCAATAAAAGATAGTGTTCTGCACCCCAAAGTAATTTGGGCAGAGAATAAAAATATATATGTAGGGCCCCCCTGAGGAGCTGGGGGAAAATGCGGAAGTGTTGGACTTCCTCACCTGGATAGATGCTGATGTTCTCACAATATTGAGGACTGCGGCTTGGTATGCCGAGCCCTCTGTCTTGGGGCTTGCCCTTATGAAGTTTGTTACTGCAAAGGAGAGGCTAAACCTGCTTATAATTGTGCCTAAGAGACTCCCCCTGAGTGCCTCTTTGTGGCTCGGATGTGGCCCTCTCTCTCTAACTAAGCCACCTCGGCAGGTGACTTCACTGCCCTCCCTGCTATGGGGGACCTGACTCCCAGGGGCGTGAATCTCTCTGGCAACATGGGATATGACTCCCAGGGATGAATCTGGACCCGGCATTGCAGGATGGAGAACATCTTGACCAAAAGGGGGATGCGAAAATGAAACGAAATAAAGCTTCAGTGGCTGAGAGATTTCAAATGGAGTTGAGAGGTCACTCTGGTGGACATTCTTACACACTATATAGATAACACTTTTTAGGTTTTAATGTATTGGAATAGCTAGAAGTAAATACCTGAAACCATCAAACTCCAACCCAGTAGCCTTGACTCTTGAAGACGATTATATAACAATGTAGATTACAAGGGGTGACATTGTGATTGTGAAAACCTTGTGGATCGCACACCGTTTATCCATTGTATGGACGGATAAGTGGAAAAATGGGGACAAAAACTAAATGAAAAATAGGATGGAATGGGGTGGATGATTTGGGTTTTGTTTTTTACTTTTATTTCTTATTCTGATTCTTTCTGGTGTAAGGAAAATGTTCAAAAATAGATTGGGGTGATGGATGCATAACTATATGATGGTACTGTGAACAGTTGATTGTACACCGTAGATGATTGTATGGTATGTGAATATATCTCAAAACTGAATTTAATTTTTAAAAGAAAGATAGTGTTCTTTAGAAAACTCAAATTTATTTCTGAAAATAATTAAACCAGTCTAAATGATTGTATGAATAAAAGAACAGAGTAAATGTTTGGATATGTTTAGTGCCTTAAATTTCAAACTGTCTGTTCTGTTTATAATGTTGCAGGTAGGCTATTTAAATCCTATATATCTCTACTAATCAGCAAAGCTCTCAGGAGTCATTGAGAACATGTAGAACAATGTAGGTTAAATTTCTTAATTACTGTTTCCTCTTTTCTCCAAATCATATTTCATATTTCTGTTTATGATAGGTGAAGAAGGCCTCTTTAACCCATGGATTAAATATAAATTGTTCCTTAAAGCTAGTGTTTTACTCATACTAAAACAAAAAGGTTGTTGGATGGTCTGATTTGTGTTGATTAATATGTATGTAACTGTCTGGTATCTTGAGCTACTTCTGTCACACTCTTGTATTAAGAATAAAGACCATAGAATAAAGGTCAATAATTGGGAGTCAGTCAGAAATCTGGAAAAATAAAGCTAATCCTGAAAGCTAAGCTACATGGATATTCAAGCATGTTCCTTGAGTTGTTGAAATGGGAAATGGGATGCAAAATTTGAAAACACAGAATTTTAATTGTGTAACAAACTATCATTTTTACATTTATTAAAATTTACAGGGTTCTAGAATCTGACTGGTCATTAAAACATTACAGCAGGTTAGAATATTTATAGATACTAAGATTATAATGGTAATATTCACTCTATTATCACTAGGATTTAGTATATACTACATAGTATACACTGTACCATCAGTTTGTTCTACCTTTGTATGACTAGTTTATTTTCTTGAAGAGCAACAATTTAGCTGTTTGATAGTGATTTCCTTTTCTTATAATCCACAGCTACTGAGAATCTATTTTTACAGAGCTTAGACTATGAAGTCATACTGCCTGAGTTTAAATTCTAGCTCATCCACTAAATAGCTATATTCCCTAAGCTCTCTGTACCTTAGTATCTTCATCTGTGAAATGGAAATAATAATGTTACCAGCCTTATAATAGGGTTATTATGAAGGTTAAGTGAGACCATAGATGTAAAGTGCTTAAACAGGTTCCACACGGAGCACTGTTTGCTGCCATTGTTGTATAATTGTGAAGAAAGCTTTAAGAACTTCAAGTGGTTATCAAAATGGACATATTTTAAAATTCAGTTTTAAAGAACATATTGTATCTCTTTTGTGACTTTGTTTTCTATCTGCTTTCACACTAGGGTTATACAATTCCCTTAGACAAACGTCTGGCTGCTGATGGAAGAGGACTGCAGACAGTTCACATCAATGAAAATTTTGCCAAACTGGCTGAAGCCCTCTATATTGCTGATCGGAAGGTTGGCCTGTTATAATTTAATTGTTTAATGCTCTTGAGAGTTTGTAAATTCATTCTTGGTTACCTAAGGTACTGTTAATTTAGCCACAGCACACAGTACCTAGGGAGACTACTTCGTGGTGTGTGTGCCAAAGGTGGCACGTGCTTGTTGCTGCTGTGTATCATGGTCTCAGCCTTTGTAAACTCATCCACATACCCCATCACTGGCAACCCACCTCCCTCCCAACACACCGGTTCATTAGGCTGATCCTATTTTGTGAAGATTAGCTAAGTTGCTGCTCTAGATTTAATAACTTTGCTCTACTCTAGAAGTAGATGTCCCTCAAGAGGGCAGTAGCAGGAAAAGGCAGTAAACATTCTGATAAATTCAGTGACACCAAAATGACATTAATAGTATTCACTATTACTATTATATTAAGTTATTAATATGCATGTGACCATGAAATTCACATACATCATGGTGTGTGTTTAGAACAGAGAAAAGCATATCTGCCTTATGACAGTGAGTGCCTTTATAAAAATTATCTCTAGCAGATATAGGCTAGGTTTTATCCAGAGTTGTCATGTGTTTCATTTTGAAAATGTAACTAGTCCCTGTTGATGTTACTGACATTGAAAATTGATTCAATGGAATCTTATTTCATTTTATTTTTTTATAGTGTTTCTGAAAAAGCATTAGTGAAACAGACTCAAAAGATTGATTGGGGTAACTATAGTTTCAACCACTAAAACATTTTCCAGAGTGAAAAGACTTAAGTCAGCAATGTCTTCCTGGCAGTATATTTTTAGTGGTCAAGGATCTTTGTTTTAATCAGAAATAACAAATTTGAATTCTTTATAGCTATTTTTTTAAACCAGATGCTAGTCAGGGAGTTAGATGATAGCCGTACATATTTATTCCATGATACTGTCCTATTTAACATCTGACTTGACTAACAGGCTCGTGAAGCTGTGGAAATGCGTGCCCAAGTAGAGAGAAAGATGGCTCAAAAAGAAAAGGAGAAACATGAAGAGAAACTTAGAGAAATGGCCCAGAAAGCCAGGGAGAGGAGAGCTGGGATCAAAACCCATGTAGAAAAAGGTATGACATTCTCATTACTGAACTCAGTTTCTTTTGTGAACCATATATATCTCATTTTAGAAAATCTTTACTGTTTTATACTGCATACAAAAATAAAATACATATATAGAAAACTCATTTCAGTATAGATAATGTAGAAATTGAAACATCAGCGTACCCTCTACTTCAGCTGAGCAGCAGAAAATAATAAAAAGTATCAATTTACATGTAGGCCTTCAGTAGGGAACTACTGTGGAAATTTTTAAGTTCTGAGCAATATACTTTAAAAAAAAATTGCGTTACTCAAATGACAGGGCTTGATTTTTCTCTTTTAATTTTCTTGAAACTTAGCGAAATGAGATCTCCAGTTGAATAATTTGCCCCTCTCATGTGATAAAATAATGTAGTGTTTTTCTTTCTTGTAGGTTAATATACCTCAAATCATTAAATCTCCCAGTATCTTCTCTTTGGCTTTAGTAGTCTACCATTAGGTAGTAATTCAATTAGAGTAGAAAGATGAATCCTAATTCTAATTCAAGAAAATTTGTGAGGGAGGTTTTTTTCCATTAGGAAATCCTAGACTAGTATACTTATTCATTCTTTCATTCAGTTCAGTTCATATTGAGCACCTACTACATGCAGAGTTCTCTTTTACATGCCAGGTTTTCTACTAGACAGTGATGGGTGGGATATAGCAGTGAACATTGATTCTAGTGAGTATTTACAGACAAAAAAGTTAATTACATATTATATTGGAACATAATAATCACTATGGATAAAAATAAAGCAGGGAAGAATAAAAGTGCCAGAAGGAAAACTAGAATGAATTGTCCTTAGTGAGATGGCAACAATGCAAAAACTAGAAGGAAGTGAAGAGGTGAGCCATGTGGATATCTGGGGGAAGAGCACTCCAGACAGACAGAAGAGCAAGTACAAAGGCCCTGAGTTTGGAGAATGCATGGCTGTTCAACAAAGAGCAGGGAGACCGTATGTTGGGAGTAGAGTAGGACAGGGGGAGAAGAATAGGGGATGAGGTACCAGAGTGGTAAGGCCAAGTAGGAGAAACAGAGGCCAGATGGTGTGTGGCCTTTTAGCCATTATAAGGATTTGGCTTTTACTCTGACACTGAAACAATCAAAAGGTTTTGAGCAGAGTGACATGATTTTATGTGTATTTTTTAAGGATTACCCTGGCTGCTGTGTTAAAAATAGAAGACTATGGAAGGGGCATGGGCCAAAACAGCAAAACCTTTTGGAAGGGTACTGCAGTAATCCAGATGAGAGATGATGGCAAGAGGTAGTGAAAACGTGGGCAGATTCTGGATGTATTTTGGAGGTAGAGCTGATAAAATTTGCTTATGGATTAGGTGGAAGTATGAGAGAAAAAGAGGAGTCAAGGATGACTCCAGAACTTTTGACCTGAGAGCAATTGGAAGGATTGAGTTGCCATTTAATGATGTTGAAAAGACTGCAGGGGAAACAGGTTTGAGAGGGAAAGATTAGGATTTTACTTGTGGACATGTTAAGTTTAAGATGGAGGTGTTGAGCAAGCAGTTGGTTATAGGAGTGTAGAGTTCAATCATAGGGAAGTAATCTGTGTTATAAAGTTGTGAGCCCCTTCCTTGAATCGTATGAATAATTTGAGGCTAAATGTTGTACATTTAGCCACTGAAAGTAAGTATGTAAAACTTCCCTGTATCTAAATTCTCTGAACTGATAAAAAAACACAAGAGAATGGTTCTTGAGGAATTAATTAAAAATTTAAGTCTGCTTCCAGGCATTCTTAAAAGCTAACATTTATTGAACGCTCACCATGGCAGGCACATGTAATCCCTACAGTAGCCCTATGTAGTGGTATTATTACTGTCACTGGTTTGCAGAGGAGGAAACTAAGGCTCAGAGTAGTTAAGTAACTTCCACAAGATCACATTGCTAATCTGCCATAGAATCAGGATTTGAATCCAGTTAGGCTGACTCCAATGGCCAGGCCCTTAAGCACTGTACTGTATTCCCTTAGAGAGGAAAGGGTAGAGAAAATGAAGATAAACACAGTAGAGATGAAGATGCAGCAAGTTGCCATGAAGCACAAGCAAAAGGTTCTATATTCAGTAGCAACTTTTGAAAATATAAGGGTAAACTTAAGCATATTTATTTTTTTCCTGATATTTTATTATGAAAATTTTCAAACATGCAAAAAAGTTGGAAGAATTGTGTAATGAACACCCATGTCCCTACCACCTAGATTGTACAGTTAAACTTCTGTACAGTGCTAAACTTCCTTTATTCTATATAATTATCTGTCCATCTTTCTATCCATCTATCAATCCAACTTACTTCTCTAATACATTTACAAGTAAGTTGAAGACCTCTGTATACTTTACCCTAGACACTTCAGCTGCATGCAGAATCGTAGAATTCACATTAAAAAATTAATTTTACTGGAATTAAGTTAAATGTAAGTAAGTTTT
The DNA here is from genome assembly GCF_015220235.1 of Choloepus didactylus. Classification (NCBI taxonomy): domain Eukaryota; kingdom Metazoa; phylum Chordata; class Mammalia; order Pilosa; family Megalonychidae; genus Choloepus; species Choloepus didactylus. Next base: position 32,078,682 of record NC_051310.1, read on the forward strand.
AAAAGACTGGATGTGACCATGAAGAAGCTCATGGAATTTTTTTGTCTAAAGTTAAAGAATATTCTCTTCTTCAAAATATAAATAGATAAACAGTAATTAAGTAATTGACAACTGTATTCATACAGAGGATGGGGAGGCTCGTGAGAGGGATGAAATCCGACATGATCGGCGAAAAGAGAGGCAGCATGACCGGAATCTTTCCAGGGCAGCTCCTGATAAGAGGTAGGTGCCATTTCAGATAAATACAGGTGACACTTGTGTACCTTTTAGAGAGTTTTGGTCCACTAAAACTATTTTTGCTGCTTTCCCTTTCCTCCTGAGTGTTAAATTAGCACTTATTTTTTTGCACTTAAATACTCTCTTTAATCTTTAATACTCTATTTAATCTGATAAATAAGCAGATTTGACTATCCCTGAAGTAATCTTTTCTTCCATCACCTTGTAGAATCAGTTAGAATTGAAAATGATGGAGACATAGAAAAGGAAATTCAGATCATGTTTGTGAAAGGTAATCAGTGGATGGGACTGTTCTGGTCTGGTCTGGCAAGAGAAATTGAGTTTGTTCCTATTCCTCTAGACAGGAAATAAGCTGCCGTACCTTTGAGATTCTTTTTACGTGTAGAGTACTATAACTAAGTATAATGGGGGAGAAGGGCAGGTTTTAAAAGAAGTGGAAATTAGCCCCTTCTCATGAGCAATTTAAGTTAAAACTCAGAAAAATAGAGCTGTCTTATAAAATGATGAGAGAAAAATTCACAAAGCACTCTTACAAACTTGTATAGAACAAACTAAATACATGTAAGGGATATGGAATAAAAGAAGGGATCTGGGAGGTTTGTGGTTCACCAAAGGCTAAGGACATGAGGTTGCTGAAAAGTTGAGGAAATCCTGTAAGGAGCATTGTTAGTAGGGATTAAATAGGAATATAAACATTTTCTTCCCAAATGAGCAGCTTTTCATTCTTAGATTATCCTATGAACTGATACCATCAGTTTTTCCAAGTCATATCTTAAAACAATGAAAAAGAAAATTCTTGCTCGTGTTGTTTTTTGTTGTTTTAATTGGCCTGTTTTATTTCCCTGGATAAGAGAATTTGAATTTTGAGTTGTGAGTAAATGTACAGTGTAGAAGCAAGGAATGAAGTGTAAAGGTATACAATTAATGACATTTTTTGGTCTGAAATTTTTAAACTGTAAAAATTAAAGTAGACAATTTAAGCCCTTAAAATCAATAGTGGCTTTGAGTATTGATAACCAAACATCTGTAAACTTGTGATTAGATGGAAACCAGAATGTCTGTAGAAAGCATTTTAAGACCTCAGTTTCTAGTAAAATAAGTGATCATAGTTACTGTGGTTTCATTGCAATTAAGATTGCATACGTGCAGAAAACAGCAGGGAAATTAATCTAAATGCCAAAGATCAACTATGTAATCCAGTCGTTGACATTTTTATTAAAATTCTAGCAGGATGAAATTACTAAAATTACTAAACTTGGTTATGTAAAAGAACTGATTCTAGCTGATTGAAATGATTTATGAGATGTACTGAACTTGCATCCAGGCCCTACCACCCTAAACTAGAACAGCGGTTGTAGTACATAGTGATTTCCTATCTCAACATGCAGTGTAAGGTGAATGCATGTGTTAAAGATTTCCATGTCAAGAATGAGTCTCTTGGCTGTGCTTTTGAGTTAACAGGAAGGCCTGATTGTAAAACACTATGTCCTCTAATAATCATTATTATGCATTATCAGGGAATGTATGTTCACAAAATGAGAACCTTTTGTATTCATTTCCTTTGCTTCTGAGATTGGTTGTATTTAAATGGAAATGTTCAACTTGTCTGTAAAGTTTTCAGTTAGTGATGTTATATTTCAAAATAGGTCAAAACTGCAGAGAAATGAAAATCGAGATATCAGTGAAGTAATTGCCCTTGGTGTGCCCAATCCTCGGACCTCCAATGAAGTTCAGTATGACCAAAGGCTCTTCAACCAATCCAAGGTACAAGTAGTTTAGAAACAGCATGACTTGTGTGTTGATATGAATACCCATCCTCAGATGAAAGAAAATTAACAGTTAGATCAGCCTAAGGTCTGCTGGAATGGTGACAGAAAAAAAAAATTTGAAGTTACGTGTTGTAACTTAAAGAGACAAGTAAGATGAAACAGCTCTGTGACTTACAGTTGATTGGTTGTTTTGAGACTCTCAAAGAAAACGGAAGAAATTAGTTGATCAAATTTGATTCTGGTATGTCAATCTTTATTATTTCTGAAATAGAGCCACATCCTATAAAAATACTTCCTGGGCTATTTTTTATGATCTTTGTTTTTTTGTTTGTTTTTTGTTTTTTAATGCTATAGAAACAAGTTGAAATCTTTAAAAATAGAAACTGGACTGGACTGGTTGTCAGGCAATCTGATTTCTAGTACTGGTTATCATTTGCTAGGACACATTAGCCCTAAAAGTAGTACCTTTGTATTTCAGTTTACCCAACATTGATTACTCAATATGCATAACTCACAGTGAGATCAAAGTTAGGTGCTGCCCTTGCCCTCAAGGAACAGTCTACTGGAAATATACATACATACATACATACATACATACATATGACACTAGGAAGCCTATGGTAAGAGTATAGGAGCATAAAGTACTACTTGAATATAGAAAAATGTTAATTATGACTTGGAGCTTCTAGGAAAATTTGAAGGTAGCATTTGAGCAAGCCATTCCAGGTAATACTTTATTGGGTGTTTCTGTGTCCCAGGCATTGTTTTAAGTCTTTTAATTAAATTATTTCATACAGTCCTTCCTTACAAAAACCCTATGAAGTCATATTATCATTGTCTCCATTTTAAAAGGTGAGGAAATTGAGATACAGGTTATGTCTCTTAGCTAGTGATACAACTAGGGCTGTCTTGATTCCATAGCTTGTGTTCTTAACCATTATGCAACTGCAGCTTTCTAGGTAGAGAAAACAGCTTGCACAAAGGAGAGATGAATGTTCCATCTAAGTAAATGTTTTCAAGACAACCCAATCTTAAGCTGAAATCATTTGAAGTTGAGACAAAAACTTTTTCTAAAATGGCCCATCCTTATATTAAGAAATCATCCAAATATATGAAACAAGTTATTTCTTGTTAAGATTTTCATTGAGAACCTTATTATTTCATGCTGTATTAGTGATGTTTGCAGGCAATTAAGGGATATAACGTTACCTGTTACTCTAAATGACAATCAGAAAAGTTTTATAGTTCATTTTCTTGCCTTCGTGTCTATACAAATTGCATTTGTCAAGTATCTGCTTATAGTAGTACCTCCCAGTTTTATAATGACTGTTTGGCTTAAGTAGTCAAACTTGTTAACAAGAATATCTTGTTTAATCTAAGCCTCTGGGTAAGGACTGAAAGATGACACCAACAAGCTTTTGGGCTTTGTGATAGTTATTTTATGAAGACCTTTTAAATTTATAGTTTCAGGTTGTTGAAAATGTGTGCTAGAAATGAGCACATTTACTCTTGACATGAACTGTAATCAAACTCAACTTTTAATAAATCAATACATATATCTTTATTTAATGTTTTTTTCCACAGGGTATGGACAGTGGTTTTGCAGGTGGAGAAGATGAAATTTACAATGTTTATGATCATGCCTGGAGAGGTGGCAAAGATATGGCCCAGAGTATTTATAGGCCCAGTAAAAATCTGGACAAGGACATGTATGGTGATGACCTAGAAGCCAGAATAAAGACCAACAGGTACCAAGGCAGACAGCTCAACTTCATTGTTTATGTCAGTGAAAACAAGGTAGTTCATTGTCTTTTCTTTTTGCCCCTAGGTTTGTTCCCGATAAGGAGTTTTCTGGGTCAGACCGTAGACAGAGAGGCCGAGAAGGACCAGTTCAGTTTGAGGAGGATCCTTTTGGTTTGGACAAGTTTTTGGAAGAAGCCAAACAGCATGGTGGCTCTAAAAGACCCTCAGATAGCAGCCGTCCCAAGGAACATGAGCATGAAGGCAAGAAGAGGAGGAAGGAATAGATGTGCATCTCTTTGAAGTGAATGAACTATTATCCATAGCCCTAATGATGCAAGTCATTTAGGAAAATACTTTGTAAATGGTCAGGATAAAAACCAAATCTGGGAGCCTGATCCCAGTGCTCACTTTTTATTAGGTCAAAGGGGGGATGGAAAATTCTACTTTGAACTATTTAGCTTTTTTAAGAGTGGGTTATGTTTATGCTTCTCCCACCTTTTGGCATTTATAGAACATACTGCCCAGCACATGAAATTAAGACCACTTCTTTTGGTGTGATACTAGTAGTTTGGGGTTAATATTTTGTAGAACAACAACTGATTATTATGAATAAAGATACCCCAACCACAGTGTGTAGGAGGATGTTCACATATTGGGATTATCCTGCCTAATGAATGTTTACCTCTGTTGTGCTCTGTTTTAATTTGGAGTGGGGAAAGTAAGCTCTTACTTGGTGAAACTATTTGTTTCAAATAAAAACATTTAGACAATTTTCATTTATGTTTAACTCATTTAATAGGCAGTAATATTCTCAAAAATTGTTCTCTTCATCAGATGTTTGATCCCCTTGCAAAAGTTTGGGTCTATGAGCTTGAACATGAAGCTGAAAAAAATTAAATAAGCACTGTAAGGAAAATAAGCATTGTAATGTCTGCAAAAACATTAAAACTGGAATTGCCACTTTAACATCATCTTTCTATTAGGGAGTCAGCACCTGTAACTCAAGGGGATGTTTTTTGTTCCTTGTTCTTTTTATTATTATTATTATTCTTTATTAGAGAAGTTGTGGGCTTACAGAATAATCATCCATAAAATACAGGATTCCCATATACCACCCCATTGGTGCACTGGTGTGGAACATTTGCTGCAATTAATTACAGCACATTTTTGTAACTGTACTGTTCATCAAAGTCCATAGTTTAACTTAGGATTCACTATGTGTAGTGTAGTTCCATGGATAATTTTTAAATTTTTATTGTTACCATATATATAATCTAACATTTCCCCCTTTTAATCATATTCAGCTATCTACTTCAGTGCTGTTAACTGCATTCACAATGTTGTATTACCCACCACCATCTATTACCAAAGCATTTCCATCTTTCCAAATAGGAACCCTATACATTTTAAGCCTTAACTTCTCATACTCTATCCACCGGTCCCCTTGTAAACGTATATTCTAGATTCTGACTGAGTTTGCTTATTCTAATTGTTTCAAATCAGTGAGATCATACAGTATTTGTCCCTTTCTAGTCTGGCTTGTTTCACTCAGCATAGTGTCTCTGAGTTTCATCCATGTTGTCACATGTATCAGGACTTCATTCCTTTTTACGGCTGAATAATATTCCATTGTGTGGATATACCACATTTTATTTATCCATTTATCAGTTGATGGACATTTGGTTTGCTTCCCTGTTTTGGCAATTCTGAATACTGCTATGAATATCAGTGTGCAAATACCTGTTTGAAAACCTGCTTTCAATTCTTTTGGGTATAGACCTGATGGTGGGATTGGCAGGTCATATGGCAGCTCTATAGTTAACTTTCTAAGGACCTGCCAAACTGTCTTCCACAGAGGCTGCACCATTTTGCATTGCCACCAGCACTGAATGCATGTTCCTATTTCTCTGCGTTCTCTCCAACACTAAATTTCCTTTTTTTAAAAAAATAGCATTCTAATGAGTTTTTGAAATGGTATCTCATTGTGGTTTTGATTTGCATTTCCCTAATAGCTAAAGATGTTGAGTATCTTTTCATGTGCTTTCTGGCCATTTGTATATCTTCTTTGGCGAGATGGCTGTTCAAATCTTATTCCCATGTTTAAACTGGTTTGTCTTTTTTTTTAAGTTGAACGGATTTCTTTATCAATACCTATGTACACACACTAGATAACTAATCCTTTATTGGAATGTGATTTCCAAATATTTTCTCCATTGTGTAGGTTATCTTTTCACTTTCATGATAAAATCCTTTGAAGAACACAAGTTTTTAATTATGAGGCAGTCCCATTTATTTATTTTTTCGTTTGTTGCTTATGCTTTGGGGGTAAAGTCTTAAGAAACCACTGCTTCACAGAAGGTTCTGCAGATGCTTCCCTACATTTTCTTCTAGGAGTTCGATAAATCTAGCTCTTATATTTGGGTCTTTGATCCATTTTGAGTTGACTTGTATATGGTGTGAGGTAGGGGTCCTCCTTTTTTTCTTTGGCAAATGGAGAGCCAGTTTTCCCAGCATCTTTTGTTGAAGAGACCGTTCTTTCCCAATTGAGTTCATCTTTGCCACCTTGTCAAAAATTAGTTGGCCACAAATGTGAGGGTTAATTTCTAAGCTCTCAATATTCCATTGGTCTACATGTCTGTGCTTATGCTAGTACTATGCTGTTTTAATTACTATGGCTTTGTAATAAGATTTAAAATCAGGAAGTCTGAGTCTTCCATCTTCATTCTTTTTTAAGATGGCTTTAGCTATTCAGATCCCCTTACCCTTCCATAAAAATTTTGATTGACTTTTCCATTTCTGCAAAGAAGATTGTTGGAATTATGATTGGAATTGCACTGCATCTATAAATTGCTTTGGGTAATACTGACATCTTAATGATATTTAGTCTTCCAATCCATGGGCACAGAATAGCCTTCCGTTTATTTAGGTCATCCTTAATTTCTTTTACCAATGTTTTGTAGTGCTCTGTATACATCCGTGGTTAGATTTATTCCTAGATATTTGATTGTTTTAGTTGCTATTGTGAATGGAATTTTTTTCTTGATTTCTTATTCTCATTGGTCATTGCTTGTGTACAGAAATACTATTCATTTGCAGGTGTTGAATTTCTATCCTGCCACTTTGCTGACTTCATTTATTAGCTCAAGGACCTTTGTTAGGGGAGTATTTTTTTCAGGACTTTCTGTAGATAGATCATATCATCTGCAAATAGGGAAAGTTTTACTTCTTCCTTTCCCCATTGGATACTTTTTATTTTTCTTGCCTAACTGTTCTGGCAAGAACTTACAGTACAATATTGAATAACAGTGGTGACTGTGGGCATCCTTGTCTTATTCCTGCTCTTAGAGGAAGAGCATCATTGAGTAGGATGCTAGCTGTGGGCTTTTTTTTTTAATGCAATTTTATTGAGATATATTCACACACCCTATAATCCATCCACAATATACAATCAATGACTCACAGTATTATCACATATTTGATACTGTGGGCTTTTTCATATATGCCCTGTATTACGTTTAGGAAGTTTCCTTCTATTCCAATGTTCTAAGTGTTTTTAACTAAGTGTTTTTTCTGTGTTGAGACAATCATGTAGTCTTCTCTCCCTTCGTTCTGTTAATGTGTATTACTTGAACTAATTTTCTTATGTTGAACCAACCATGCATACAAGGGATAAATCCCACTTGATCATGGTGATGGTTAGGTTCATGTGTCAGCTTGACCAGGTGATGGTGCCCACTTGTCTGGTCAAGCAAGCAATGGCCTATCTGTTACTGCAAGGACATTTCATGGACTTAAATCATCAGTACATTGATTGCATCTGTGGCTAGTTACATGTGTAGTTGGCCAAGGGGAGTGTCTTCTGCAGTAAGAGATGTTTGATCTAATGATTTGAAGGCTTTTAAGGGGGAGGTTAGCTTCAGCGTTCAGAACAGAGAACTTTAGTCTGTCTCCACCGGCCAGCCTCTCCTGGGGAGTTCATCCAAGACCTACATCAGAGTGTCACCTTGCAGCCTGCCCTACCAAATGTGGACCCATGTATCCCCACAGTTGCATTAGATACTTTTATAAAATCTCATACTGTTTATAGACATATCCTATTGGTTCTGTTTCCCTAGAGAACCCTAACTAGTACAATCATGGTGTATGATTCTTTTAATATGCTGTTGGATTTGGTTTATTAGGATTTTGTTGAGGGATTTCGTATCTCTATTCATAAGAGATATCAGTCTGTAGTTTTCTATTCTTGCGGTGTCTTTATCTGGTTTGGTATGGTATGTCAGTTTGGATATAGTATGTCCCCCAAAAAGGCATGTTCTTTTATTCAATTTTGTGGGGGCAGACTGATTAGTCTGTTGATTAGGGTGGAACCTCTGACTGAATTATTTCCATGGAGGTGTGGCCCTGCCCATTCAGGGTAGGTCTTGATTAGTTCACTGGAATATTTAAGAGAGAAACTAAGAGATGACATGGACCCAGATACTTGCTGATGCTTGGGGATGTAGACAGAAGGAGGTTGGAAATGCTAAGCTAAGAAATGAAGTCCAGAGTTTGCCCCGGAGAAGCTGAGAGAGGAGCCCCAGGCACTTAGAAATGCCCTGGGAGAAAGAAGGACACACAGGAACTGAGAGAGAGAAGCTAAGACAAAAGCCCAGAGACATTTTGGAGAAAGCCATTTTGAAACACAACCCAGGAGCAAAGGACCAATAGAAGCCAGCCACGTGCCTTCCCAGCTGACAGAGGTGTTCCAGACACCATTGGCTGTTTTTCAATGAAGGTATCCTCTTGTTGATACCTTAGTTTGGACACTTTTTTGACCTTAGAACTGTAAATGTATAACATAATAAATCCCCTTTATAAAAGCCAATCCACTTCTGGTATTTTACATTATGACAGCATTACAAACCAGAACAGATTTTGGTACCAAAGAAGTGGAGTGTTGCTGAGTTTGCAAATACCAAACATGTTGGAACGCTTTTTAAATGGTGAGGGGAAGATTCTGGAAGAACTGTGAGGAGCTTGGTAGAAAAAGCCTAGGATTCTTTGAAGAGAGTGTTGGTAGAAATATGGACTCAAAAGACGCTTCCAATGAGGCCTTAGACAGAATTGATGAATGTGCCATTGCCAAATGGAAGAAAGGCGATCCTTGTTTTAAAGTGGCAGAGAATTGGGCCAGATTGAGTCCTGGTGTAGAATGGAAGGCAGAATTTGAAAGCAATGAGCTGTGATACCTAACTAAAGAGATATTCAAACCAAGTATCAAAAATGCAGCCTGGCGTCTCCTTTGCAGCTTACAGTAAAATGCAAAAGGAAAGAGATATGCTGAGAACTGAACTCATGGGTTCAAAGAAACCAAAAACAGATGGTCTGAAAAACTCTGGGCTTCCTACAGCCCCATGTGAGGATTTAATGAAAACTGGAACCAGCTAGCCATTTCAGTACAAGCCAGGATTGGAGATGGAGTTATCCAGAAAGGATGTGTGGGAAGTCCTATTGTCTGACAGTTTTGACCCCTGTATGCCGCGTGCCAAGCCAACGAATTTTTTGTGAGCTATGTATAAATGGAACCACTTCCAGTCTAGACTGAACAGGACAGAAAATGGAGAGACTGAAGGAAAAATTCCTTCAGAGAAGGCAAAACCATGGAATCCAAGGTCTGAAGCCAAGAAATCTCAGGCAAGGAGAGAACAGCAACCCATGCACATGGAAAGGGTGAGTTTGCCCTAGAGGCAGAAGGCCTGCTGCTATGCTTAGGAAGAGTGCTGCCACCCCAGGCCTAGTGTTTGCTTTCTTGTGCTTATCATATTGAGTGCCTTCTCCTTTCTATCAATGTATTTTCCATCTGTTTTCCTTGTGGTAACCAAAAGATTGAAATTTAACCACCTAAGTATATAACAATTATATTTAGTTAGTTACCAACTTAACTTCAATAGCATGCACATATATTTTTCCAATAATCCTGCCCCATTTTTTTTGTAATTGTTACTACTTATATCTTTGTACATTATGTCTAAAAACCTAGATTTATTAATACGTTTTTGCATTTGCATGTTAGCACCTGTTCCAGCTTGCTAACGCTGCCATTAAACAAAACACCAGAAATGGATTGGCTTTTATAAAGGGGATTTATTTGGTTACACAGTTACAGTCTGAAGGCCATAAACTATCCATGATAAGGGGGTAACTTCACTGAAGGATGGCCAGTGGCGTCCAGAAAACCTCTGTTAGCTGTGAAGGCACGTGGCTGGCATCTGCTCCAGAGTTCTGGTTTCAAAATGGCTTTCTGCCAGGACATTCCTCTCTAGGCTGGAGCTCCTCGAAAATATCACTCTTAGTTGCTCTTGGGGCATCTGTCCTCTCTTAGCTTCTTCAGAGCAAAAGTCTGTTTTCAAAGCCGTTTCCAAAATGTCTCTGTAATCTGCAGCTCTTCTCAGCCCCTGTGTGTTCTTCAAAGTGTCCCTCTTGACTGTAGCAAGCTCACTCCTTCTGTCTAAGCTTATATAGTGCTCTAGTAAACTAACCAAGGCCCATGCTGAATGGGCAGGGCCACACCTCCATGGAAATAATCTAATCAGAGTTATCACCTACAGTTGGGTGAGTTCCATCTACATGGAAACAGTGAATCAAAGAATTACAATCTTATCAACATTATGTCTGCCCACACAAGATTGCATCAAAGATAATGGCATTTTGGGGGACATAATACATTAAAACCAGCATAGCACCTGTAGGAATTAAGAAGTGAAGTTATATACTAAACAATTCAATACCATAATATTGGCATTTGTAATTACCTGAATAGTTACCATTACTGCAGGCCTTTATTTCTTTATGCTGCTTTGAACTACTAATTAGTGTCCTTTTGTTTCAGTATGAAGAACTCCCTTTAGTATTGCTTGTAGGGTAGGTCTTGTGGTGATGTACTCTCTCAGCTTTTATGTATCTGAGAATGTCTTAATCTCCCCCTCATTTCTGAAGGAGAATCTCGCCAGATATAAAATTCTTGGCTGGCAGTTGTTTTCCTTCAGCACTTTAAAGTATTTCAAACCACTGTCTTCTTGCCTCCATGGTTTCTGATAAGAAATCAGCATGCAATCTTACTGGGATTCCCTTAAATATGTAACACATTACTTTTCTCTTACAGTTTTCAGAACTTTCTCCTTGTCTTTTGCATTTGTTATTGTAATCAATATATGACAGGCTGTATTTTTCTTCATGTTTCTGCTGTCTGGTGCTCTCTGAGCTTCTTGAATGTACATATTCATGCCTTTTGCTAAGTTTGGGAAGTTCTCTGCCATCATTTGACTGTGTCTTCTGCCCCTTTTTCTTCTTTCTTCCCCTTGGAGGAAGAATATATTGGTGTGCTTGGTATTGTCCCAAGCTGTCTTAGGCTATTTTTACTTTTAATCTTTCTTTTTTCTTTCTGCTCCTCAGCCTGACTCATTTCAAGTGTCTTGTCTTCAAGTTCACTGATTCTTTCTTGTGCCGGCTCCATTCAGCTCTTGAAAGCTCCTGGGCATTTTTCATTTAGCTATTATAGTCTTCAACTCCAATAGTTCTGTTTGGTTCTGTTCCGGTTTGCTAATGCTGCCGTTATGCAAAATATCAGAAACGGATTGGCTTTTATAAAGGGGGTTTATTTGGTTACAAAGTTAGAATTCCGCAGCCATAAAAGTATCCATGCTTTGGTTTGCATCAAAACATGAATACATGCACCTAATGAAGGCCAATGGTGTCTGGAAAACCTCTGTTAGCCTGGAAGACACGTGGCTGGCGTCTGATTTTTCCCAGCTTGCATTTCAAAATGGCTTTCTCCCAGGAAGTTTCTCTCTACGCGTCTGGGGGTATTCTCAGTTTCTCCCAGGCAAACTCTGGAGTAGCAAGTCTACTTTCAATGGCCTTCTTCAAAATGTCTTTCTTCGCTGCTCTGAGCTCCTTCTATTTGTGAGCTCTTTTATAGGACTCCAGGGATTAAATCAAGACCCACGCTGAATGGGTGGGGCCACAGCTCCATGGAAGTAATCTAATCAAAGGTATTACCCATAGTTGGGTGGAACACGTCTCTATGGAGACAAACTAATCCAGAGATTCCAGCCTAATCAACACTAATACATCAGCCCCCATAAAATTGCATTAAAGAACATGGCATTTTGGGGGACATCCAAACTAGCATGGGTTCCTTTTTAAGATTTCTATCTCTACTCGCACTCTTATATTGTCCATTCATTGTTTTCCTGATTTCCTTTAGTCTTTTCTCTGTACTTTCCTTCATCTAGTTGAACATTTTTAAGATGAGTTTTTGAAAGGCTTTGTTCGGTAAGTCCACATTCTTGTCTTCTTTGTTGGTGTTTTCTGCATTTTTTATCCTCTTCCTTTGGATGGGCCATCATTTCCCATTTCTCTGTCTTGTACTCTTTTATTACACACTGTACATTTTAATACTTTAAAATGTTAACCCTGGGATTTACTCCCTGGAATGTCTGTTCCCTGGTTTTATAACTAGCTGGTGGTAAGACAGATTTTCTTGAGCTTCCGCCCTCCTATCAAGGTCTGCCAAGGGCAAATATACTGTGCAGGGTTTTCCCTGTCTTACTGTGCCTACGTCTTGTCCTGGGTTTGTACTTGTTAGTTGTTTTGGAGTTCTGAGCTTTCCTGGCCTGCCCAGCTAATGCAGCCCTTCAGCCAACTTTCCCCCACAGCCCTGAGTCTTTACATCTTCACCACCTCCACCCTTATCCAGGAGGGATGAAACAATGGCTGCCACTGCCTTTGTCCAGAATGGACTGAAACAATAGCTGCCCTGAGAGCCAGGATCCAGCTATCCAAATCTGCTAATTAAATCTGTGATCACAAATCAGTTGTTCACACCCGTTTTGGGAGAAGAGGGTTTTTACATCACTTGCTGTCACCAACAGGTAGCCAGGGACTGCATCCCATGGTGACCTGCCTCAAAAGCTGCCGTGGGGAGAGAATTACCAAACACTGTTCTTCTGTCCTCTGGAGTTCCAAAATAGTTGTTTCAGACTATTTAATAGTTGTTTGGTGGAAGGACTAAGCTCCTGACCCCTCCATCTTCCCCAAAAGTCCTCCTTGTTCTTCTTAAGACTCCCTGAACTTCAGTTAGAAATTATAAATCATTGTGGTCCAACGTCACATAGTAAGTGAAAAGGCCAGGATTTCAAACCCAGTGTGCCTGACTTAAAAATGCACTGCTCTTTCCACTGTTCCATATTACATATACCTTGCTGACCATTAAAGGATCTTCTTCCTATACTTCCCTCCCCAAACCTTTTAGAACTGGACACTATATTACCACCAGTCTTTAACAATCATTATTAAGGCAGTTTCTTTACAAATCTCCCATACTTCTGACCTATTTAATTGGTAAACAGAAATCTCATAATATAGAAAAAGATTCACCTTCACTCCATCAACAATATGATTTTCCTGTTGTAGTGCATTCTGAAGTTGTTCTTCTGAAGAAAACACAATCCATCCCATCCCTCTGTGAAAGCCAGTCTCTTTGTCCTAAAATTTCAAAATATGGAAAAAGATTAATTCTGAACTTAAGAAATGATTTCCATCAATTCCAAATCAAACTACCAATTTTGCCATCTGCCAAAACAGGTTTACAGGCATCTTAATAAATGTTAAATCTTGCTCTAGGACATGTTCACCTTCCTTCTTATCCAAGGTTTATTGCCTATGTTAAACTTAACATTCTCCCTGTTTTTTTGCTGTTATTGGCAAAGTAAAATTTGGGTGATGAGTTTTCTGTGTAGTTCTAGATGGAAATCACAATAACAGCAATAACTAGGGAAATTTTGATCATAAAATGTATTCTTTCTTGTTCTAACTTCCTCACTTCTAGAACTAAAAAATTAAGCCTTAAAACCTAGTGTCATTTCTGGTAATTGCAGAGGCCAAACACCATCATCACCAGCACCACCATTATCAACACATGTTCCTAATGAAAAATAGGAAAGATACATAAAATGCTACTCTTACTTCCCTAATTCCAGACTTCTGGTTAATTTAAATGATTGTGCTATGTCTCCTTGTACAAAAAGCAGAGTCCTTATCATTCAACCTATACGTAAGCACATGAGGAAAGGAGGTTCTAGTGTACTTGGACACACGCACTGCCTACATCCCCACTATGTAAAGGACAGACACCAAGATGTCTATTCATTTTATGTGTGTCCTTAGATATCCTGATGGTTTATGTTATGCTTTGCAAAAAAAAAAAAAAAAAAAAATGAATTCTTAGAAATTGCCCCTACCTGGCAAAACTAACTATGGATATTAGCCTAGAATGCAGACTCCTTCCAAAAGTTATGTAAAAGAAAAAGTTTCTGATGATGTTCTAGTGATTCATGAACTCCTTACCTCTAATAGATTGACAGTTTCTAAGGCACTCTCTTCTACCTCCATGTGAGTGTTTCCACATAGAAAGGCATTTAAAAGTTTATTTTTGTGTTAAAACTTAGGTACTATATGTATCTAAGATAGGAATTTGGATTTTTAACCTGAGTAGAGGGAATTTTGTTAACTGGAAATTTTTCCCCATTATTTTTATTTAGTTTTATCAAGAATCAAAACATTTTTTGTTTGTTTGTTTCGATCTAAGAGCTATTAACTCCAGATCCTGAAGTATTTTAGCTATTCTTTTAGAAGAACAAAGGTAATCAAGAATCTGTTGTTTTTCTTTTTTAAGAAACATTTTTTTAAATGCTCTTTAAAAAATTACAAATCCATACTCTGTGGTTTTTTTAAAACTTTTAGACAGTTTTTGTGTCCATAATAGATGTGTCTCATTCTTTAAACTACATAGAATTCCACTATTATCAGTAAATTAATATCTATTTAAACAATCCCAATGATTTAGAAACATTTAGTTTCTTTCCAATTATAGACATTATTAAACAATGCTGATGAAACATTCTTGACCACAAAATTCCTAGAAATGGAATTGCTAGATCAAAGCAAAGGCAAAGTCTTAGTTTTGACAGATTTTACCAAAATACCCTTCAAAACTGAAGGTACTAGTTAAAACTTCTCAACAATTTGAGTACCAGTTTCCCTATACCTTCACCAGCACTAGCTATGAGTAGCTTGTTACCTCTTTGGAAGTCAAGTAACATATTAAATGATGAGTTTGGAATTTATGTTACTTAGGTTATTTTTACCACAGACTTCTCAGTGCCCTGAGGAAAAGGGCAGTTTCAGTGAAGCAGTGAAGCACACATAAACTGTGTTCTCACATCATACCCCAAAAAGCCCTGTATTCTAGAAATCCCACAAAAAAAATAGAGTCCAGAATAAAGTAGAACAAATTTATAGATTAATTTCTAGACCCTCACGAGAAAGCAAAGCAAATGTAATTAATATAAAAATCCTGTTTTGTTATATATACCAAAAAAATAAAATCACCATCTCTTAAAATGGCACTCAACTTAATGAAGACAAAGCTCAGAAGAGATATTCTCTGCCAGTTAGTTTCATGATAAAATTATCCTCTGTAAGTACTGATACATGCTACAACATAGACAAACCTTGAAAACATTATGCTAAGTGAAATTAGCCATACACAAAGAGACAAATATTTTATGAGTCAACTTATAAGAAATATCTAGAATAAGCAAACTCATAGAGACAGAAAGTAGATTAGAGGTTACCAGAGACCAGGGTGAGGGGGAATGGGGAGTTATTGCTTAATGGGTTCAGTTCCTGATTGGGGTGATGAAAAATTTTGGTAATAGATGGTGGTAATAGTAGCTCAACATTGTGAATGTATTTAACACCATGAAATTGTACACTTAAAAATGGCTCAACTGGGAAACTTGTGTTTTATATATGTTACCACAACAACAAAAATTATCCTCCACTGAGCTCAAGTCCTTATTAGAATGGCCCCACTGATCTCTGACTCTCCCAGCCATGTTGTTCCCTGCATCATCCCTATTCCCTGAGTGTAGGT
Source organism: Choloepus didactylus (assembly GCF_015220235.1). Taxonomy (NCBI): domain Eukaryota; kingdom Metazoa; phylum Chordata; class Mammalia; order Pilosa; family Megalonychidae; genus Choloepus; species Choloepus didactylus. The sequence goes on from NC_051310.1 coordinate 32,094,408, forward strand.
GGGATCTGTGTCTTGCGTCTAACCAACAGAATATGGAAAAGGTGATGGGATATCACTCCTTTACTATCTTTGAATAAATAAGCTGCCATGTTGTGAGATAGCCTACCGAAGAAAGGCCCCCAGCAGACAGCAAGAAAGCAGGGACCTCAACACTACAGCGGCAAAATGAATCTGCCAACAAGACAGGGAGGGAAGCTGGAAGTCAATCCTTCCTCAGTGGTGCCTCTGATGAGACCACAGCCTCAGCTGACACCTGAACTGCAACCATGTAAGACCCTGAGCCAGAGGGCACATCGTAGCTGGACTCCTGACTTACAGAAACTGTGAGATAGTACATGTGTGTTACTTTGAACTAAGTTTGTGGTAATTTGTTATGAAGCAATGAAAAATTAACACAAATACCTATGACAAAGATTTTTATTTTTTAATCAGCACCACCTATTTTATCAATAAGGACTTTAAATAGCTCTACTCCATTTGAAATTCATAATTTGATATGTTGTGATAAAAAAATCAAGAATCAGGGAATAAATTTTTTTTTAAAAATAGGTAATACTCACAAAAGGTACAGTACACTTTTGTACATGGCCAAACTGTGCAAAGTGTGCTCTCAGCTCACCTGTGTGGGAGGAGAAAACATTAAACATAGTTAACACATTTTGTATTCTCCATTCTAGATTGTAGATAGAAACTACAAAGGATTCCTAGAGTCCCTAAACTTAGCAACAGGAGCTACTCTCCAGTTCCTGAAGCTATGGCACTGACTACAAAGCTGTAATGCCCCACACCTGGGAAGATAGTAGGGTGGGGATATGGACAGTTTAGCTACTGAATTGACTGCAGTCTCCAGCCCCAGCAAATATTGAGTGTTTTCATGCTACCAGGTACTGTGTGTGGATTATAATCCCTAACTGAGATCGAAGTCTAGAAGGAAGACACATAACCAATTACCACGCAATGTGTTGTCAGCCATATTACAGATTTCCAAACAAAACCCCAGTTTACTGGCCTTTCATAACTTAAAGTTATGAAAGTTTTGCAAACTCTTTTTAAGGGTTTTAAGCCAGTAGGTTAAATAGTCGGTACACTAAAATTTGTTGAGTTGTCCCTACCTACCCTTCCTGCCTTATCTCCCACTAGTGGCCTACTGTTGCTCCCTAGTATACCAAATTAATTGTGTATTTCTGCTATATATCCCCATCTTTGCATATGTTGTTCTCACCCCTTAATAAATCAGTATTCCTCATCACTTCCTGCCTAAATTTTAACTACTCTTCAAGACCCAAACCAAATACATCCACCAAGTATTATATCACTGGGCTCCCACCGCAATACAGGATGATGTACTAGACCTGTGAGGTCTCTAAGATGAATGGTGTATAACCTTAAAAGATCAAAATACTACATGATTTCTTTCTCTTCCAAACATCTACAGTGCTTATACTTTTGCTGATTTACATTTTATATTGCCTGCTTACTTCCCCTAGTTCATCTAAACTTCATTAGGATTCAGGTTCAACAGCTGCCTATAACTACACTGTAAGCTCCCCAAGAGGAGAGACCATTACATCCACAGTGCCTGATACACAGGAGGACCTCAATGTTTGCTGAATGAATAAATAAATGTCAAGTAATCCTTCAACAATCCACAGAGACTAAATTCCTGAAGGGTTCTAGACAAAACAGTGTTAAGTAAACATGTTTTAAACCAGTTTCTAGAAAACATTCACTTCCAAAACAAACCAGCTCTGGAAGGTAACCAACCCCTTTCCCAAATCATGTACAATTGTTAAGGAAAAAACAACTACAAGCACCAAAAACAATGCCTACCGCATAACTGAAACTCTTTAAATATTTGCTGAATGAACTAATGCACTGAGAGACACCTCCTAAGCTGTACGTTTTGCAAACTCTTTTTAAGGGTTTTAAGCCAGCTCTTTTTGGTCTGGAAACTTGTCTTCTTTTTTTCTTTCCAAATGATCCTTCAGCCTTTCTACAGTTTCATCAGGGCCTAAGGGAAACGTTTTACTGGGCTTGCTCTTTTCTGACCACACACTGAGAGGGTGGGACCCAAACCATTCTATTCCCATTCTATTCCTTACACCTGGAGCCACAAAAACTAAGAAAGGAAAGTAGTCACTGTTGTATTTTTTTTGTTTACGGAGGCTGATCTGATGAATGAGCCCGCAAGAAAGTGACCACGGATTTTAAAAATTTGGTAAGCAAATATAAAAACCTTATCTCAAAACCGCAGCTGACAAACATCAATGTTGCTGAGCGATTTTCAGTACTGATTACTTCCAACTCTCTTCTTCAGCCTCCACCTCTCCCATGAATTTTAATTTTAGTAAACTTGGAAATAACTCATTTTTGAGTACTTATTCTGTATCTAGCAAAATCTAAGCAGTTTACACATACTCATTTAATTCTCTCAACAATCCTATGAGGTAGGTATATACGATTATTTCCATTTTACAGATGATGAAACTAAGGCACAGGGGTGAGCCCTAGTTACACACCCAGGAAATGGCCAAATTAGGATTCTAACCCAAACAGTATAGCTTCAGAGTGCAGCTTCAAGAGTCCACATCTCAACCACAATGATATACAAACCACCTGCGTGGCCGAGACCTCACAGGCTTCTCAAAACTCAGCACATCCAAACTTTACTCACCTTCTTTCAAACTGCTCCTCCTATATTCTAATCACGCGATCCACCCACGCTAATACCCGTAAGTCATTTCTCCCTTATCCTCATTCCATACACTTCTTCCGTTTAAATCATCATGAAGGGCTGTCAATTTTGTTTTGTTAACGGTAAGTGGATCTGACTCTCTCCTTTTCATCACTTTTATCGCTGAAACTGACCTAAATTAATGAAACTTCCTTTTAACTCGTCTCCAATCTTGCAACCTTGAATCCATCCTCTGCACTGCAATCGAAATAGTCCCTTATAAATCGTACGTCTGAAAGTAATAAACTTTACCACCAAATCTCCGTGAAAGGCAAAAGACCGTAAATTAATGCCCCGAAAGCCCAGAGACGGTTAACTGCAAACAAAATTCCTTTCTGCTCACTGGCTTGCTCAGGAGCAAACTCAGTCTCCTAATCCAGCGACCACGTTGACTCAGGAGCTCCGCAGAGTAGAGCTTTTGAGGACCTCGTGGACCTAAAAATTCCCCCTCTCCTACATCCCCAACACTCACTCGAAGCCGCGGTCCAGGGAATTTTTCTGACAAAAGCAATGGGCCGGCCAATTTTCGTACGCAACGCCGTAGCACTCCTAACTGCGGAGGCCGCCATCTTTTAACTGAAGGACCTCTGGGACCCGGGACTGCGGCCCCGGAAGAATTTATAAGGTTCGGAGATTGGCGATCTACTTCCGGGGCCAAAAGTGCCCCGGCGGCGAGATGGGGAAAATGGCGGCGGCCCTAGGCTCTGTGGCGACGCTGGGAGCAGAACCCGGGGAGGACGCCTTTAGGAAACTTTTTCGCTTCTACCGGCAAAGCCGCCCCGGGACCGCTGACCTGGGAGGGGTCATCGACTTCTCGGCAGCCCACGCAGCTCGCGGCACGGCTCCCGGTGCCCACAAGGTACGGGTTGAGAGTGGCGCGTGCTTCTCGATCGCCCTCCCCTTGCCCCGCCTCTCGGAGGGTGTCTAAGTCTTTGCCCTTTTTCGCCTCCACACCGATTTTTTGTTGAGCGATCCCCGCCCCCCTTGGGCGCGGAGTTTGTCCGTGAAGCGTCACACTTTTGTTATGAAGGGCTGACTGTGCCCCTATTTCCACGCAGCCATTCCCAGCGGTGACCTCCGTTAAGAACGCCTGGGAGTTAGTTTTTATTCCTTCCGTTAACTGTCTATTTACATTTCTCCTTCGATTTGTGCAAAATCCCTAGAACGTCTTCGTACACGTGAGGGTAGCACTCTGCAGCTTACGAATACCAACCACCCGAGTAATCACAGAACTGAGAGAGTGATCCAAAGTTGTCAGTCAAGCAATTGCTAACTATATGTAGTTAGTCCCTGTCTTCTCTGGACCTTATAGAAAGAAAAGTCATTGAAGGATTCTGAGATTATCCCTCCAAGTTGCAAGTAAATAACAAACACCTGAGTTCCTATTTCTACCTTTCCCCATGGAAATTAGGAAAAGAGAAGGTACTATCGGGAGGGAAGGGGCAAGGGGAACCACAACTGTAATGCTATGTTTATTTTCTTTGCAATCCCTTTAAAACTGATGATGCCTAATTTGCCCTTGGTGTTATTCACGGATGTCTGAATGAGGCATTTTTTTCCAGGGTTAGTAATAGCTCTTAATAAAATTGGAATGCTATAGTAACCCCATATTTGTCCAGAACTCAGCTTCTCAGCACCTTCATTTGTTAGCAGAAATGGTCTTAAAATTGTCAGGATAACATACAGAAAATCTGCAACCCAAGGGTAATATATTTGACTCATGTGAGAGCCCCTGTAATCCTCCTTCAGTACCTTTTACCCTTATATGAAGGAACTATTAGCATACTTTCAGAATGTGAGCCTCCTGAGAGTGAGACATTAGGTGTCTAGCACAGTACCTAAAACATAGTAAGCACTCAATAAATACAATGTGTTGAGTACAAGAAAACTTGGATGTTCATTTCCCCAGCTTGAAGGGTGTTAAACAGAGCAAACTAAAGAGGAAGAAAGTTGCTACAGCAAGACATCCTAGAAGATCAATAGAGAAAGTAATGGTTAACAACCTGGCAAGGGAGAAAGCAGAAAAACTTTTAAAAAGCTTGGTAGTGATTGTATGGTATGTGAATAAATCTTAATTAAAAAAAAAAAAAAAGCTCAGTAGTTTGGTTCTGTTTTGTGTAAGATGGAATAGGTCCACAAATTTGCTTCAGCTCTGAGGATGTGCTGAATTATAGTGCAGTATTAAATGTAGAAATCATTACAATATATTTAAAAGAAAAACATTGTATCAGTCCTTAGGTAAGCTGGTCAAGACTCTCAGAGGGTTCCAGAAAGCCATTTTATTATAGAGACTAGCACATACACCAGATACTTGTTGGTATTTTGTCTAAAAATCCCCACACTTAGAGAAGTTAATAGCATATAAAATCTAATCTCTTTGGAAAACTTGAATATTTGGTATGTTCTAAAGCAAGCCAGATCCTAAGTTTATTATTCATGGAAGAATAAAGCTTTTTTTTCCTTAATATTCTTACTGTAATGACTGCATGTTGAGTCTCTTAGCCAGTTTAATGAGCCATCCATAAGATGCTGTTAAGTGTAAAGAAAACCATCAGCCCCTGAAACAGCATCTAAGCAGTTGGCAAAGGCAGAGTTCAATTTGAAGTTTCATCTAAAAGAGAGCAAATATTGTACTTTTAGCAGAACAGGGTTCCCAACATTCATTTTATTGGAAGCTTTTTACCTGTCTGGTTAGAGCATTCTGTTTTATTCCCTCACCCTTCCCCAGCCTGGTGTTCCTCACAGCTCAATTGAGTAAACAGCATTGTGGCTCTGGGTATTCCAGTATACCAGACACCTTTCATGAGTCATAGTCCTTTAAGAAATCACAAAGGTATAGTACCATAAGGAAAGGTATTCTTGAATGCCAAAATCCACCTATTTAATGGTAGAGCAAAAGTTTTCTCCTTACCACTTAATTTTATATGGTTCCCTGATATTTCTTTCATATATAGATGAGGAAAATGAGACTCTTGAGAAATAAGTAACTCATCTCATGTCCTGGATCTGGGAAGTGGTGGAGCTAAAATTGCGTTCCTGGAGTTGTGACTCCTAGCTTTCCCCATACCAAATATGTTTTTGGAGGTTAGAGTCCAGGGTTGATTTATAAAATAGCTTTAACCCTCTGACTTCTGTTTCCTCCCTGACAGGTGCTCAGATCTCAGCTAAGTGTGTCCTCAGTCAGTGAGCATGATGCTCATAGAGCAGGACTTCAACCAGTCAGCAAGTGGCAAGCCTATGGACTCGAAGGCTATCCTGGTGAGTGCAGCTGACCTCAGAAAAGGCAAAAATCACTCAAGCATCATTTGTATAGTTTCAGAAAAGGAACTATGAGCAAAGAAAAAACAAAACACACTCTCAAACCCATCCTAAAATTCTGCCTTGTCTAAGGTTTCCATTTATTCAACATTGAATTGTCATTCCCAAAGGATAGAATAGGTGTCAGCAATGCCCGCCTTATAAGGCAAAAAGTGGCACATCAGGTACAAATCAAGAATAGGACATTTACGCTGGGCTCCCTGCCACAATTCTGAACACCTACTCTGGTATAAGAACCATTTTTAATGACAGAATAATTCATAATTGCCACTCCAGACAAAAAAATCCATGCATTCTCAAATGGCGTAACAACTTAAAATTTGTTGCTATCATCCAGGCTGAACATTTGAAAAAAAAGAATCATAGTTAATGAGGTTAAAAGTCATAGTGGGTTAAATACTATGCAAGAATTTTAATGATGTTTTATAACTTACTTTATAGCTCAGGAAATCAAGATAATAATGAAGAGAGTGTGACGTTATTAACCTTATTACCTAGGATCATTGAGCCATTGTAGATTCTTATGAACTATTTAGGAGATACGAACTATTTGGAAGATACAGAAATACCTTATTTGGTCATCCTCTTTCTCTCTAGAAGACATGTTAATGTTAATCTGTGATTTCAAATACAGTTTAAAAGCATGAGAAATCTCTAGAAAGAAATGTTTGGGTTGTACCAATTTGAATGTGTGGACAAGGGCCACATCTACTGATACTACATCTCTTAGTTAGTACATTATGACCAGTGAAGAATTTGTTAATATGGGAAGGCATAATAGCTTTAATAGTTAATATAAAGGGCCTGATTCAACTTACTTCTACACTGTGAAGTCATGGAGGAAACAGTGAATAAGGACTTTTGTATATGAAAGTATTGCTTTCCACAACTGGATAAATGAAGCATACATCACAAGCAGTCTTCTATGCAGTTTTTGTTCTTGAAGACTGCCCTTTCACTTACAGCTCTAGCTTTTTTTTTTTCAAATCCATGTTTCTCTGCTGCTCTCCCTTCTGGCCTTAATAGATTGTTCAGACTGCCTGTACCAAATTTAGCAGTCCATTTTTATTTCATTTTTTCCCAAACTGATGTGCTTGCTTCCTGTGGTTTTCTAGGATTTCACACTTAAGCCACATCATTTGTGTTGATACCTCATTATGGCCTTAGAGAATTTCTTCTATCTTCCTTGCCACTGTAAGCTGCATTTAATAAATGTATGATGTCCAGAACATGGGAAGTAACAGTTTTTTTCCTACCCTGAGTTGATCAGGAGTACTGTGTTTACTTTTGGGTACTACTTATTCTGAAAGAATCTGAGTGTTTCACAGCCTGTTCTTTGAAAAGTGAGTTGGAGAATAATGGGTTTGAAAACCAGAAATTTAGTCTAGGGAAGAGGAGACTTGGGGTGGGGGTAAAAGAAGGACATGATAGCATCAAACATTTGCAAAGTTGTCATATACAAGCAGGGATGGGAAGCAGTGTAGACTTGTTGTTAAGGCAAATGTTCTTGTGCCCAGGCCGCCTGGGTTCAGATGCCTGCCATCTGCTGACTGATCTTGGTCAAGTTTCTTTGCCACAATTTCCTCACGTGTATATGTGTATCAAAACAGGACCTACATCATAAGGTTATTATGAGGATTAAATGTGAGTGTACACATACAGTGTTTAGGTCAGTGCCTGGCACATAGTAAGTGCTCAATAAATTATTAGCTATAAAGCTAAAGATATTTTTCAAAAGAATTGAAACTGTTTTGGAGTTGCTCTAGATGTTAGAACCCATGGAAATTAAAGGGAGGCAGATCTTAACCCAATAAAAGGGAAATTTTATAATGTAACAGTTGTCTGAAACAGACTACCTAAAGAGGTACTAAATTTCCTGTCACTACTCAGCCTTGTACTAGATCAGAAGTATTCTTCCTTTAATCTGGTATTTTTAGGGTGTTATAATATTCTTTATTTTGTGAAAGATGGTGATAGCAGATGGTAGATTGTTTTAGTATTTTTTAATATCCTTTTTTGTCAAAATAGTTAGCAGTCCTGTCACTCTCCCAGATTATTTTGAGAATTTTACTGACATGTGAAATGCAAACATAGGATCCCCTGGCTGGATGACTACTGTGGGGGATATTTTAGAGGACATATAAGAATCAAGTGAGTGATTAAGCTAGATGACCAGTAAGATGAATTTCTATGACTGATCCTCTCCACATCTTTAAACATCTTTATTTCTCAGTCTTTTACATTTGATTTCCTGTTTTTTTTTTCCTTGCTGCATTACTGTAAGATCTTCTGCCTACATAACTGAATCTACCAATAGCTGTCAATTTTTTCTGAGTAGGTAAAAATCTTTGGTTGAATGGAGTTTTCTTTGGTCATTAGGTTTTGTTTGGAGTGTATGCTATTGATAATACTAAATGGGTAAAATAAGTTATAGTCAACTGTAATGACTAGCTTATCCTCTCAGGGAATATCTCTATAAGCAGTCTAGATATTTTCCATGTCTGTAAGAGTCTAGACTTAACAATTTTAAATGTTTTTTGTAAGATTTAGTATAGTAGAAGAATCTTCAGATTATTTTCTATATGTCCCTGCTGTGTCAGCACAAGTTTCTTTCTGCTGAACCACTATGGCTTAAAATCCCTTAGGAATTCTGATAGTGGACCATTAATGATATTGTTCGGAGACTCATTTGATTAGAGCCTTGTGTTTAAAATGGAAAAACCATGGGTTTATTTCCCATGTGGTTTATTGGTTTTGCTTTGTACCGTGGTCACAAACTCACAAGATCCACCAGGAAAAGGATGAATCAGTGAAGTCACTTTACCTCTCTGAACCTCTGTTATCTTGTCTCTAAAATGGGATTAATAACTATCTCATGGAGTTATTAAAGATTGAGGTAGTATAAGGTTCCTAGCACAGTGGCTGACCCTAGTAGGCATACAGTTATATTTTTGCTATTTCCAGGTATTTCACCAAGGACAAAGTTTTTCATCTCTCAATCCCTAATTTTTAAGAAAGTTCCTGATAAATCACATGTGTTGAATGTTTGATGAATGGAATAAATCTTTACCATGCAGAGAATTCCAATTAAATATTATTATTCCTCTTATGCAGAAGAGAAAAATGAGTTAGGTTACTATCCAGGTCACAAAGATCTTTTCAACACACATGATTGTAGTTACTTGCAATGTACAGTAAAGAGAAGATATGCGTATCATCTTTCTTCCTTGTTGTATCAGTCAGGAGGCAGAAATCACAGCAATAATTTTACCTGAGATAATTTAATATAAAGAATTGTTAGATATTAATAAACTGAAAAGGCAAAAAGGGAACACTGGGATAGCCCGGAGGGAGTAGTGCAGGAAGCAGCTACCACACCTGGGCCTGAGGGGAAATTAATGGAACAGTTAGGTGTTATTAAATTTTAGTAGGTTGGAGGAGGGGCCCCATGGAGCTGAGAGTCAGCCCTTCGAGGCTGATTCTGGCTATTTGAAAAAAACTATAAATCAGAAGCAACTTCTGTCCTCCAGTCTTCCGTTAGCATCTGCTGTAGGTACAGGTTAACAGGGAGCTTCCTGGCAAAGAAAAAATGTAGTTTTCAGAGTCCCAGCCCCACATTACAAAGGCAAATACAGAAAAGTGGATGTGAAATCGAGACACAGTACATCAATAGCAGTGTTTTCATTAAATGATAGCTTTCAGTTCTGTTTTAATTTAATTAAGTTCATTGTCAGAGGTTAGCCTTTTGTACCTGACATAAATCAAATAAGTCTTAAGTGACTCTGTAAATGATGGTACCTAGAAAAATTTTAGGGGATACTTTTGTCATTTTCAGTTTTAAAGCTTGCTTTGGTACAACACATGGATAATTAAAAATAAATAAATAAAATTACAATTGATAGTTAACCTTATGGAGCATTTGTTTCACTTGACAATAACCAAAAAAAAAAAAAAGATATTTAAATAGTAGTAGATATCTAACATTTATCAAAACAGCTTTTCATTAATTTGAAGCATGATCAAAAGGAGTTGGGAGTAAATAACACTAGTCAGTATAAGGATATCAACAAAATAAATTACCTAAATAACTGATGGAGAATTACCCCCTCTCCTTTTTTCCCATCTTTTTTTTGTATAGGGTTTATTTTCATCCCAAACCCCTTCCTCCCAGGTTACCAGCGGCACTGGGTAAAGCAGTGCCTTAAATTCTATTCCCAGAAACCCAATGTATGTAACCTGGACAAGCACATGACTAAAGAAGAAACCCAAGATCTGTGGGAACAGAGCAAAGAGTTCCTGAGGTAAGTCTTACCAGTCACAGTATAGTGTTGCTGTTCAGCTCAGATCATCACAGATCTTTGGAGAAACTATTCTTTAACAATGCAGTGTAAGTGACTAGTTTATTTTCCTTCTTTGTTTCCATGCAAATACAGCAAAATTGTATTCTTTCCCCAGGAAATAACTGAACAGATACTTTGACAGTTATATTAAATTGAGATCCATTTCAAAGATTTGTTTAGCTTAGCTGAGATATGAAGTTTATCCTCATTAATCATCAAATGATCCATTTCATTCAGCTTCAGTGTTTTTTCCTACTTACTTAAAGTGAGTTTCTTTGAAGACTTGTAGTAGCCTGTGAAAAAGTAACATTGAAAGCCATTCTGCTCTCCTAAATGAAGTTGATGCTACTAGCTATTTTATGATAGTTCAGTTGTTGCTTGTGAGAAGAACTAATGTTTGTATTTTTATGTTCTTTCAACATTCATTGCTTCAACTAACATTTGTTGAGTGTCAGTTGTGTGCCAGGCATGATGCTACCATTAGAGATACAAAGATCAATATGACACTGTCCTATGGCAGGAACTCAGTATCTACAAGCAGAAAGTATTATGATAGGTATTTAGAAAAACACCGTTGGGAACACAGAGGAGGAAATAATTAATTCTCCCAGGCATGTTGGATGGATCAAAGAAAACAATTATTTTTCAGTTGGACCCATTATCCTCGTTTTTTCCTTTCTTTGTTTGAACTGGGTCTTTGAAAATGATTGGGAGTTTGCCAGTCAGAAAAGCAAGAAAGCTGATATCAGTGGAGAAAGCAGCCTGAGCAAAGGTGTGATGTATGATACAGTGAATTTTTACATGAGATTGGAGTGCAGAATGTATGTGTTCCTGTGTTTATTCAGCAGATATCTATCAAGTTTCTAGAATGTCAGACACTACACTGCATGTTAGAGATTCAAAGACAGCTACAACACAGTTTCTGCCCTCAAGGAACTTGTAATTTAGTTGAGGAGAGAGACATGTAAACAGATAATTAAATACAGTTTGTCACAAAGTAGAGATTTTTTTTATAAGAAATTGTGGGAATACCGAAGATGCTCACCTAAGTGGCTAGGTTGGGAATAGATTGTGGAAAACCATTCCTGGGAATCATGAGTAGGATTAGCACAAGATAAATATGGAAAGGTAGATTGTAAAGAGTTTAGTGATGTGAATCATTAGTTCTGGAGTCAGATTGCCTGGGTTCAAATCACACCTCCACCATTTACTAGTGGTGTAAACTTCAGCAAGTTTGTTAACCTTTCTGTACTTCATAATAGTTCTTTCCTCATTGAAGAGTTGTGAGGATTAAACAAGATAATGTGAGAAATCCTTTAAAACAGTGCCTTTTAACACCATTATACCAGTTTTGTGTGCCCTATTGGGACTGAAGTGGCTCTCATGCAGTTTTCAGAAACTGTCATGCTGATTCTAGCAGGAGAAATAAAAGATTTTCTTAAGTTGAAAGCAGAGAGGAGAACTAAAATTCAGTGATTTTTCCTTTGAAGCCTTCTTGGTCTGTAGGTTATGATATAGGCAGAAGCAGTGAGGAAAGCCCTATTCTTAAGCTTTTAGTAGTGTCTTCTTTAGAACTGAGCAAAGTAGAGGAAGATCATGATTAAGTGAAATTAGTCAAAGAGAGCTTAGAATATGTTATTAAACCAGCCTGTTTTTCCCTCTGATGTGAATGCAGAAATTAATAGCTGTTTTTTTCTGTGATAGCTCAGGTGACTCTCTCTAATAAATCATCCTAAAACAATGAGAAACAATTTTTTGGTCCAGTAAATAAACAGAAATGAAAAATATGATGGTCATACCTTATGTTGTCACGGGTTGGAAGAAACTGATATGCTCAGACGTTGGTGGCATTGTGTGTGAAAAAACAAGTTAGAAGAATCTGCTAGGCAGAGGGTGGAGTGGGAGGGGAGAGAGCATTCCTGTAGAGTGTAGTCATGGGCACGTCTGTGAAAAGTGGAGCGTAGGATACCTTGTGGGAAACACTTGGAGGGGAGACTAAAAAGATTAGTTGCAATCAGGTTATAAGGGGGCTTTGTGTCTTATAGAGGAGTGTGAATGTGGTCTTCTAGGAAATCAGAATTCATAAAGATAAAAAAAAATTAGGTGGTTTTCATTTTAGAAAGATGATCTTTGTGGCAGTGAGGAAAATGGATTTAAAATACAGCAGATGGAAGAGGCACAATTAAGATTTTAGCTTAGTAGTCCATGCAGGATGATAAAGGCATGGAAAAGACAAATGCTAAAGAGATTTCAATAGGGCTTGGTGGCCAAGAGACGAGAAGTGAGAGAAAAGAAGAACCTAAGGATTTGCACCGATTTCTAAGTGGCAGCTAGGGTAATATTGAAACTTCAAATGAAAGTAAGGATCAAAGGAGAAGAATGAGCAGGGAATATCCTTATTGTAATTTGTGTCATACTGTATCTGAAGTGCCTATGGGGTATCCAGGTGGAGATATCCAGCATGGAACTGAGCTTGAGAGCAAAATTAAGGTGAGAGAGAGAGATGTGGAAGGTCATAGAGAAGCAGTGGGGATGGATGTGGTTTTTTATGGAAAACATACAGAAAAAAACAAAAGGCTATTGGCCCTAGGAAGCATCAGTGCAGTGAAGAGAATAGGACAGGAAAGGACAAAGAACAGCCACAGGGAGATGATGAGAAATAGAAGAAAGTGCTATTAGAGGCCAGGGCAGGAAAATGTTTCAAGGAGTAGAGAAAGACCAGCCATATCAAATAGGTCTAGGACTAGACAATTAAGAGATGTAGTTGAAACCAAGAAGCTCTGTTTTGTATTAGTGGTGTAAGCAAAAGCTGGATTGCAAAGAGGGGAGAGAGTGAGCACAGCAAATATTGAGTCCTTTTTCAAAATTTTCAGTGACAAGAGGGAGAGATAGGGGCTGAGAGAGGTGGGATATAAGCAGGGTAGCTTGAGTGTGAGGTAGAAATTTGGAAACTAGTTTTTGGTTTTTTAAGGATGTGAAGTGTTGAACATGTAGCAGTCAGGTGGAAGAAACAAGGAGAGAGGAAAACTTGATATAAGAGAGGAAAAATTATTCAGAGAAAAGCTTCAGAATTTGTCAGAGAAATAGCTAATAGCATGGTGAGAATTAGCCTTGTTAGGAAGAAATAGGACCACTTCTGAAACTAGTAGGGAAGAATGGGGTAAAGATTTAGATAAGTTTAGAGGTGTAGGGAAGGAAAGTTGAAATGATTTACTGGATCATTTGATTAGGCCTCTCTTTTCTCATTGACCTGGAAAGGAACAAGAGGAAGACTAAGGACTTTATATGAATGGTAAAGGTGTAGGACAATAGCTGGGATGTTGGATAAAACTGAATAAATGCGAGATAGCAGAAGGATTTCAGCAATTGCCAGTGGAGCAATTGCAGTAGTTGACTGAGAGGTTCAAGTTGAGGAGAGACAGAAAATAGGGACCCCTCAAATACTAAAAGAGTGGGGTTCTGGAGACAGGAGATTGAAGCTCAGGTTTAATGGAAATGAAAATAGGAAAGGAAGGTCAGAAGGTTGGGGTCATGGAGGGAAGTATTTCCATTCAGAGTTGTGAAGGATACAATAAAAGCAATTGATAAAACACCTGCAGTAGGATTTTAAAGATTTTTATCATAAACAACCTTCAGGCTTTATTCTGTCCCGAGTAAGTAGTTTTGCTTTTAAAATAGCTTACTAACGTCTCTTGGAGACAAGAAAGAAAAGAAAATACCAGTGCTTCTTTATGGCCCCCAAACTGTGTACTAAACAGACAGTAAGCGAGCAGGACAGAGCTTATTTCCACTCAGATAGGGTCCAGTTGAAAGCTGTGCCATAGAACATGATTGCTGAGAGAAATGTCAGCACCTACATATAGCACTTAGAGCAAACTGCTGTGTGGCACATTCACCAGGGGAGCATCTAGTGCCTAGAGGAGGCAGTGGAGACAGGGAGCATAAAGTGTTTCTGTTTGTAGTGAGAAACAGTAATTTGGGTCATGCTTGCTTGAAAACATTCTTTGGGATAATTGAATAAAGATTTAAAGTTAGGTTAGGTGCCACCATATTTCCTGCATTCTTCAGAGTGGGTATGGAAGCTCCATTGCCACTGAGCATTCTTGGTCTTCTTTTGGACAAGTCAGAATGAATAAGAAAACAGCCCACCCCTTTTCAGCAATTCTTCAGTATTTTCTGCTTGAAAATAATCTGGAAGCATGTTAAATTCGGTTTTGATCTTAGACCATTTGCAGTACTCAAGAGTGAATTTTTTTTAATCTTTCTTACCCAAGAGACCCATGGGACCAGAGTCCCTTAAAGTAATACTTAGAAAAAGAATGTGTAGAGTTTGCCAGTTCTACTCTCACATCTTGAGATGAAGTGTTACAGCAAATACAAAGGCAGAATTGAAATGGAGTCCTCAGAAGAAGATATGAAATGAGAGAGGGGATCTGGTACCTAGTTGGGGCTAACATACTACTGAAAATATTTATGGTCTCCTACAGAATGGCACAGACATTCATAAGATCACAACTTTTCTTCCAGTAAACAAAGTTAAGTTTTGTTTTGTTTTTTTTCTTTTTGCTGTGATGACTGGACTGGGCTTAATGCTTTTAAAAGTAAGACTTCTTTGACTTGCTTTACCTCCTTGGGCAAACAGCCTCAGATTTCTTTCCCCTGTAAAACATAAGGCAAAGCTCAAAGCCTTTCTTTTTTTTTTTTGTCCTTTTTTTTTTTTTTTTCTCTATTAAAGAGTTTTTTTTTTTAATCTTCATTTTATTGAGAAATATTCACATACCACGCAGTCATACAAAACAAATCGTACATTCGATTGTTCACAGTACCATTACATAGTTGTACATTCATCACCTAAATCAATCCCTGACACCTTCATTAGCACACACACAAAAATAACAAGAATAATAATTAGAGTGAAAAAGAGCAATTGAAGTAAAAAAGAACACTGTGTACCTTTGTCTGTTTGTTTCCTTCCCCTATTTTTCTACTCATCCATCCATAAACTAGATAAAGTGGAGTGTGGTCCTTATGGCTTTCCCAATCCCATTGTCACCCCTCATAAGCTACATTTTTATACAACTGTCTTCGAGATTCATGGGTTCTGGGTTGTAGTTTGGTAGTTTCAGGTATCCACCACCAGCTACCCCAATACTTTAGAACCTAAAAAGGGTTGTCTAAAGTGTGCATAAGAGTGCCCACCAGAGTGACCTCTCGGCTCCTTTTGGAATCTCTCTGCTACTGAAGCTTATTTCATTTCCTTTCACATCCCCCTTTTGGTCAAGAAGATGTTCTTCGTCCCACGATGCCAGGTCTACATTCCTCCCCGGGAGTCATATTCCACGTTGCCAGGGAGATTCACTCCCCTGGGTGTCCGATCCCACGTAGGGGGGAGGGCAGTGATTTCACCTCAAAGCCTTTCTTATAGTGATACAGTTAGGGTAGAAAAGAGATGGTCCTTTGCTTTCTTAAAGAAAGGAACTACATCAGAGAAGGTATGTTAAAGGATGGTTCTGTTCATGCTTTTTTTATTACAATTTTGATCAGTGTTATTGTCAATAATTCCATAAATCTATTTTAATTATAATAATGTAGCCCCTGTTCTTGAGGAACACTAGACTGAATCTTTTGGTGGAAAGGAGTTTGTTAGTAGCATATTAACTTTCCAAATTACTCCACAGCTGCATTATTGTTATCTTCATTGTTCAGATTAGTCTGGTTTTGATACATTATAACAATGTGGGCTCATTGTCAAGATTAAAATAATCTGTTATTGAGCTGGAAAGAGATGTAAGGTTTTTGGTTTTAAATTTTTGACTAAAATAGTGGTTCTCAAAGTGGTGTCCCCAAAAAGTAGTGTGAGCATCACTTGGGAAGTTGTTAAAAATGGAAATTCTCAGTCCTCACGCTAGTAAATCAGAATATATAGGGCTGAGCCCAGTCATCTATGGGTTTTTGCTGTGTGTGTGTGTTTACTAAAGAGGTTGTGGGTTTACAGAAAAATCATGCATAAAACACAGGGTTCCCATATACCACCATATGAAAGCACATTTTTAACACATTTTTTAAATTGTGCTATTAATCGCAGTCCATGGTTTGACTTAGGTTTCACGGTTTTGTGGTGCAGTTCCACGGATTTTTTCCTTTTGTTCTAGTAACTTATATACAACTTTTAAATTTTCCCTGTTAGCCCCATTCATATATATATATATATATATATATATTAGTGCTGGTAATTACATTCACATTGTTGTGCTGTAATTACCACCATCCATTCAATCATATATGTTTTAACAAGCCCTATAGGTAATTCTGATGCACACTGAAGTTTGAGAACCACTGAGTGAAAACTAAGCTTGTTCTAAGTTCTTCTTTTTGCCATCTAAATACTGACAGCATCATCTAGTTTGAGTTCTGGATACCATTTCTGGAAAGACAAATAGAATGGATCACCTTTGTTGGCTTGTTATATAACTCTGAAACTACATTTATATTACTCTTAGCCCCAAGTTCCATATGCATCCAGAAATAAGAAGTTATCCTTACTTTTCTGTCTTAGGCTATTAAATGGAACATATTCTCCAGAGAGGAACATTAGTGAGTTTTTATTTGTACCCATAGCTTAAGAAACATTGGTAGAACTCAGACTGCATTAATAACTGCATTGTTGTTGTTTCGTTTTTACCATCAAAAATAAATAAATAATGAATGATTGTTAATCCACAGTAATTGTTCAGATCAGCTACTTGCAGTCATTGGCCGAAGCCTACATATCTTTTCTCCCAAATTGTCAAAAGTTGTGTGTCTCCTGTTGTGTCGGGGGTCCCCAAGAGCACTCCCAGGTTCAGTGATCAAGTAGGAAGACTCAGAGGACTCAGTATGTAGTCATACTCAAAGCTATAATTTATTATAATAAGAGTATACAAAGCAGAATCAGCAAAGGTAAAAGGTACGTGGGGTGAAGTCCAGGGGAAACCAGCCACAAGCTTCTGTGTCATTTCCAAATCAGACAGAAATGTGCTTAATCCCTCTAGCAGCTGGTTGTAATAACCCATGTGTAATGTTGTCTTCTAGGGAATTTCATTAGAGACTCAGTACCCAGGTTTTAATTGCATATGTGTCTTGTCTGACATTTACTAAAATCCCAGACTCTCAAAAGGAAAGCAGGTGTTCAGCATAAACCATATTCTTTGCACAAACAGTTTAGTCACAGTGAGCCATTCATAATAGTTTGGGAAATGGTGGAAAGCCTCAGGAAATTCAAGTTCCAGATTCCAGCCAAGGCCCAACTTTGTAAACAGGTCTTTCAAAAGATAGGGTGACAGACAAGGGTGGAGATAGCACAGGCAAAAAGAGACCATTCAAATGCTAATGACCTCTCCCTAGGGGATCTGTCTTCCCAAAGAGGAAAGACATGGGGCCCAACCCAATTACCCACCTTCCATTCGGAACCAGACCCCAGAGCCTGGATGAAACAGCTATGGGCCACACCTCCTTACACCAGTCTGGAGTTACAGGCTGGTAGTCTCCACCTGCTGGGCAGAAAAGCACAGTGACTTGAGGCCTCACAAGTTATACCAATTTTCTAAGACACACCCTCAGGGAAACCAGATACTGAATAGTCCTTCCTTCTGGGACCTGAGACCGTTTTGGTCTGGGAAAACCTGATTGGGGTAACCAAGGAAACCATGCCTAGACAACAGGAAACTACAACCTACACTAAGAAAAATGAAGTTATGGCCCAGTCAAGGGAACAAACTTACACTTCAACTGAGATACAGGAATTTAAACAACTAATACTGAATCAATTCAAAAAGTTTAGGGAAGATATGACAAAACAGATGAACCGTATAATAAAAACATTGGACGTACATAAGGTAGAAACTAAAAGTTCAAAAAACCAGCTGGCAGAATCTATGGAAATGAAAGGCACAGCACAAGATGAAGGATGCAGTGGAAACGTACAAAAGCAGATCTCAAGTGGCAGAAGAAAACACTCAGGAACTGGAGAACAAGGCACCTGAAAAGTTAATGGATTTGATATCCGCGTGGGTTCAAACCCCACTCCTGGTACCAAAATCTGTTCTAGTTTGATAATGCTGCCGGAATGCAAAACACCAGAGATGGATTGGCTTTTATAAAAGGGGGTTTATTTGGTTACACAGTTACAGTCTTAATGCCATAAAGTGTCCAAGGTAACACATCAGCAGTCAGGTACCTTCACTGGAGGGTGGCCAATAGTGTCCGGAAAACCTCTGTTAGCTGGGAAGGCACGTGGCTGGCATCTGCTCCAAAGTTCTGGTTTCAAAATGGCTTTCTCCCAGGATGTTCCTCTCTAGGCTGCAGTTCCTCAAAAATGTTACTCTTAGTTGCACTTGGGATATTTTTAGTCCTGTCTCAGCTTCTCTGGAGCAAGAGTCTGCTTTCAAAGGCCATCTTCAAACTGTCTCTTATCTGCAGCTCCTGTGCTTTCTTCTAAGTGTCCCTCTTGACTGTAGCTCCTCTTCAGAAGGTCACTCTCAGCTGCACTGAGTTCCCTCTGCCCGTCAGTTCATTTATATGGCTCCATTGATCAAGGCCCACGCTGAATGGGTGGGGCCATGCCTCCATGGAAATATCTCATCAGAATTATCACCTACAGTTGGGTGGGGCGCATTTCCATGCAAACAACCTAATCCAAACATTCCAACTTAATCCTCACTAATGTGTCTGCCCCACAAGATTGCATCAAAGAATATGGCTTTTTCTGGGGGACATAATACATTCAAAACAGCACACCAACACACAAAAGAATAGATAGAGAAAAGAATGGAAAAATACAAGCAACATCTCCAGGAACTTAAGGATGAAATGAAAAGCAGGAATGTACATGTCATTGGTGTCCCAGAAGGAGAAGAGAAGGGAAATGGGGCAGAAGCAATGATAGAGGAAATAATCAATGAAAATTTCCCATCTCTTATGAAAGACTTAAAAGTACGGATCCAAGAAGTGCACCGTACTGTACCCCAAACAGAATAGATCTGAATAGGCCTACGCCAAGACACTTAATAATCAGCTTATCAAACGTCAGAGATAAAGAGAAAATCCTAAAAGCAGCTAGAGAAAAGCAATCTATCACATACAATGGAAGCTTGATAAGACTATGTGCGGATTTCTCTATAGAAACCATAGAGGCAAGAAGGAAGTGCAGTGATATATTTAAGATACTGAAAGAGAAAAACCACCAACCACGAATACTATATCCGGCAAAACTGTCCTTCAAATATGAGGGAGAGCTTAAAATATTCTCTGACAAACAGGCAATGGCAGAGTTTGTGAACAAGATACCTGCTCTACAGGAAACACTAAAGGAAGCACTGCAGACAGAAAGAAAAAGATAGGAGTGAGAGGTTTGGAAAACAATTTTGGGAGATAGTAGCACAGCAATGTAAGTACACTGAACAAAAATGACTGTGAGTATGGTTGAAAAAGGAAGGTTAGGAACATGTGAGACACCAGAACAAAAGACAAAATATGAAGACTGGGACTGTATAACTCAGGGAAACCTAGAGTGCTCAACAATTGTGATGAAAGGTACAAATATGTTTTTACATGAGGGAGAACAAATGCATGTCAACATTGCAAGGTGTTAAAAATTCGGTGGGATTGGGGGGAAAATACAATCAATGCAAACTAGAGGCTATAATTAACAGAAACATTGATTGTATTATGCTTCCTTTAATATAACAAAGGCAATATACCAAAGCTAAATGCATATGGGGTAGGGGACATAGAGGGAGCGTATGGGACTCCTGGCATTGATGATGTTGTCTTACTCTTCATTCTACTTCAGGTTAATGCTATCTTTCCTTTTGTTGCTTTCTAGCTGTCATGTTTTGTTTTCTCTCTCTCTCTCTCTTTCTTTTTTTCTTTTTCTTTTGTCTCTCTGCCTTCTTTAACTCTTCCTCCTTCTTTGTGGAAGAAATGGAGATATCGTTATATAGATAGTGACGATGGTGCTGAATAGATAAATACGTGACTATTCAGAGAAGCAGCGATTGTTTACTTGGGACGGAATGTATGGTGTGTGAACAAAACCGTCTTAAAAAAAAATGGGTTGATGAAGAGACCTTGAGGGTACTACATTGAGTGAAATGAGACAGACACATAAAGGCATATACTGCAGGGTCTCACTGATACGAACTAATTATAATATGTAAACTCATAGACATGAAATATAAGGTACCAGGATATAGAATGAGGCTAAAGAATGGGGAGCAGTTGCTTATTATGAGCAGAATGTTCAGCTAGGGTGAACTTAAACATTTGGAAATGGACAGAGGTGATGGTAGCATATTGTGAGAGTAACTAGCAGTGCAGAAAGGTGTGTGAAAGTAGAAAGGGTAAGCTCAGGGTCACGTATGTCACCAGAAGGAAAGTTGGAGGTTAAAAGATGGGAATGTATAAAACAGTGAATCTTGTGTTAGACAATGTCCGTGATTAACTGTACAAATATTAGAAGTCTCTCTCACAAACTAGAACAAATGTATGACACTATAACTAGAAATTAATAATAGGCATATAGGAAAAAAATGTATACCTATTGCAAACTATATACTACAGTTAGTAGTATTTTAACATTCTTTCATCAGCAGTAACAAATGTACTATACCAAAACTATGACTCAGTAATGGAGGGCGGGTGGTTAGGGGTATGGGAGGATTTGAGTTTCAATTTTTTGTCTTTGTCTCTTTTCTGGAGTGATGAAAATGTTCTAAAAATTGAAAAAAAAATTGTGGTGATGGATGCACAGCTGTATGATGGTACCATGAGCAATTGATCGTACACTTTAGGTCTTTAGGTAGTTGTATGGTATGTGAACAATCTAAATAAAATATATATATATATACACACACACACACACACACACACACATATATATGTGTGTATATATCAAAAAAAAAGATAGGGTGAGCTGCCAAGCCGGGCCTCAGTGCCAGCAGGCTAGGGAACTCGTCATCAAGGAGCAGGACCTTGCCTCCCTGCACACCATGCATGCCTTCCGTCGGAGGTGCTCCAAGAAGAGCCTAGGCTGGATGTCTTGATCAACAACGCAGGGATCATCCAGTGTCCTTACATGAAGACTGAAGATGGATTTGAGATGCAGTTTAGAGTGAACAATCTGGGCCACTTCCTACTCATCAGTCTTCTCCTTGGACTCCTCAAAAGCTCAGCTATCAGCAGCATTGTGGTAGTTTCTCCCAAACTATAAATATGGAGGTATCAACTTTGAAGATTTGAATAGGGAACAAAGCTATAATAAAAGCTTTTGTTATAGTAGGAGCAAACTGGCTAACTTTTTTTTTTTTACCAGAAAACTTGCCCACTGCTTAGAAAGCACAAATGTTACTATAAATTTATTACATCCTGATGTACCAGCTAATTTTGTGAGGTACGTAAACATTCCATTGTTGGTCAAACCGCTTTTCAATTAGGTTTCATGGGCTTTTTTCAAAACTCCTATGGAAGGTGCCCAGACTTCTATTTATTTACCCTGTTCACCTGAGGTAGAAGGTGTATCAGGAAAGTACTTTGAGGGTTGTAAAGAGGAAGAACTATTGACCAAAGGTATAAGGATGAGTCTGTTGCAAGAAAACTCTAGGATATCAGTGAAGTGATTGTTGGCATATTAAAATAGGGGCAAGTGTTAAAAGAGAGCTATTTATAAAGCTGAAGGTCATTTATATCTGTGACCAGGAGTAGTGTGACTTGATTACTTGGTCCTTGAAAAAGCATTTTTGGTTTTACAATGCAAAAAGATTTATGTGGATGTTTTGAAGTTACTGAAAAAAATATTTTCAGATAATACAGAATTTCAGCAAACATGTTTTAAACATGAACAATAACAGTATATTTTTAAAATTGTAACTGAACTAGCATGCATTACAAGTGTTGTTATAGAATTCAGTGACTGAAAAAGAGATACTTTGAGAAGTTTATCACATATCTTCTAGTTTCATGGCCAAAGTGTTAAATATTGTTACTACAATGATGGTTTTTGTGTGGAAATAATATGCCTAGAGTGTGCGCACAATTCTTGCTTGGAATAAATTTACTTAATTAAAAAAAAAAAGGACTACTATGTCTCTTTTCTGCACACCTGTCATAAATAAATTAGTGCTTTTTCTTTTCCTTTTAGCTACTGGCCTTGATGTTTATCTGCCTCACAGTGTTGTTTCTGAATGTAAGCTCTGTGAGGACAGACAGCATCTCTTCTGTCATCTCTTTGCCAGACATCAAATGAGTGCCACTGACAGTGTGGGCCTTCAGTAAATCCCTTGCTTTTGCTCATGCTGTGTGCCCATATTGCCAGTTGCATCACTACCTGTTTAAATGCTGGCCATTCTTCAGTACTTGCTCAACTTCCAACCCTGCTGAGAAGCCTAAATTGATTAGACCACTGACTTTAAACTCTCCTTTTTCTGAATTCGAGCAGCCCTCAAAGTCTGTGCTATTCATTTTAATACTGGATTTTGTATTGGCTTGAATTTTTCCCTCATTGCTCATAGACATCTGTCATCTCCTGTCAGAATATAAACTCTTTAAAGGCAGGAGTCCAATCGTTATTTTTTAAACAAGAGGGGTTCTTGGGGAAAAAAAAATTTTTGACTGTTTAATGATATAAATTACAAAGAGAAAAATAACTCAGTAAATTGATTAGACCTAGCATTCTCATATTTTCAGATATTTAGAGATGAGCCAAACAAAAAAACTTCCTCTTTAGAAAAAGAGTAGGTAATCCATGGATTTATTAGTCAAGATATAATTGCAGAAAGGGTATCTCTTTGTTTTACAGAAATCTCCTGTGGTTTGAACAAGGAAATGTCAGAACCAAATCCATTACAGTGGTGCCTTAACTGGTAGCTAAGCCTCAATTATCTATGCTGTTTTATGTGGGTTAAAGAAGTCATGTTAAACCAGCTATTTTTTATTGTATGTATATATATATTGCCAAACTTTCTTTCCCAACTTGCAATTCTGGGAAACTGCTATCAGTATAGAAGTAGTGATAACTGTGATTAATCATACCAAGTTTTAGCAAATCAAATTGAAAATGTTTTGTTAACCAAATTTTCAGTTACCCATAGTGTTCTGGGTCCCATTTCCCCTGGACAGGTGAGACATTTCTGTTGTTTCGTCATTATTGAGATGTTGGAGACCATAGAATACTTAGTCCACATGAAGGTCTGTTGTTGCCAATTGAGATTAATAAATTCTCTCTTGCCACCAATCTTTGCAGGCGTAAAGAAGTGAATAAACGGAGACCCCGAAGTTTACTAGAGAAACTGCGCTGGGTGACCCTGGGCTACCATTATAATTGGGACAGTAAGGTATTTGAATTTTTTTGCTGATTTCTGTTTTTTCTCATTTATATTCCTCTTGGGGCCACATTTCTTCCTGGCAGAGCTTAAAGTCTCATATTATCCATTTGTAGTAGAATCTCTTTCATTTATTCTCTCCTAAAAGTTCTCAAAAGGAATGAATAATTTATCGAGAAATTTTCTTCTCATGTGCCCTCAGTTTGTATTAGTCTTCAGAAGTCATCAGTGCTTTCTCTAAATAGGTTTCAGTGATAGATTTTTCTTTGCTGCTTTCAAGAACGATTCTCAGTTGTTACCTTTATTTCTATCATTGTTTAGTGTTCATTGAGCTTTCATTTTCTACATACTGTATGTCTGAAGTAAAAGAAGCTCCATGTTCTTATAGCACTCTCTTTATTAACTCACAAAAGAACTTCCAAAATCTAGATTTTCTCGCTTGCTATATAAGGTCTAGGAAGCAGAGACGTAGGAAGGAATTTCTTACAGTTAAAGTTTCATGTTTTCTTAACATACAATTTCTTCTTTCCTGTCCTCTATGCTTCTGAAAATGCTTCTCTTAGGAGCACAGTGCCTCTTGTCTCAGTGAGATGTTTGCCACCAAGTGGAAGGACTGATTATAAGAGTAAACTGAATAAAACAAATTGGTATAGACCATATTCTCTGCCTACTAACCAGTTACTTTCTAAAAGCTCTATAGAACTTCAGTCAATCCAACTTATTATGAATATATTAACTGCTCAGAATAATGATAGATGTTGCTCAAAATATATTCATGATATCCTCATTTTCAGCTTTATAGATTTAATGGAAAACCAGAAACATATATTTGGAGAAGTGGCCATGTAATTTTCTTTGAGTCAGAAGCCTTTGTTTGAGTTCTGCCTCTAGTGATGATAGTGCCAGCCTGTCATCCCTAAAGTGGTTGTGAGGATTAAGTGATTAATGCCTGCAAAGTGATTACAACAGTGCCTTGCTAGTCTAAGTTAAATGCATTAACACACTATTGGGTTTTGTTTGGTTTTGTTTTCTGTTTTATTAAGGTAACGTAAAAAATTTGCAGCCATTTTTAAGAGTACAGGTCAGTGGCATTAATTACATTCATAATGCACACATCACCACCATCCATTAAGCTGTTGTTTTTATTGTTGATATTGTTATTCACCAAGGACCTCAAAGTTTGCTTCATTTACCAAGAGAGATAGGGAGTGAAAATTTATCAGTGTTGCTAGTAGGTAATCACCTGACGTTAAAGCTCACTTCTGGCCTAAGGAAATAAGTTCTGTCCAGAGCTGCCGCTCTGTTGCTTCAGCTAGCATACTTCAGGACATTAGTGAAGATACCAGACAGAGTGGATTTCTTAGCCAGATTTGAGGTTGATTTAAGTCAGCAAAGGAAGAAGTGTGAGAGAGGAGGAGCATCAAGACATAGGAAGAGTCTGTCAGGGAGCTGCAAGCTTATATAGCCAAAATAGCCTTCAAACTCATCTATATAGGAAACTGTTAAGTGGAAGTCTTACTCACAACTGCAGCCTTGTCATTCTCAAGAATTGCCAGCCCACAGGCAGATTGTATAGAGGGAGTATACATTCTGGCCTTTGATTTTTATAGAGAAAAAGGATATTTGTGATCCTTAAGTGGTAAAGCCAGAGGCTTTTCAGGTACCAGTTCAGAACAATTCAGGGAGAGATAAGTACAGAAAATTATTTCCATTTTAAAGTCCTGTCTTGGCCACAATGTAAGTCAGAGTTTTAATTGAGATGTTTGAGGATGTCATCCCAGCAGATTGACTAGTGAAACTGGCATTAAGTCATCTTGTTAGCTGAGAGCTCATAAAACAAACTGGCTATGGTATTTGAGATGCCATTTTGTTTTTAATGTTTTATTTTAGAATAGTTCTAGATTTACAGAAGAGTTGAGAAGAAAGTACAGAGTTCCCATATACCCCCCTATCCCCACCCAGCTTCCCCTCCTCTTGACAACTTATATTAGTACAGTACCTTTGTCTACAATTAGTGAACCAGTCGTGGCACATTATTATTCACTAAAGTCCATACTTCATTCAGATTTCCTTAGTTTTTACCTAATGTCCTTTTCCTGTTCCAGGATCCCATCTAGGATACCACATTACATTTAGTTTTCGTGCCTCTTTAGGCACCCCTTTGCCGTGACAGTTTCGGGTTGGCTTTTTACCCTAATCTACAGTTTAGGATTAAAGTATACTAGAGAGTGGTACAGTAATTGCTTCATGTTTTGACTCCATGGAGGGTGTATTAGTCTAATTTCACTGCATAGCACAGTGTCTGCCATATTATAGGTGCTTTTACTGGGAGCTTCAAGAGTGGATGGATAGATAATACTATTTTAATATTACATGTAAGTTAGGTGGTTTTCAAGTGGTAATCTAAGTTAGTAATTTTTAGTGGTAATGAATTTTATGCCACAGTTTCCTATTTTCCTGAGATCATTGTTTATTTTTCTTATTTTCCCTACTTTTACCAAAGAAATACTCAGCAGATCATTATACACCTTTCCCTTCTGACCTGGCTTTCCTCTCAGAGCAAGTGGCTGCTGCCTGTGGATTTCAGGGTTTCCAAGCTGAAGCGGGTATCCTGAACTACTATCGCTTAGACTCCACACTGGGAATCCACGTAGACAAATCAGAGCTAGATCACTCCAAACCCCTCCTGTCATTCAGGCAAGTTAAATCCAGGGATTTTTTAGTGACTTTTAACACTTCATTACTTTTTCTAAAGCATATCTAAGTTAAAGTGAGTAAATTGAAACATTAAATTTTTTAAAATGTTTGGACTCTATACTCTTTTACTTACGGCACCTTACAGTATCGTAAGTAAAATTAAGAACAGTGACCAATTACAGTTTGTATTTCTGCTTGAGATGCATGGAGTCTGCCTTTTGTACAGAGAGGTATTGTCAGTCTCTGTGGAATAGACAAGTGGAAGGCTATAGAGCAAAGTGACCAACCTTTTTGGACTAGAGGAGAAGAGGAAAGCACCAAAGCTTGAATAATTTACTATCCTTATCTCCCTAAACATCAGTTTAAATGTGTGCCAAGTACTTACCTGTATCCCACAATGAAAATGCCTAAACAGAATCTTTTATTAATTGGTTTTATCTTAAAAGTGAACAGGAATGATAAATATAGTAAAGTACTCAATTTTATTGGAAAACTTCAGTCGTGTAAAGATGCATCAATAAAACTTATTTGGATAATGTTAAAACTTAGTTTTTAGGTTGTTATTTAGCTGCTTGTTAGTATGTAAATTTTATTTTGAAGTGCTTCTGTGGATTGTCATAAGTAGCGGTTCACAGATTGGGCACTCATGTATGTAAGCCAAAAGAGGAAGGATCTTAGCTAAGGAGGATTTGGGAACAATAAATTGAACTGAAATTAGAATATACAGCAATTGGCAGTAACTTTCCTGATCATAGTTAAAAACCAAAACTTACTTGCTTATTGTTTTCACTTATTTTTTTGTAGCTTTGGGCAGTCTGCCATCTTTCTTCTGGGTGGCCTCAAAAGAGATGAGGTACCCACAGCCATGTTTATGCACAGTGGCGACATCATGGTAATGTCAGGTTTCAGCCGCCTGTTGAACCACGCAGTCCCTCGAGTCCTTCCACATCCTGAGGGGGAAAACCTGCCTCAATGCCTGGAAACATCTCTCCCAGCTGTCCTTCCCAGAGATTCAGTGGTAGAGCCCTGTTCTGTGGAGGACTGGCAGGTGTGTGCCAGCTACCTAAAAACTGCTCGTGTTAACATGACTGTCCGACAGGTACTGGCCACAGACCAGGACTTCCCTTTGGAACCCATGGAGGAGAAAAAGAGACACATCGCTACAGGTTTTTGTCATCTGGAAGATGAGACTAGCCAAGTAAAATGGGCCAGGTTAAACCCTGACAGCTGAGAATTGGGGATCACATTCTTTTAGTTAGGCAGATCTTACAGTAAATAACCATGCCGTGGACTTCAGCACCAAGACAAGCCACAAACAGAGACAGGGAAAACCTCATCATGAATCACACTGTTGCCTTGAAACTTATCTCAAAGAGTAAACTAATTAACCACTTTGCCCGGAGAAGTATTTGACATAATGCAATCCTAGATAAGTATTGATACTAAAGTCTGTTGCGAATTCCAAGGAGGTATGACCTTCACGACAGTCTTCTCAGCATTTTCTGCTACCTCTGAGAGAGGTAGAAATGAGTCTCTATGTCTGTGGAGTCTTTAAATACCTCAGATTTAGATGATATTAATGGGAAGCAGTGCCCCTCCCCTCACTGCATCTGGTGACTTGTGGTTCTGTGAACCAGTCGTTAGTCTCACCTTAACTCTTCAAATCATTCTTTGATCTTCTTTGCAATCTTTCTTTGAAATTCTTTGCCAGAAAGATTGCAAAGAATCCTATGCACGTTAAGACATTGGAACTGGAAATCTCATCCCCTAGAAAAGAAATAATCAAAGCTAGCTCTCTTGTCTAACAGGTAAATATATGTAATCCAAGCAGAGAGGAACAGGAGTTTCTGCATGTGTCTTCCTTGAGGTCTCCACACTCCCTGTTGGTGTTAATGCAATTTTAACTGTTGGACTAAAAAATCCTGAGTGTATTGTGTCAACTCTTTTCTACGTGAATAAACTTACTCAAATTTAAAGATCTCTCTGTTTTCAAGGGTTATTATATCTGGATCGCTTTTTCCTACTTGTATTTGCTATATTGTTCAGACTATTGAGGCCCTCAAGCTGTTCCCCAACCCTGCCCTACCCTCCTGTGCCCTTTTGTGGCCATGTCACAGGAGAGAATATTCCTGAGTATTCCAGTCACCTTTGCCTTTTCTGATGTAGATGGGTTAGAAAATGCATGAACCACTGAGTTTTCATCTCTGTACCCCTGCCAACTCAAGTCACTACCATGATCCAACTTATTTTATATTTCTCTAGACCTCAATTTTCTCATTCTAAAATGAGGATAATATTTACTACCCTCCTCCTTGGGGTAGGGGGTGGGGGGTATTTAAAGTAGTAATAGCAGTTTACTGCTCCTTTCTAGAAACATGATATGCCAATATTGTTCTATTACCATATAATCTCTTAGAAACATCCTAGCTTACTTGTTTGTATAGAGGACTGACTGGAAGCCACTTTGATACTTGCTGCTTGTGACATATCTTCCTGAATTTGCATCTTTCCTATGCCCTGCATTTTTTTTTTTAATCTTCATTTTATTGAGATATATTCACATACTACGCAGTCATACGAAACAAATCGTACATTCGATTGTTCACAGTACCATTACATAGTTGTACATTCATCACCTAAATCAATCCCTGACACCTTCATTAGCACACACACAAAAATAGCAAGAATAATAATTAAAGTGAAAAAGAGCAATTGAAGTAAAAAAGAACACTGGGTACCTTTGTCTGTTTATTTCCTTCCCCTATTTTTCTACTCATCCATCCATAAACTAGACAAAGTGGAGTGTGGTCCTTATGGCTTTCCCAATCCCATTGTCACCCCTCATAAGCTACATTTTTATACAACTGTCTTCGAGATTCATGGGTTCTGGGTTGTAGTTTGATAGTTTCAGGTATCTACCACCAGCTACCCCAATTCTTTAGAACCTAAAAAGGGTTGTCTAAAGTGTGCATAAGAGTGCCCACCAGAGTGACCTCTCGGCTCCTTTTGGAATCTCTCTGCTACTGAAGCTTATTTCATTTCCTTTCACATCCCCCTTTTGGTCAAGAAGATGTTCTCCGTCCCATGATGCCGGGTCTACATTCCTCCCCGGGAGTCATATTCCACGTTGCCAGGGAGATTCACTCCCCTGGGTGTCCAATCCCACGTAGGGGGGAGGGCAGTGATTTCACCTTTCAAGTTGGCTTAGCCAGAGAGAGAGGCTATGCCCTGCATTTTTACCTTACCAGCATTGAATATTGAGTTCATATGCTAATCCTCAGTAGGTTTTTTTTTTTTTTAAAAGAATAAACATTAATACAGATTCATCCTTTTTCTGTAAGCTCGGTTCTAAAGTGCATGATAGGAAACTTGCATAATTAAAATTAGCACTGGAGGCAGGAGGAGCTAAGATGGTGGCATAGAGAGGAGTGGAGACTGTTAGTCCCCCCTGGAACAATTCATAAATGACCAAAAAACTAGTAAATAACCTGGAATAACTGCAGGGAGACAAACGCGACTGTCCACTCATCATCCACCAACCTGAATTGGGAGGAATGCCCGAGATTGCAGCATAAAATCTGTAAGTAAAACTGCGGACACACGCTGAGAGCCAAGAGCCGAGAGCCCCTCCCTCACAGAAGCCTCACGGTGCTAGAAAGCAGCACTCTCTCAGCACAGCCCCAACTGGGGTTTTAATGTTAACTGCTCAATACAGACAGTGAATCCTCAACAAGCAGACAGAGGCTTTTGGTGACAACTGACCTTGGGAGAGTTGGGGGACATATCTGTCTCAGGACAGGGAGCCCAGAGGCTGACGGGTGAACCTGGGAGCTTTTCTGTCCCTTTCTCTCTCTGTGGAGAAAACACAGCCGCTTCCAACCTGCAGCGCTTTGCAGTAAAGACAGCCTCAGCCATTTTAAAGTCAAAACACTTGGATCAGCAGAGTCAGAGAAACAAAGAACTTACTGATATGCAGTGACCTCTCTGGAGGGGGCATAGCTTTCCAAGAGGAAAGGGGGGGGCCCAGCTCTATTGCCCACCTTTCCAGAACCAGACCCCAAAGCCTGGGGGAGGAGAGCCACAGGCCACACCCTCTTACACAGGTGGTGACAGGTTGCACCTGCCAAGCAGAAAAGCACAGATGTATTATTCCTCTAAGAAAAACCATCAGGGAAACCAGATACTGAATATTTCCTCCTTCTGTGACCTGAACCTGTTCTCATCTGGGAAAACCTGATTGGGGTGGCCTACAACCTACACTAAGAAAAACAAAGCTATGACCCAGTCAAAGGAACAAATGTACACTTCAACTGAGATATAGGAATTTAAACAACTAATATTAAATCAATTCAAAAAGTTTAGAGAAGATTTCACAAAAGAGATAGAGGCTGTAAAGAAAACACTGGGCATATGTAAGGCAGAGATTGAAAGTTCAAAAAAACAACCAGTAGAATATATGGAAATGAAAGGCACAGCACAAGAGATGAAAGACACAACGGAAACATGCAACAGCAGATCTCAAGAGGCAGAAGAAAACACTCAAGAACTGGAGAACAAAACACCTGAAAGCCTACACGCAAAGGAGCAGATGGAGAAAAGAATGGAAAAATATGAGCACCATCTCCGGGAACTTAAAGATGAAACAAAGTACAAGAATCTACGTATCATTGGTGTCCCAGAAGGAGAAGAGAAGGGAAAAGGGGCAGAGGAAATAATCAATGAAAATTTCCCATCTCTTATGAAAGGCATAAAATTACAGATCCAAGAAGCGCAGCATACTCCAAACAGAATAGATCTGAATAGGCCTACGCCAAGACACTTAATAATCAGATTATCAAATGTCAAAGACAGAGAGAATCCTGGAAGCAGCAAGAGAAAAGCAATCCATCACACATAAAAGAAGCTTAATAAGACTACATGCAGATCTCTCAGCAGAAACCATGGAGGCAAGAAGGAAGTGGTGTGATATATATAAGATACTGAAATGTGGGAAACTGAGTCTTCCATGTTGCCTGAGGCATATATAGGGTGGTAGCTTGGAACGCTAAGCCTCAGGCTTGCATGGAACGCCGTGCAGGCCCGCCCTGTAAAGATACGTGTCTTGTGACTATGATGACAACGTTTACCATTGTCCTAAACCTAGATTTTTCCCTCTGATATGCAACAGGTATCTTGTAGGCTCTCCCGAGCCTGAGGACATTTAGCATATACTCCCTGATCTGAAATAAATAACTGGAGCAAAGGTGCATTATTGTCCACTCAGCACGAGATGCAGTGGACCCCCTGCTCCCTTAATTCTTAACTTTGTGTCTGTGTCTCATTCCTGCGCCGCCCTGTCAGCAACACTGAAAGAGAAAAACCGTCAACCAAGAATCCTATATCCAGCAAAGCTGTCCTTCAAATATGAGGGAGAGCTCGAAGTATTTTCTGACAAACAGACAATGAGAGACTTTGTGAACAAGACACCCACCCTACAGGAAACACTAAAGGGAACACTGCAGGAGAAGACGGGAGTGCGTGGTTTGGAACACAATTTTGGGAGATGGTAGCACAGCAGTGTAAGTACACTGAACAAAGATAGCTATGTATATGGTTGAGAGCGGAAGGTTGGGAGCATGTGAGACACCAGAAGAAAGGAGGAAAGATAAAGACTGGGACTGTGTAACTTGATGAAATCTAGAGTGTTCAACAATTGTGATAAAATGTACAAATACGTTCTTTTACGAGGGAGAACAAGCAAATGTCAACCTTGCAAGGTGTTAAAAATGGGGAGGCATTGGGGGAGGGATGCAATCAATGTAAACTAGAGACTGTAACTAACAGAATCATTGTATTATGCTTCCTTTAATGTAACAAAGGTGATATACCAAGGTAAATGCAGATAAGAGGGGGGGATAGGGAAGGCATGTTAGACACTTGACATTGGTGGTGTTGTCTGACCTGTTACCCTACTTTGATTTAAGGTTACTTTTCCTTTTGCTACTTCCTAGCTGTCATTTTTTTCCTCTTTCTTTTCCCTCTCTACCTTCTTTGACTCTCCCTCCTGCCTTGTGGAAGAAATGTAGATGCCCTTATGTAAATAGTGGTGAAGGTGGTGAACACATAAATAGGTGACCATACAGAGAACCATTGATTGTTTACTTAGGATGGAATGTATGGGGTGTGAACAAAACCATCTTAAAAAAAAAAAAAATAGGTTGATGTCAAAACCTCAAGGGCAATATACTGAGTGAAATAAGCCAGACACATAAGGACAAATATTGCAGGGTCTCACTGATAAGAACTAATTACAATATGTAAACTCAAAGACATGAAATATAAGGTACCAAGATATAGGACGAGGCTTAAGAATGGGGAGTGGTTGCTTAGTATGAGCAGAATGTTCAACTAGGATGAACTTAAATGTTTGGAAATGAACAGAGGTGTCTGTAGCAAGATGTGAGAATAACTAACAGTGCCGAATGGTGTGTGAATGAGGTGGAAACGGGAAGCTCAGAGTCATATATGTCACCAGAAGGAAAGTTGGAGGTCAAAAGATGGGAATGTATAAAACTGAATCCTATGGTGGGCAGTGTCCATGATTAACTGTACAAATACTAGAAAACTCTTCCATGAACCAGAACAAATGTATGACAATACAACTAGAAGTTAATAATAGAGGGGCATATAGGGAAGAAATATATACCCATTGCAAAAAAAAAAAAAAAAAATTAGCACTGGAAAAATCCTGTAAATTTTCCATAAACTATATTATATGTGAGCCACCAGAAACAACCCACTGTCACTTACTAAGCCCAGCAGAATCAGTGTTAGACTAGATTGCTATTTGTTCAGTTGAATATCAGTTAAAAGCATTGGCTTCTGTTTAAGGACCATATTATTAAAAAATTGCATTGATCTGTAGACTTACACTCCATGATGCAAGATGCTTATTTTATGACAGATGTGTGGATACAGGCCAGCCAGATTCCTGTCTCCCATCCTATGCTCTAGTATATGTGCTCATTGAGTGGTATGACAAGCAGAATTGTTTGCACTATTAAATTTACTCATTCTCTCATTTTTATTTGTACTTATTTTTGCAAAGCACGTGTACTTACAGGTATAGATAGACAGTGCAACTCTGCTTATGGTCTGTCTTTGACAGTAGATGGAAAATTAGGCAATTCAGATAAAAGGAAAAATTGGGGAAATGATTGCTCTACATTTATTTTAGTTGTCTATGAAACATTTTCTAAGTCAGAGGTCAACAAACTCATGCCCTCCTTCTAGTTTTTGTACTGCCCATAAGCTTAAGAATAGTTTTTATACAACTAAAGTGTTGGAAAAAATCAAAAGAAGAATAAAGTTTTATTGTATCAAGGCCATACTGACTCATTTACAGATTTTCTGTGGTTTCTTTCCTGCATTAACATCAGAATTGAGTGGTTGCCACAGAGACTGCATGACCCACAAATCCTGAAAGTTACAGGCTCTGGCCCTTTACAGAAAAGGTTTGCTGACACCTAGGAAGGAACCTGAAACCAGGAGAAAGGGATCAAGGGGAAAATTTCTTTTTATTATGAACTTTTTCTTTATTGTTATTTTATGCCAAAGGAAGAAACAGAAATGCCAGAGTAGGTATTCAATACAATCTAGAATGTGTATGGTATCAAGAATGGAGTCATAGACTCTAATATGCTGCTGGAAGGATGTAAATTGCTATAACCTGAACAGGTCAGTTTGGCATCTTATAAAGTGTTAACTACATCCCAGTTTGGCCAGGGCAGTCCTGGCTATGTCTCCTTTTCCTCTTAGAAGGGAACAGGTTGAATGATAAATTATATGGTCACCCTAATTATGTCTTAAAATTTCTACCCTTTGACCCAACAAATTTCCCTCCTAGGAGTTTAGTCTAGGGAAATGATCAGCTAGGGTAAAATGTTTATAATAGTGAAAATTTGAAATAAGTTTAATGTCCAATAGCAAGGAACTGATAAATTCAATTCATGTATTCATTCAATAAATACTTATTGAGTGCTGTTTTACTGTACAGAGTACCTGCCTTCGTGGAGCATAACCATACAATGGAAAACCATAGCCATTAAAAGAACATTTAAAGATATGGAAAAATACTTACATTTAGATGAGAAAATCCAAGTATAAAACCATGCATACTAACCTAAGGTATAAAATGTTTATATATACATAAAAAAAAATGGAAGTTTATGTTTACCAAAATGTCAGTGATGGTGGGATTAAAGTTGTTATATTTGTGCATTTCTGTATTTCTGATTTTCTTTTACATCAAAAAAATGCTTTTTTTATCACTTTTTAAAAAAGAATAAATGTTTATTTTATTTTTAAGTTTAAGACTCTTTGACCTGATAATTCTACCTCTACCTTAAATTTATTAGAATGCAAATCTAGAAACAGCAACATTGTTTAACAAAGGAAACTTGCTTGATCAAATTATTTTACGTAATAAAATACTTAAAGCTACCATAAAACATGTATTAGAGGAATATTTAATAATTGGAGGAAATGTTCAATATAGTGAGAAAAACAGCTTGAGAAGATGCAAAGCATTTTATCAATGTCTTTTTAAATAGGAATGTGCATAGGAAGTCTGGAAGGTTATAATATTCTTTTATTGTCCAAATTTTAAATAGCCAGCATTACTGCTCTTTTGAAGAAGACCTTTGTGATGCTTTTTGAAAGTGGGCAGGTAAGGCACACACTGAGCTTAGCAGCAGCAGTGTCACGCTCACCTTCCCAGATGTGTTCCCTGGTAAGTTCCATTTCAGTCTGAGGCCCTTTTCAGTTTTCTGACCTTCTCTTGCTTTATGAAAATATATATGGCCAAGATGTATCCACTCACTACTCTTTGCTACTTATTTCAGCCTTTGCCTATTGGCCACTTCCAGCATCTTTTCTTACACATTAGGTAACTTGGTTTTTCCTAGAAAGATCCCAGACCCTCAGAGAGAAGATATGTGTTATTGAACAGGACAGAGACTTGGTAAGACTTGGCTTTCAGGTGTTCAAATTTTCCCAATTTCTTTTTTATTAAGATAAGCTGGCCTTATACTTTTTTCTTTTTCCCTTAATCTAAAAGGTTCATTAGCATAGAAAAAAAATAAGCCCTAATACCATAAATGGAGTCAACCAAAGCAAATTAGAATGGTATTGAGACAGAAAGCCCTGGGAATGACTTCATCTCAGCATGACTAAGAGGTAGTGGAGCTAGGTAGGAAAGACATCTCACCTTTTTTTCTTGTTTCAAAGGTTACAATGAAAAGAGCAATTGAAATCTAGTTTGTTGGCTTGGTTGGTAAGTTTTATTGATTTTCCTTTCAATGAGGTGTCCTATCAAAATATGAGCCGCCATGGAGATGCTTTTGTTGGCTCTCAATGAGTTTTATTGGTAAGACATGAATTTCTTAATGGCAATATGCTATAGCAGGTGGGAAATGAAACAGAGTGGTTATCAAGTAAGCTAAATTTTAGTTAAGAGCTCTAACACTTAGCTGTGTTAGATAGTCCGCTCAACTGAGCGTCAGTTATCCTTTGTGAGCCCCAATTTACTCATCTATAAGGAGATTTGACCAAGTAATCTTCTATTACCTAACAGCACTGCAGTGATACATTTAAATGAGAAGTTAATCCCACCGAGAGGTAAGATAAATGACAAGCAAACCCCATGAGCAAGATTTTTGGTAAGAAATAAGGAGTTAACCAAAAGAAAGGAGCAGAAAGGAAAACAAAACTGAAAACTTTCAGAAGAAAAAAACACTAAAAACCAGAACATGTGAAAAGATGCTAACCTCACTAGTAGTTAGAGAAATGCACATTAAAGCAATGGATTTTTACCCATCCATTTGACAAAATTAAGATTTATATTCTCTTTTTTTTTTTAAGAACTTCCATTCACACACCATAAAATCCATCCAACATGTATGGCTGTCAGTCACAGAGTAGTGCTTTCATCATCACAATCAATTTGAGAACATGGCTGTTGCTCCAAAAAGAAAAACCCCATACCCCTTAAACCACCGTATTATTAGCTTTGGTCTTGTACCTTATTATAATTGATGGAAGAATATTATAATATTACTGTTAACTATAGTCCATAGTGTGCATTAGGTGTATTTTTCCTATATATCACCCTATTGTTAACACCTTGTAATAGTGACATACATTTGTTTAGTTCACGGAAAAACCTTATATTTATACTATTAGCCACCTTTGTCATCCACAGTAGGGTTCACTATGTTATACAGTCCCATATTTCATCCCCTAGCTTTCCTTCTAGTGACATACAGGACCCTAAACTTTCCCTTTCAACCATAGTCACACACACAATTCCGTGCCATTAATTACACTCACAATGTCTTACCATCACCTCTATCTGTTTCCAAACATTTACAGTCAATCTTGTTAAAAATTCTGCACAAATTAAACATCAGCTCCTTGGTCTCTACCCCCATTCTGTCTCTTGGTAACCTATATTCTAGATTCTGAATCTGTGAGTTTGCTTATTATAATTAGTTCATGTCAGTGAGATCATACAATATTTGTTCTTTTATGTCTGGCTTATTTCATTCAACATAATATCCTCAGGTTCATCCATGTCACAAGTATCAGTACTTCATTTCTTCTTAGAGCTGAATAATATTCCGTCATAGGTATATACCACATTTTGTTTATCCATTCATCGGTTGATGGACACATGGGTTGTTTCCCTCTTTTGGCACTTGTGAATAATGCAGCCATGTACATTGGTGTGCAAATGTCTGTTTGCATCCGTGCTTTCAGTTCTTCTGAGTATATACCTAGTAGTGGGATTGCCAGATCATACGGTGGTTCTATATTTAGCTTCCTAAGAAAGCAACACACTATCTTCCATAGGGACTGTACCATTTTACATTTCCACCAGCAGTAAATAAATTTTCCTATTTTTCCACATCCTTTCCAACACTTGTAGTTTTCTGTTTATTTAGCACTGGCCATTCTAGTAGGTGTGAAATGATATTGTGGTTTTGATTTGCATTTCCCTAATAGCTGGTGAAGCTGAGCATTTTTTCATGTGACTCTTAGTTATCTGCATTTCCTCTTTGGAGAAATGTCTATTCATGTCTGTGCCAGTTTGAATGTATTGTGTCCCCCAAACGCCATTATCTTTGATGTAGTCTTGTGGGGCAGACGTTTTGGTGCCGATTAGATTTGCTTGGAATGTGCCCCACCCAGCTGTGGGTGATGACTCTGATGAGATATTCCCATGGAGGCGTGGCCCCGCCCATTCAGGGTCGGACTTGATCAGTGGAGCCATATAAATGAGCTGACTCAAAGAGAAGGAACTCAGTGCAGCTGTGAGTGACGTTTTGAAGAGGAGCAAGCTTGCTAGAGAGGAACGTCCTGTGAGAAAGCCATTTTGAAACCAGAACTTTGGAGCAAATGCCAGCCACGTGCCTTCCCAGCTAACAGAGGTTTTCTGGATGCCATTGGCCATCCTCCAGTGAAGGCGCCTGATTACTGATGTGCGGCCTTGGACACTTTATGGCCTTAAGACTGTAACTGTAACAAAATAAAACCCCTTTTACAAAAGCCAATCCATCTCTGGTGTTTTGCATTCTGGCAGCATTAGCAAACTAGAACAATGTCCTTTGCCCATTTTTTAATTGAGTTGTTTGTCTTTTTATTGTTGAGTTGTAGGATTTCTTTAAATATATTGGATAGTAAACACTTATCAAATACATGGCTTCCAAATATTTTCTCCGATTGAGTCGGTTGCCTCTTCACCCTTTTGTGATAAAGTCCTTTGAAACACGTGTTTGATTTTGAGGAGTTCCCATTTATTTATTTTTCCTTTCATTGCTTGTGCTTTGGTGTATAGTCTAAGAAACTACCACCTCTCACTGTATCTTGAAGATGTTTCCCTACATTTTCTTCTAGGAGTTTTATGGTACTGGTTCTCATATTTAGGTCTTTGATCCATTTTGAGTTAATTTTTGAATAGGGTGTGAGTTAGGGGTCCTCTTTCATTCTTTTGATTATGGATATCCAGTTCTCCCAACACCATTTATTGAAGAGGCTGTTCTGTTCAATTGTGTGGGCTTGGGAGCCTTATCAAAAATCAGTTAACTGTAGATCTGAGGGTCAATTTCTAAGCTCTTAATTTGCTTCCATTGATCAATATGTGTATATTTATGCCAGTACCATGCTCTTTTGACCACTGTGGCTTTATAATATACTTTAAAGTCAGGAAGCATGATATCTCCCACTTCATTCTTCTTTTTCAAGATTTTTTGGTTATTTGAGGCCCCTTACCCTTCTAAATAAATCTGATAATTAGCTTCATTTCTGCAAAGTAGGCTGTTGGAATTTTGATTGGTATTGCATTAAATCTGTAGATCAATTTGGGTAGAATTGACATCTTATAGACATTTAGCCTTCCAATACATGAACACAGAATGTCTTTCCATTTATTCAGGTCTTCTTTGATTTCTTTTAGCAATGTTTTGTAGTCTTCTGTGTACAGGTCCTTTACATCTTTGGTTAGGTTTTTTCCTATATATTTGATTCTTTTAGGGACTTTTGTAAATGGAATTTTTTCTTAATTATCTCCTCAGATAACTCATTACTAGTGTACCATTGATTTTTGCTTGTTGGTCTTGTATCCCACCACTTTGCTGAACTGACTTATTAGCTCAAGTAGCTTTGCTGTTGTTTTTTCTGGATTTTCTAAATACAGGATCATGTCATCTGCAAATAGCGAGTTTTACTTCTTCCTTTCCAATTTGGATGCCTTTTATTTCTTTTTCTTGCCTAATTGCTCTGGCTGGAACTTGGAGTACAATGTTGAATCGCAGTGGTGACAGTGGGCATCCTTGTCTTGTTCTAGCTCTTAGAGGCAAACCTTTCAGTGCTTCACCATTGAGTACGACGTTAGCTGTAGGTTTTTCATAAATGATATTTTGAAACGGTGGCTTGGGTGGCTCCTGTCCAGGATGAGCAAAAGAAGCAGGACCCTACCATCTAAATTCACTGACTAATAGCTAGCTCAGTACTGGGACCCCCCCTCTGTGTCTTGGTGGGGGGAGGGCATCCCGTTAGCTTCACAGTCCACAGCAGCCTGCCAGGCAGAGACCCAGCTGACCTGAAGCTGCTTGCTTCAAGGGCGGGGGATGGGCTCCAGGTGCCTCAGCCAGGTGAGTTACTCAGTTTTTCACCAAAGGTTTTCAATCTCTATCCTGCTTTTCTCTGGATGCTGTCCAATATTCCCCTGGCCTCTAGAGCCTCAGAACAGTTGTTTCAGACAGTTTCTGCCTGTCCATTAGCTGTTCTGGGGAGAAGGGTGAGCCCTGCAACTCCCCATTCTGCCATCTTTCCAGAAATCCACCAATTTATATTCTTTCATTCACATGTCACATCTAATCTGTCAGGAAATGCTTTTGCTTTACCTTCAGAATACCCAGAATCTAACCACTTCTAATCACCTCAGTGTTAACCACCCTGGTCAAAGTCACTGTCATTTCTTGTCTGGACTATTGTAAGCTTCTTAAATGGCCCCTTCTTCCACACTTGCCCCTCTAACCCACTCTTGAAGGCTATTGTCAATATTAGTCACTCTTCTGCTCAAACCTCTCTAATGATACCCTTCTCCAAGTAAAAGCCAAAGTCCTTTCAATTGCCTTGAAGTCTTTACCCCAGCAAGTCCCCCATTTTCTCTCTGTTCTCTCACCCAGTCTGTTCAAGCTACACTGGCCTCATTGCTGTGCCTCTGAACATAGCAGGGTATATGCCTGCCTCGTGGCCTTTGCACTGGGCTGTTTCTTTTGCCTAGAACACTCTCCTCCCCAGAGATTTGCACACCTTCAAGTATTTGTTCAAATGTCATCTCAGTGAGGCCTGCCTTGACTACACTAATTAAAAGTTCAATCCCACTGGGATTCCTAGTTTTCTTTACCATATCTCAATTTTTTCATAGCATTTTTGACAAGATGCTACATAATTTACTAAATAAGCAAATAATACTTTTTAAGAATATATATATAAAAAACAATTGTTTATTGCTTCCCTTCACTAGAATGCAAGTGCCACAGGCAGAGATGTACCCTAGTGTCTAGAACCATGCCTAGCACATAGTAGTGGATGGATATGGATATCCAGTGTTGGTATGGCTATGAGGTAATGGGTATTCACACCCTGATTGCAGGCATGTAAATTGATAAGCTATTTGGAAGCTAATTGTCAGTGTTTTCCTAAATTTTGAACCAGCAGTTCTACTTCTAGGTATCTGCCCTGTAGAAATACCTACGCATGGACACTAAGATGTGTAAAGAGATGTGCACTGCAGTGCAATTCATAATAGCGAAAAACTAAAAACCCAAATGTTGATTAATAGGGAAAGGGGTCATTGAATTGTGATTCATACACACTATAAATCTATGAATACTAATACTATGCAGCCCTTCACAGGAAGGTACTGACATGAAAAGGGCTCCAAGGTATATTAGTGAAAAAGAGGAAATTGCAGAACAAGAGGAATTTCAGTTTGTGAGGGCCACACTCCTCCCCTGAAAAAGGATTACTGTATTCTAGAGACATGGCTGGGCAAATAGCATTGAAGTCCACAGGGCCCAAAGATTTCCTATTTTAGCTCTAAAGTGATGGCACAAGGGAGGGGGTAAAATCTCTGCTGCTTTTGGCATGCTGGTAGATGTTCATGCAAGTGTGCCTTTCCTAGGGAGACAGTTAGGTATTGTTAGGTGTTAACTGTCCTATCCCCAAAGTTGAGATTAAGCCTACAGGTATGGCTCCAATGTCCATTTGCTCCCATCAACATTAAGCAATCACTTCCTGACAGCCACTAGATATAGGACCAACAGACTCTGGCTTCATTTTCAAGAGGGGCTGAGCAAAAAAGCTCCAGGCTCGACAACACTAAATAATGAACAAACCACCTCTCTGGGGCTAATTCCTGTAGGAGATATTTCCTCATTCTCTGAAGACAGTCATGTCATGTCTGTGCCATTAGCCAACTGTTCCTGCCTTTGGAAGGTCTTAGAGTGACAGGCTGCTATGACAAATAAAACAAAGTGGAGTCTTGAACAGCAAGAATTTGTTGTCTCAGTTTTGGAGGCTAGAAGGATTGCTTCCTCCCAGGGTTGGCAGCGTTCTGGTGCTGGTTTGACACAATCCTCGGGGTTCCTCGGCTTGCTTCCCTGCTTCACATCACATGGCAATGTCCTCTCCTTTCCCCTGTTCCCGCTGACTTCCAGGTTTCAGCTCTTCCATGTGGCTTTTTCTCTGGCTTCCAGTTTCTTTCTCTTTATAAAGTCTCCAGTCATCCAGATTAAGATCCATCCTCATTTAGTTGGGTCACACCTCAATTTCACATCTTCCAGAGATCCTATTTACAGTGGGTTCATACCCACAGAAATGTGTATCAGGACCAGGAATATGTCTGAATTGGGTTGATAATTCAATCCACCACACATGGTGCAAGAATTGCCTTAAAGAGTGAAATGAACATCAGGGTTAAGGCTGTTGGTCGGGCATCAAGCCCTTGTCATTTATTCACCGAGCAAATATTTATGTGAGAAACTGTTAGAAGGTAGGGTTGCTGTGGTGAGTATGACAGGCATTGTTTCTGCACTCACAGGT
Source organism: Choloepus didactylus (assembly GCF_015220235.1). Classification (NCBI taxonomy): domain Eukaryota; kingdom Metazoa; phylum Chordata; class Mammalia; order Pilosa; family Megalonychidae; genus Choloepus; species Choloepus didactylus. The sequence goes on from NC_051310.1 coordinate 32,136,500, forward strand.
CTATACTGGTTGGGGACAACACCTAAGTAACCAGGCAGTTACCATGATGTATGCTGTGATGGACCAAGTTCAAGGTACAGTGGGGGGGCACTTCACCTAGAGTTGGGAGTGAGGAAAGGCTTCCTGCAGGAAGTGACATGAAAGCTGACAAGGAATGAGTTAACTTCACTACCCTTCTATTTGGTTAAAAGCCATTCTTATCTCCTCTGTTGTTTCATTGATCTTGGAATAAAAGCAGCTAAAAACTTTTGAGGACCTTCCCAACCTTGACAGTTATGATAATGTGACTCACATTGAGAGAATCAGTTACTTTTTCAAAGCCTTTAACACTATCTGCTAATATAGCTATTGTCCTTATTTGTATGCACAGGAAGAATGTGCTTCCTAAGGGCAGGGTTTTTTTCTGTCTTGTTCACTGTCATTTCCCTAACACTGAGAGTAGTGCCTGGTACATAGTAGCTGCCCAATAAATATTTGTTGAATGGTTGAAAAAAATTGCTTTGTCCTTCTCTTATGGGACATCGTATCTCACAGAAGTCCTTGCCAAACAATTGACTGTGGTAGGGCAGCAGCATCATTTTGCAAATCCACACAGCTAAGCAGCCTTTTTTGAGGGATTCTCTGCTCATCCTAAGTGGAAGGTAGCTAGAAAAGACACCTATGGCATTACCAGCCGAACCTTATCCAAGTATTTTTCATGCCTTAATTAGGGATCATTCCACTGCAAGACACAAACCTATTCAAACTACAAAATGCAGCCAAGTGCAGGAAGTGTAGCCCAGTCTCACTGGGCACTAGATTCAGGAAAGATATTAGGACCTATAGCAGCCGCCGTTTCCCCTCTCCTCTTCTTCTCTCTCTGGTCTTGGCTTCTCTCTACCCACCTGTTTCTTCTCACTACAGAATCTCTTTGTTGTTTCTATTTGCACTGGTGGCCTCCAATGGCACCATTAATCCCTGACTTTCAAGGTTGACTGCTGTTATGGACCCCAGAAAAGCCATGAACTTTCAATCCAATCTTGTGGGGTGGAAATTTCAATGTTTCTATGGAGATGTGACCAACCCAAATGTGGGTGAGAACTCTGATTATATTATTTCCATGGAGGTGTGAACCTGCCCATTCTGGGTGGGTCTTGATTAGTTTGCTGAAGTCCTTTAAGAGAGCTTCCAGAGAGAAGGAGCTCGGAGAAGCTGAGAGAGACATTTTGGAGAGAAGCTAAGATATGTAATCCAGAGTTTGCCCCTGGGAGAAGCTTAGAGTCAACACAGACTCAGACGCTTGGAGACACTGGTCGACGCAGCAGAAGGATGTTTGGAGATGCCAAGCTAAGAGATGAAGCCCAGAGTTTGCCCCGGAGAAGCTAAGAGAGGACCCCAGATGCTCAGAGAACAAGCAAGGATGCACAGGAGCTGAGACAGAGAAGCTAAGAGAAACAGAAGCCCAGAGACATTTTGGAGAAAGCCATTTTGAAATGCAACCTGGGAGCAGAGGACCAGCAGACACCGGACACATGCCTTCCCAGCTAACAGAGGTTTTCCGGACACCATTCAGTGAAGGTATCTTCTTCTTGATGCCTTAGTTTGAACACTTTTATCGCCTTGGAACTGTAAATTTGTAGCCTAATAAACCCCATTTATAAAAGCCAGTCTTGTTCTGGTATTTTGCATTTTGGCAGCTTTAGCAAACTGGAACAGCTGCATATAGGTAATTAGCCCAAACCCAAATTCCTGGAAGAGAATCAGTTTCACTATATTTGGGTCAGGTGTCCACCCTAGTCCAGCCAGCTATGACCAAGGAGGCGGGGACTCTTCATACCTGGAAATTTCTTTGTCAAAATCAAAATAAGGGCAATGGAATGAATGGAAAGAAAATGATTAGTAGAAGAAATAATTAGCATCTCTATTGATTTACATTGTACCATGTTCTTTCTAGAATAAAGAGCTAGAGAAATGTTTAACTTTGGATCACTGGAAAAGGATATGATAAAGAAGTGAGGTCTGTCCATAGCTCTCCCCAACCCCCTTCACCAGAGACTACTCCCAGGCCCCTCCCCTACATAAAAATTCATCGGTGCTCCAGCGTCATTTCCTCCGCTTCCCCTCTGCCCCCAGCCCCACACCATTTGGGCTTTGTGGAGAGGCTGGAGATGAGAGTAGGGCATCCAGTGCCCCCATAGTCCCATTGCTTTGGAGACCAGAGGCAATTGTGGTGCTTTCAGCCAGAAAAAATACAATTTAAGGGCTTGGCATCTGGCTGGAAGCAGAGAGCTATGTTGTCATAGCAACACCTCGCTTCATTTAACAGCAGCATATCCCTGAGTTTGGTCACATCGACACTCGGGCACATGCAGCACCCTGTCAGCAGCTCCCACGATGCACATACACCTCTGGCAGAAATCTCTCTGCAGGATGCCCTCATACCCTTGCTACAACACCTTGGCCAATCACATAGACTCCAAAAGCACCCCCAGACAGCATTGAGCGATGCAGGGAATTTAGAGGATTAAGTGAGTGCAAACCCTCTTAAACAGGCCCACGTAGAAGCCTACTGCCTTTCATATACTTTTCCAGCATTCCTAACACAGCCATATCTCCATCTTCCTTATAAATGTCCTTTGCATGTCATCTCCAACCCTTTACTAATGTCCAAGAGGGTGGTAAAGATGGGGCGGAGCAGTGGTGGCCACAGCACGCAAATGCTTCTCTGTTTTGTTGATTGGGATCAAGAGAGGGGTGATGAGGGCCATTTTCAGTTCTCCTTTGCTAGGTAGCAAACCACCCCAAAATTTAGTGGCTGAAAACAAAAATAATGTGTTATTTTTTGTGATTCTGTGGTCCCCTCTGCTGGTTTCCTCTGAGCTCACTCATGTGGCTGCACTCATTAGCCTCACTGACAAGTCTGATGGTGGCTGGCAGCTGGGCTGCCTCTGTCCTCTACACAGCCTCTCATCATCCAGTAGACCAAACTGGCTTCCTTACATGGTGCTCTAGTTTGCTAATGCTGCCGGAATCCAAAACACCAGAGATGGATAGGCTTTTATAAAAGGGGGTTTATTTGGTTACACAGTTACAGTCTTAAGGCCATAAAGTGTCCAAGGTAACACATCAGCAATCAGGTACCTTCACTGGAGAATGGCCAATGGTGTCTGGAAAATCTCTGTTAGCTGGGAAAGCATGTGGCTGGTGTCTGCTCCAAAGTTCTGGTTTCAAAATGGTTTTCTCCCAGGACATTCCTCTCTAGGCTGCTGTTCCTCAAAAATGTCACTCTTAGTTGCACTTGGGATATTTGTCCTCTCTCAGCTTCTCTGGAGCAAGAGTCTGCTTTCAAAGGCCGTCATCAAACTGTCTCTCATCTGCAGCTCCTGTGCTTTCTTCAAAGTGTTGCTCTTGGCTGTGGCTCCTCTTCAAAATGTCACTCACAGCTGCACTGAGTTCCCTCTGCCCATCAGCTCATTTATATGGCTCCAGTGACTCAACTGAATGGGCGGAGCAACACCTCCATGGAAATTATCCAATCAGAGTCATCACCCACAGCTGGGTGGGGCGCATTCCAAAGAAACACTCAAAGAATTACAATCTAATCAACACTGATAATGTCTGCCCACACAAGATTACATCAAAGATAATGGCATTTGGGAGGACATAATACATTCAAACTGGCACACATGGTTTCCCAGGGCAGCATTCCAGGACCATGAAAGCAGAAGCTGCCGAAGGCTGAGGCTCTGGAACTCATGCAGCATCACATCTGCCACATTCTACTGGTCTGAGCAAATCAAGCGCCAGGCAGTTTCAAGGCATGGGAAACAGACTGCCCCTCTTGATGGCAGGAGTGGCAAAGTACCATTGCAAAAGGGCATATGGGTGAAGAGGGTCTTTGAAGATGTTATCAGTTATAATGAGGCCAAATGGATTAGGGTGGCCCTAACCCAATATGATTAGTATCCTCATAAGGAGAGGAGATTTGGTCACAGACAGAGAATGGCCTGTGAGGGGAGGCTTATTTCAACCTAGTGCTTCTCGGAACAAAGTGGGTAAATCTGCCCAAAGTCAGGAATTCAGAATTAGCAGCCTTAATTGGCTAAAGCCCTAATAGTGCATTCTGCAGTCTGGCTTCTTATCAGTAACAAAAGTGATATTTCACCTGCCATATTTACTTTGTTTTATATTTTGACTTACTCAAAACTCAAACAGGGAATAAATGAGTGCTATTTATTGAGAGGCTTCTTGAAACCTGTATTAGTTATCTACCACTGCATAACAAATTACGCCCAAACTTAGTGACTCAAAGGAATAAGTACTTCAATACATCTAATGCAATTTCTGAGGGAGTGGCTCAGCTGGGTGGTTATGGGGACTGGAGCATCTTCTCCCAGCATGGCTGTTGGCAGGAGGCCTCAGTTCCTCACCACGTGGGGCTCTCCACGGAGCTGCCTGAGCATCCTTGTGGCACATCAGCTGGCTTCCCCCTAACAATCCACCCAAGAGAAAGGAAGAAGTCAGTGCCTTTTATGATCCAGTTTCCAAAGCCACACACAATCACTTTCACTTTATTTTACTCTTTGGAAGTGGGTCACTGAGTCCATCCCATGCTGAAGGAGAGGGAATTAGGCTCCATCTCTTTGAAGAGAGAGTCAGAGAATTTGTGAATCTTTCTTAAAACCACCACAGAGCCCTCAACAACAGAAAAGAGATTTGACTCTCATGAAAGAAGCCAGTCAAGAGCTGGAGAAGTCATTCATTCAGCAACCATTATTGAAAATCCACTGCTAGGCTTTATGCTGGATATTGCTGGATCATTAAATGCAGAAACAATTGCAGTATCTTTTCCCTCAAGATCTGGGTGAAAGAGGGCACTTCCTTGGGTCTTGGCATGGCATGTTAAAGGATGTTTCTTCCACTAACTTCGCCCCTTTCCGTGGGACAAGAAGTCTGATCAGGCTCATGGGAGGTGCCTACCAGGAGCCCTTGCCCCCCATTTAGACTGTGCTCTGAGTGTTCCAGACCCCAGAATTCTCTTTCGAAATGGCCCCAAGCCTGCTGCCCTGAGCACTTCATCCTCAGGGTTATCTTCCTGCCCATGTATGTACCCCTCGGCCCAAGGTGGCTATCTGTGGGAGTGTGGACAAATAGGGCGGTGTGGGTTGGGTATCCACACACATGCATTCAAGTCCCCTCATGGTGAGGGGCAGAGCAGGGGTAGGAAGAACAGGAGGATGAGCTGAAGAGAGAGGAAGTGTTCATTTGATAGATGCATTGAGTGTAATGAGTTTCTCAGGACATCAGGAGGCGTTTCTTACTTTCTCACCTGCATGTGCCACTAGCTATAACCTAGCGAGTCTGTTTCAGCCTGATGTGAGGGGCTGATGTGAGTGAGCTGACTGCACCCCTTCTCGACCTCCCGGGGACCATCAGCACCCCCAACAAGACACGTGCAGTGCCACTGCTGAGTCCAGGTCTCCCTCTAGTGACCAGTCCCGGGACAACATCCAAAGGCTCATCACTGCTCTCCAGAATAGACACCTCTTCCCTGTTCTTTGCTTAGAAACCTCAAAAATGAAGAGCAAAACCACCCAGGCCTTCAAGGAAAGGAGAAAGTCCGAGCCCCTTCACCTGGTTTACAAGGTCCTTTACAGAGCCACTCAGAGCCAGCTCTGCCAGTTTGGATGTATTACGTCCCCCAAAATGCCATTCTCTTTGATGCAATCTCGTGTGGGCAGATGCATTAGTGTTGATTAGATTATAATTCTTTGAGTGTGTCCATGGAGATGTGACCCACCCAAATGTAGGTGATAACTCTGATTAGATAATTTCCATGGAGGCATGGCCCTTCCCATTCAGCGTGGGGCTTGATTAGTTTACTGGAGCACTATATAAGCTCAGACAGAAGGAGCGAGCTTGGTACAACCAGGAGGGACACTTTGAAGAATGCGCAGGAGCTGAGAGAGAAGCTGCAGCTTACAGAGCAACATTTTGGAGACAGCCTTTGAAAGCAGTCTTTTGTTCCTGAAAAGCTAAGAGAGGACAAATGCCCCAAGAGCAACTGAGAGTGACATTTTGAAGAGGAGATTCTGCCTAGAGAGGAACATCCTGGGAGAAAGCCACTTTGAAACCAGAACTCTGGAGCAGATGCCAGCCCAGCTAACAGGTTTTCTGGATGCCATTGTCCATCCTCCAGTGAAGGTACCCGATTGTTTATGCCTTACCTTGGACACTTTATGGCCTTAAGAATGTAACTGTGTAATCAAATAAACCCCCTTTATAAAAGCCAATCCATCTCTGGTGTTTTGCAAAAGGGCAGCATTAGCAAATTGGAACACCAGCCCTTCTTTTCTCTTTCCCTCTCCTTCAGTCTCCTCGTTTTGACCCACCCATCCACCCACTCTCACACGCAGAATCACTCTCTCCTTCCACTGTGAGAATTAGATTAAGTTTAGCTTTCACACAGGGTGGGGGCAGCTCAGGGGAATGGCAAAGGGTCAAGAAGCCAAGCTATAATCGGCGGCCGGTCCTCCTGTTTATCCGCCCACTGTCTTTGCAAGGTGGAGACTGGTAGGGGGGTAGAGGTTCCTTAAACAGCTTCATAAGTTGTTACCAAACTAGCTCAGACTGACTCTGCAGTTCAAGAACAAAGGAAAGAGGGTGGAGACTTGTTTCAAATGTTCCAAGTTTGCACAGGAGGCTTTTTTATTTTTTTTTTTTTCCCAAATGTTTCCAATTTGGGCGGGCTGCATGTTTCAAATTTGCGCGGGCTAGTTAGGCTTGTCGAATAGAATGTAACCTCTGAAGTATCCAGCCAATGGAGAAACAGGGGAGGGACTTGCGGTTAGGTGTAGGGATTAAATACTGCTGGGTCTATTGTTCTGGGCGCCAACGTCCACATTTTGGTTGGGCCCGTTCTTGCAAGATCATGAATAAATTCTTTTCTTCTCCACAATCGGGTGAGCGATTATTCCTCTTTAGGAATAGTGCTTGTTTCTCACATCACCACCTCTGTTTCACGTACACATACAAGTATACACACACCACCACCCTCTCTCCATGTCCTCTGCTCCACATACAAACATTTACACTGCCACCACCTCCCTCCACTGCCTTCACTTCCCACACAACACACAGGCCTATGCTTTATTCTCACCCATAAGCTTGTACTTTTCCAAACACACCATATATTTTCATGCCTCTCTTCTTTTGCTGGCAATAAACCGCCCACCTTTGTCCATCAAACTAACTCCTACTCCTCCACAAAGGCTCACCTCCCAGCCTCTTCCTCTCTTCGCAGGCCTCCGCTGGGAGGATTAATTGCCTCCTTGGGTTCCCTGAAGTACTTTTTGTACAGAATGATTGCTAACATCTACTGAGCATTTAGCACCAAATGAAGCCTCAATATTACCTCAGTTAATCCTCACAATAACCCTAAAAGCCAGGGGCTATTATTATCCCCATCTTACAGAAGAGGACAAGAAGAGGAAAGGGTTCAATCATGGGCCCCAGGCCACACAGATGGTAAATGGATACCCAGGTGCTCCCTCTAGACCTCCAAGCCGCTATCTCCTGAAACCAAAACCGGGCTTGTTTCCTGCCTGCCTGAGAGCTCCTCCTGAGGGAAATCTGTTCTTTTTGTCTCTCAATCCCCAGCATGAACTAGGATGGCCCCGTTACTGGAGCCTGGTAGGCCCTCAGTTTATTTATTTATTTATTTATTTCCTGAATTGAATGGCAGATGGGAAAGGTAAGCTCTGCCTGTTACAACTTGTCTCAGGCCCTTAGGCCTGAACCCTTATTCTAAATCTCCCACCTGAGGCCATATATCTTGTCCTCCATATGAAGCCAGTCAGACATACTTAACAAGTGAGGGCAGAATCTGTGACCACAGGTTACAGTGGAAAGAGCACTAGACTATGAGTAAGAAGCGGTGTAACTTGAGGCCAGTTGCCAAAACAATTGAGCCTCAATTTCCCCACCTTTAAATTAATTCACCCCACACTGGCCAGCAGCTCAGGGTTTGTGATGCTCCCAGCTGCTCTGTCAGGACTCCTGCCACCAAGGGGCTGCCACCCCCTGCCCCCACCCCCATCCCGGGCACACAGTCCCCGCTCTCTTCCCACCCCTGGCAGGACCAGACCACCCGCCCTCTTCTTCCTTCTGCTGTCCTGACTTCCTTCTTGTGGGAGCCCCTGGCCCCCAAGTATCTTGAAAACTGCACATAGCAGTTTGCTTGATCTAGGACCTATTCTTGTAATATCAGATGCTAACTGTAATCTGTACCCAAAACTACCTCCTCCCTGAGACTCACTGAGATACTGTTATCTCTATAATCCTCCCTTCCTCCCCGTTGATTACAATCAACCCCTCCCTACATTGCATCACCCGACTCCCTGCCTTATGCTCTCATACCCATTGGAATGACCAGCTTTCAACCCCTTAAAGCGCGGACTATTTCCACATTGTGCTCTGAACTGGCCACCACTCAGAGCAGCTCCTGAATCCATTCAGAGAAGCTCTTTATTTCAGGGCAATGTGGCTAGACTTCCCCACCCTGTAGGTAAGCCCTATAATAAAAGCTCATGTCTCAAAAGGTGTCCAGTGCTTTCTTTAGTCCTTTGGCTACAAAAGCCCTCTTGGGCCATGATACTTCTTTACTCTTTTCCCTAAGTTAAACAATACACATTAAACACTTTTTTGTCCCCCTGGAGAACTCAAGCTGCTAGCCTGCATCTGTTTCTTCCTTTTCTTCAAAATGGAAACACAGGCTCTCTCTGTTTTTCACCTAGGATTGTGAAAGTAATAGTTTCATTGCACAAAAATGTAGAAAGTGAAAGTTGCCAGTCTGCTCCAAGATAACTACCACTTTCAATTTGACTTTTTGCATTCCAGATGTGTGTGGTGATGGTGGGGGAGGGGGTAGTTTTACTTTAATCTGAATCATAGAGACCCCTCTTTTATTTTTTTAAATGAAATTTTATTGAGATGTATCCACATACCAGATAATCATCCAAAGTATACAATCAGTGGTTCACAGTATTATCATATAGTTGTGCATTCATCACCACTATCAATTTTTGAACACTTTGATTACTTAAAATAAAAAGAAAAAGAACACCCAAAACATCCCATACCCCTTCACCCTCCCCCATTATTTATTTATTTATTGTCTTTATTTTCTTACTCATCTGACCATACACTGGATAAAGGGAGTGTCAGTCACAAGGTTTTACAATTACACAGTCACACTGTAAAAGCTATATTAGTTATACAATCATCTTCAAGAATCAAGGCCACTGGGTTGCAGTTCAACAGTTTCAGGTATTTCCTTCTAGCTATTCTAATACATTCAAAACTAAAAAGGGATAGCTGTATAATGCATAAGAATAACCTCCAGAATGACCTCTTGACTCCATTTGAAATCTCTCAGCCGCTGAAACTTTATTTTGTTTCATTCCGCTTCCCCGTTTTGGTCAAGAACCCTTTCTCAATTACACAATGCCGGGTCCAGGCTCATCCCCGGGAGGCAACTTAAGAAGCACAACCTGAAATCACGGTGCCCCAAGTTTTAATCCTGACTACCCACTTCTTAGTTGTGAGACATTAGTGTCACTAAGGCTCAGTTTCCTCATTTACAAAATGGGGATAATGATACTAACATCTATCCCATAGAGGAAATAACCATTGAGAAGCACTTAGCTCAGCTCCTGGCACAGAATAAGTGCTCAGTTAAGTGTCAGCTACTATGAGGGGAAGGACAGGATCTAATGAGAAGGTGACATTGGTGACGATCGTTAGCAGAGTGAACTCCTAATTTAAGGTGTGCATGTCAGTCCTCTAATAGCATGGTCAGCCCCTGTGTGCAGCATCCTAACAACTTATTTATACTCCCCACAAAGCCCCCGTAGTGATCAGAACCTGGGAGAGTCTCAGAAAGTTAGGTCATCACTGATTTCATAATTAATACAGAATACCTTACATTAGACCTGCCCTTTATTCTGTACTGCCTAAAGCTGGCCCTGATGTTCCTTTTCAACAAGAGAACTCAAGTCCTGCTGAGTCCTCTCTCCCTTCACCACCCTACGAGCCCCCAGAGTTTAAGACCTTCCTAAATAGCTGAAAACCTAAAGAACTGCTGAAAACTTTAGACCCAGGGTCAACAAACCTTTTCTGTAAAGGGCCAGATAGTAAATATTTTAGGCTTTGCAGGCCATAATATCACGGTTGTTAGTACTGTACTTTGCCTTTGGAGTATAAAAGTGGCCATAAATGAATGGGCGTGGCTGTCCATCAATAAAACTTTATTGATGGACAGTGATATTTGAATTCTAATGATTTTCCTGTGTCATGAAAGAGTATTCCAGTTTTGAGGTTTTTTTTCAACCATTTAAAAATGTAAAAACCATTCTTAGCTTACGGTATGGCTGTAGGAAAACAGGTGATCGGCAGAATTTGACTTTGCAGGATGTAGACTGTCAACCCCTGTCCCAGACATTTTAGTGTTGGCTTTTGCTCAAATTCCTGTGCTGCCTTTTTTTGCCCACTTTCTTTCCCTCGTTGCTGTGTGACATTGAGTAAGTCACTTAGCCTCTCTGGGCCTCAGTTCTTTACCAGTAATCCAGGAATGGCAGTAAATGTGTGCTTTCAAAACCTACTCTTCAGTGAGGATTGGGTGGAGGAAATGGCAGGTGGGAGCACAACTGCTGCTGTTATTGTTAATCTGTGTTATTTGTCTAGATGTCCAGGTAAAATTTCATTTGCAGATCCTCTCCTACAAAAAAAAGTTTGGGAAATTACTGATTAGTCCATTGGTGCAAAACATTTTTCCTGCCTCCGCACTCTTTAGGAGCACGAAACGAATCTCTCAGTAACCTTTCAAAGGGCAGAGGCCACAGTGATATAAATACAAGTTACTTTCCTCCCAAGCACTCCCTTATTGGAGAATCAATGAGTTTGCTTTTATCTCCGGTCCTTTCTTCCAGTTACAAAGTTCCCCTCATTCACTAAAGAAATATTTTGAGCCCTGCCCGTGTGCAGAGTACTGAACTCAATGTCCTGCAGTGAGCAAAACGGATGGGGAGAAAGTGCATGTGCCCCGCCGAGGGCCCTGACGACAAACTGTAAGAATGCAGAGAAAGAAGAGGGAGCGTTCGCTTCAAGTAGTCCCCAGTTTGTGTGTTCCCAGAATTGTCCAACTGTTACTCCAAAGCCCTGCTATCTTGCTTCCCCGACTTCCTTCCGGTGTTTGCGCCAAACACATCCTGCAGTCTCCCAGGCTACAGTCTGCCAGGGGATCCTTTCCGCCCTGCCTCTTCCCAGCACGCAGGGCCGCGGGGAGAGGGTTGGAAACCACACGGTCCGCGGCGCTGACCCCGGCTCACGCTGGCCCTTCTCGGAATTGCTCCCTGCCCCACCCCCGCGGCCCTCCCATCCCGGCCCTTATCGGGGTTGCCCACATGGGAATGGCCTCCAGTCCAGTTTACTGATCCGCGAGGGGAACCGTCTCAGGGCTGACCCCGATCTGTTCCAGTGGCCTTTTTTAGAGAGAAAGGTTGCCGCGGCGATTGCCAGTGAACGCACACAAACTCACGTCCTCTTTGGGACTTCAGCCTAAAATAACCAGATGCCCTGATTTAACTGCTTCTTGGGGGTCGGGGGGAGGGGAAGGGGTACTCCAGTCCTACCCTTTATTTTCTCAGTGACAACTTTTTTCTTCTCTAGAGCCACGGCTTTCCTTCATCCTTACTTACCTTCCTGCCCCTTTTCTCCTCACTCCTCATTCAAAGAAAGTCCTTATAGAGGATTGACTTTTGACTTCCTTTCTGAGGAATTTCTCAGCTGCCTCCTGGGATATTTTTGTTATTGTTGTCTTCCTCATCGTTTTATTTTTACCTCTCTGCCCATCTTTCTCAGGCTGAAAGGCCCGGTCCTGCCCACCTCCTAACATATTTAACCTGACTCTTATCATCACTCCTTCTTTTTCCCCTCACCCAATGTGGTAGATGCTTTAGGGGCACCTTGAGCCCATAACTCCCTTTTCTCTGAAAATTTCCTGCACATACACACACACACACACGCACACACTCCCAAAATGGGCCCTGGTCAGCCGTGTTTGAGCACATGCCTGTGACTCCAGGGTGTTCCTAAGTGAGCCAGGGTTGTACAGGGCTCACAAATGGATCAAGCAAATTCTCTCTTCTGGACGTTGGAAATGAGCTTGAGATGCTAGTTGCAGCATAAGCCGGTCTCTTGAACAAAGGAAACGTGTCCAGAGGGCTGAGGGTTTTGGCATGTGATGTTGAAATAGTGAAAACTTGTCTATAGAGGAAGAGTAAAGAATGATGCAAATTTTCAGAGAGAAGCGGAGAGGAGGCTCAAAGGGAGAGTAATTGCCTAGGGTTTGAGACAGCTTTCATTTCCTGCTTCCTGACCTCCGTGAGGAGTTGCCCTTGGACCCTGTGAGACTCACAATGAATGTGTGCTGTAATGCTATATGACTTAGGTATTGTGGTGGTTTAAAGCTCTATGTACCCTAGAAGAACATGTTCTTAAATCTAACCCCTTCCTGTGGGTGTGAACCCATTATAAGTAGGACCTTTTGATGAGGGTACTTCAGCTAATGTGTGGCCCACCTCAATCAAGATGGGTCTTATTATTACTGGAATCCTTTATAAGAGAATGAAATTCAGATAGACAGACAGAGAAAGCCACAGGAAGCAAGAAGCTGAAATTCAAGGGAACCCAGAAGAGAAGAGAACAGAGGGGCCAGGAGAGGCTGCCATGCACCATGCCATGTGACAGAGGAGCTAAGAACCAAGAATTGCCAGCAGCCAGCCCCAGAAGACGACAGTCTTTGGGGAGACAGCATTACCTTGATGACGCCTTGATTTGGACTTTCTGATAGCCTCACAACCGTGAGCTAAATGGATTTATGGACACTCTATTCCATCGCATCAGTCTATATGTCTATCCTTAATGGCAGTACCACACTGTCTTGATTACTGTTGCTTTAAAAATTTTGAAATTGGGAAATATGAATCTATCAACTTGGCTCTTTTTTCAAGTTTGTTTTGGCTGTTCTGGGGCCTTTTGCATTTTGATATGAATTTTAGGATTGGCCTGTCAATTTCATCAAAACCAGCTGAGATTAATTTGGGGAATATTGCCATCTGAATGATATTAAAACTCCTAATCCCAGAATACGGAATGTCTTTCAATTTATTTAGATCGTCTCTGATTTTGTTCAAGAGTGTTTTGTAGTTTTCACTATACTAATCTTACACTTCTTTTATTAAATTTATTTCTATGTATTTTATTCTTTTTGATGTTGTAGTTGTTGAAATTATTTTCTAATATCATATTCTGAATGTTTATCATTAATTGTTCCAGTTTGCTAATGCTGCCATTTTGTGTTAGCAGAAATGGATTGGCTTTATAAAGGGGGTTTATTTGGTTACAAAGTTACAGTCTTATGGCCATAAAGTGTCCGAGGTAAAGCATCAACAATAGGGTACCTACACAGGAGAAAGGCCATTGGAATCCAGAAAACCTCTGTTAGCTGGGAAGGCACATGGCTGGCGTCTGCTCTGGAGTTCTGATTTCAAAATGGCTTTCTCCAAAATGTCAGCTTTCAACAGCTGTCTTCAAAGTGTCTTTGTAAACTGCAGCAAGCTCCTTCTGTCTGAGCTCTTATGTAGAGCTCCAGTGAACTAATGAAGGCCCACTGAATGGGTGGGGCCACACCTCCATGGAAATTATTTAATCAGAGTTGTCACCTACAGTTGTGTGGATCGCATCTTCATGGAAACAAACTAATCCAAAGTTTCCTTCCTAATCAACACTAATACATCTGCTCCACAAGATTGCATTAAAGAATAGGGTTTTTTTCTGGGGGGCATAATACACACAAACCAGCACACTATGTATAGAAATGTAATTGATTGTTGTATATTGGTTTAGTATCCTGCAACCTTTTTGAACTTGTTTGTTAGTTCTAATCAGTTTTTAGTGGATTCCTTGGGATTTTCTATATCCAAGATCATGTCATTTGCAAATATAGATTATTTTACTTTTTCATTTCCTATCTGTATGCCTTTTATTTCTTTTTCTTGCTTGTTTAACTGTCCTAGCTAGAAGCTCCAGAGCAATGATCAGTAGAAGTTGCAAGAGTGGCCATTCTTGTCTTGTTCCCTATCTTAGAAGGAAAGCATTCAGTCTGTCACCATTTAGTATGATGTTAGCTGTGGGTTGTTTTGTTTTGTTTTGTTTTGTTTGTGGATACTCTTAATCAGGCTGAGGAAGGTCTGTTCAGTTCCTAGTTTGCTGAGTGTTTTTATCATGAAAAGATTTGGATTTTGTCAAATGCTTTTTCTAAAATTATCGTGTACATTTTGTCCTTTATTCTATTAATATAGCATATTACATTAATTGTTTTTCAAGCGTTAAAATAAACTTGCAGTCCCACTTTTTCATTTTTTTGTATTTTCTATTTTTGTTACTAATTGTGCTGGTTTGAATGTATTGTGTCCCCCAAATGCCATTATCTTTGTGGTCTTGTGGGACAGATGTTTTGGTGCTGGTTAGATTTGCTTGGAGATGTGGCCCACCCAACTGTAGATGATAACTGATGGGATATTTCCATGGAGGCTTGGCCCCACCCATTCAGGGTGGGTCTTGATCAGTGGAGCCATATAAACGTGCTGACTCAGGGAGACGGAACTCAGTGCAGCTGTGAGTGATGTTTCAAAGAGGAGCAAGCTTGCTAGAGAGAAACGTCCTAGGAGAAAGTCATTTTGAAACCAGAACTTTGGAGCAGATGCCAGCCACGTGCCTTCTCAGCTAACAGAGGTTTTCTGGACACCACTGGCCATCCTCCAGTGAAGGTGCCCGATTACTGATGTGTTACCTTGGACACTTTATGGCCTTCAGACTGTAACTGTGTAGCCAAATAAACCCCCTTTTTATAAAAGTCAATCCATCTCTGGTGTTTTGCATTCCGCAGTATTAGCAAACTAAAACACTAATCTTTTTTTTAATTTTTTTAACTTTATCGAAAAATGAAAACAAACAAAAGAACACCTTTCAAACAAAACAAAACAAAGGATTAAGAAAAATAAGTAACCTGAAGTAACTACATTGCTTCCAAAATGCTCCTACTATACCCCAAGAAAATTAACAAACCATCATCAAACAAAGGCATAAGAAAAACCAAGTAACCTAAAATTAACTACATTGAAGCTAATTTTTTAATGCAATAGCTTTTTTTAATTTATCAAAAAAATTTTTTAAAAAACCGATTCAAACAAAACAAAACAAAGAAATAAGAAAAACAAATAACCTAAAATAACTACATTGCTTTCAACATGATCCTACCATACCCAAGAAAGTTTGCAAAACATAATCATTCCTGAGCATTCCCATAACATGCGATCACCCTCAATAGCTTATCTGTTCTTATTAGATTATCATTCCCCCTTCACTTATTGCTGTCTATCTCTAGGTCCCCTACATTCTACAATATAAAATATTTATTTTACATTTTTCACAGAATTTACATTAGTAGTAACATACAATATCTCTCTTTTTGTGTCTGGCTTATTTCGCTCAGCATTATGTCTTCAAGGTTCATCCATGTTGTCATATGTTTCACGACCTCGTTCCTTCTTACTGCCACATAATATTCTGTCATGTGTACATGACAGATTTTGTTTATCCACTTATTTGTTGAAGGACATTTGGATTGTTTCCATCTCTTGGAAATTGTAAACAATGCCACTATGAACATCGGTGTGCAAATATCTGTTTGTGTCACTGTTTTCAGATCTTCTGGGTATATACCAAGAAGCGCAATTAATGGATCATAGGGTAACTCAATATCTAGTTTTCTGAGGAACCGTCAAACTGTCTTCCAGAGTGGCTGTACCATTATACAGGCCCACCAGCAATGAATAAGAGTTCCAATTTCTCCACATCCTCTGCAGCATTTGTAGTTTCCTGTTTGTTTAATGGCAGCCATTCTAATTGGTGTGAGATGATATCTCATTGTGGTCTTGATTTGCATCTCCCTAATAGCTAGTGTAGATGAACATTTTTTAAATGTGTTTTTTATACATTTGTATTTCCTCTTTGGAAAAATGTCTCTTCATATCTTTTGCCCATTTTAAAATTGGGCTGTTTGTACTACTGTCAATGAGTTAAAGGATTTCTTTATACATGCAAGATATCAGTCTCTTATCAGATACATGGTTTCCAAATATTTTCTCCCATTGAGTTGGCTGCCTCTTTACCTTTTTGACAAATTCCTTTGAGCTACACAAGTTTTAATTTTGAGGAGTTCACATTTATTAATTTTTTTTCTTTTGTTGCCTGTGCTTTGGGTGTAAGGTCTAAGAAGTGAGCCCCTAATACTAAGTAATGAAGATGTTTCCCTACATTATCTTCTAGGAGTTTTATGGTACTGTCTCTTATATTGAGGTCTTTGATCCACTTTCAGTTAATTTTTCTGTAGGGTGTGAGATAATGATCTTCTTACATTCTTTTGGATATGGATATCCAGTACTCTCAGCCCCATTCCTTGAAGAGACTGTTCTGTTCCAGTTCAGTGGATTTGGGGGCCTCATCAAATATCAGTCAACCATAAATCTGGGGGTTTATTTCTGAATTCTCGATTTGATTCCATTGATCAATATGTCTATCTTTGTACCAATACCATGCTGTTTTGATTACTGTGGCTTTATAGTAGGCTTCAATGTCAGAAGGAGTCCTCCCACTTGGTTTTTCTTTTTTAGAATGTTTTCAGCAATTTGAGGACCCTTTCCCTTCCAAATAAATTTGATAACTAGCTTTTCCAAGTCCACAAAGTAGGTTGTTGGAATTTTGATTGGAATTGCATTGAATCTGTAGATTAGTTTGGGTAGGATTGACATACTAATGATATTTAGCCTTCCTATCCATGAACATGGAATATCTTTCAATCTCTTTAGGTCCCCTTTTATTTCTTTTAGTAAAATTATGTAATTTTCTGCATAGAGGTCTTTGACATCTTTGGTTAAGTTTATTCCTAGGTACTTGTTTTTTTTTAGTTGCTATTGACAATAGAATCTTTTCCATGAGTGTCTCTTCAGTTAGGTCATTTCTAGTGTATAGGAACATTACTGACTTATGTGCATTGATCATGTATCCTGCCAATTTGCTGAATTTGTTTATTAGCTCAAGTAGCTGTGTTGTTGATTTCTCAGAGTTTTCCAAATATAAGATCATATCGTCTGCAAATAATGACAGTTTTCTTCTTCCTTTCCAATTTGGATGCCTTTTATTTCTTTGTCTTGCTAGATTGCTCTGGCTAGCACTTCTAGCACAATGTTGAATAACTCTGGTGACAGTGGGCCTCCTTGTCTCATTCCTGATCTTAGAGGGAAGGCTTTCAGTCTCTCGCCATTGAGTACTATGCTGGCTGTGGGTTTTTCATATATGCCCTTTATCATATTGAGGAAGTTCCCTTCAGTTTCTACCTTTTGAAGAGTTTTTATCATAAGAGGATGCTGAATTTTGTTGAATGCTTTGTCAGCATCTATTGAAATGATCATTTGATTTTTCCCTTTTGATTTGTTAAAGTGTTGTATTACATTGATTGATTTCCTTATGTTGAAACACCCTTGCAAGCATGGGATGAACCCCACTTGGTCATTGTGTTTGATTTTTTTAATGTGGCTTTGGATGTAATTTGCAAGAATTTTGTTGAGAATTTTTACATCTATTTTAATTAGGGAGATTGACCTGTAGTTTTCCTTTCTTGTAGCATCTTTACCTGGTTTTGGTATTAGAGTGACGTTGGCTTCATAAAATGAATTAGGTAGTGTTCCATTTTCTTCAATTTTTTTGGAAGAGTTTAAGTAGGAGTGGTGTCAGTTCTTTTGGAAAAATTTGGTAGAATTCACCTGTGAAGCCATCTGGTCCTGGGCTTTTATTTGTAGGAAGCTTTTTGATGACTGATTGGATCTCTTTTCTTGTGATTTGTTTGTTGAGGTCTTCTATTTCTTCTCTGGTCAGTCTAGGTTGTTCATGTGTTTCCAGGAAATTATCCATTTCCTTTAAATTCTCTAGTTTTGTTGGCATGCAGTCATTCATAGTATCCTCTTATTTTTAAAATTTCTTTGGAATCCACAGCAATGTCCCCCTCTCATTTATTATTTTGTTTATTTGTGTCTTCTCTCTTTTTGACTTTGTCAGTCTAGCTAAGGGCTTGTCAATCTTGTTGACCTTTTCAAAGAACCAACTTTTGGTGTTATTTATTCTCTCTATTGTTTTTTTGTTCTCCAAATCATTTATTTCTGCTATAATCCTTGTTAATTCTTTTTTTCTACTTGCTTGAGGATTAGTTTGTTGATCATTTTCTAGCTTCTTTAGTTGTTCCATTAGTTCTTTGATTTTAATTCTTTCTTTCTTTTTAATATAGGCATTTAGAACTATAAATTTCCCACTCAATACTGACTTTGCTGCATCCCATAAGTTTTGATATGTTGTGTTCTCATTTTCATTCATCTCTAGATATTTAGCAATTTCTCTTGCAATTTCTTCTTTAACCCAGTGATTGTTTAGGAGTGTGTTGTTTAATCTCCAGATATTTGGGAATGTTCTAGATCTCTGATGGTTATTGTCTTCTATTTGCACTCCATTGTGGTCAGAGAATGTGCTTTGAATAATTTCAATCTTTTGAAATTTATTGAGGCTTGTTTTATGCCCCAGCATATGATCTATCTTGGAGAAAGTTCCATGAGCATTAGAGAAGAATATATATCCTGGTAATTTGGGATGTAATGCTCTATATATGTCTATTAAGTCTAATTCACTTAACACATTGTTTAGAATATCAATTTCCTTATTGGTCCTCTGTCTGGTTGATCTATCTATAGAAGAGAGTGGTGTATTGAAGTCTCCTATAATTACTGTGAAAACATCTATTGCTTCCTTCAGTTTTGCCAATGTTTGTCTCATGTACTTTGAAGCACCTTGATTGGGTGCATAAACATTTATGATTTTTATTTCTTCTTGGTGAATTGTCCCTTTCATTACTATATAGTGTCCTTCTTTGTCTCTTATGACATCCTTGCACTTAAAGTCTATTTTATCTGAAATTAGTATTACTACCTGTGCTGGTTTGAAGGTATTATATCTCCCAAAACGCTATTATCTTTGATGTAAACTTGTGTGGGCAGATGTGTTGGTGTTGATTAGATTGTAATTCTTTAAGTGTTTCCATGGAGATGCAACCCACCCAACTGTAGGTGATGACTCTAATTGGATAGTTTCCATGGAGTCATGGCCCTGCCCATTCAGTGTGGGCCTTGATTAGTTCACTGGAGCACTATATAAGCTCAGACAGAAGGAGTGAGCTTGCTACATCCAAGAGGGACACTTTTAAGAATGTACAGGAGCTGAGAGAGGAACTGTAGCTTACAGAGACATTTTGGAGATGATCTTTGAAAGCAGACTTTTGCTCCGGAGAAGCTAAGAGAGGACAAATGCCCCAAGAGCAACTGAGAGTGACATTTTAGAGAGAAGCTGAAGCCTGGAGAGTAACATCATGGGAGAAAGACATTTTGAAAGTAGAACTATGGAGCAGACACCAGCCACATGCCTTCCCAGCTAACAGAGGTTTTCTGGATGCCATTGGCTATCCTTCAGTGAAGGTACCAGATTGTTGATGTGTTACCCTGGACACTTTATGGTCTTCAGACTATAACTGTGTAACCAAATAAACCCCTTGATAAAAGCCAATCCATTTCTGGTGTTGTGCGTCGCAGCAGCATTAGCAAACTAGAACACTACCCCTGCTTTCTTTTGGCTGTAGCTTGCATGGAATATTTTTTCCATCCTTTCACTTTCAATTTCTTTGTGTCGCTGTTTCTAAAATGAGTATCTTGTAAACAACGTATTGATGGTTCATATTTTTTAATCCATTCTGCCAATCTATATCTTTTAACTGGGGAGATTAATCCATTCACATTCAATGTTATTACTGTGGAGGCAGTTCTTGAATCAGCCATCTCACCCTTTGGTTTTTATTTGTCAAATGTACTTTCCCCCTTCTCTCTCTATTTCTTTTAAGGTACCCTTACTAAAATTCTTCAATTCTGTGCCCTTCTCCAGACCTCTCTCTCCTTTCTTTTTTTCTCCACTGGTAGAACTCTCTTTAGTATTTCTCCTAGGGAAGGTCTCTTGTTAACAAATTCTTTTCAGCATTTCTTTGTCTGTGAAAAGTTTAAGCACTCCCTCAAATTTGAAGGAGAGTTTTGCTAGATAAAGAATTCTTGGCTGGCAAATTTTCTCTTTCAGCATTATATATATATCATACCACTGCCTTCTCAACTCCATGGTGCCTGCTGAGTAGTCACTACTTAGTCTTATGTTGTTTCCCTTGTATCTGGTGAATCACTTCTCTCTTGCTGCTTCAGAACTTTCTCCTCTTCAGCATTTTCCAATCTGATTAGAATATGTCTTGGAGTGGTTTTGTTTGGATTTATTCTATTTGGAGTTCATTGGGCATCTTTGATTTGCAGATTTATATCATTTAGATGGGTTGGGAGGTTTTTCCCAACAATGTCTTCAAATACTTTTCCTAGCCCTTTATTCTTCTCTTCCACTTCTGGAACACCCATTATTCTTATATTTGAGCATTTCATGTTGTCCATCATTTCCCTGAGATCCAATTCAAATTAAAAAAATTTTTTCACCATTTGTTCTTTTATGCTTTCATTTTCCATCACCATATCTTGGAGTTCACTAATTCATTCCTCTACCTCTTCAAATCTGGTGATGTGTCTCAACATCTTTTTAATTTGATCAACAGTATCTTTTATTTCCATAAGATCTGCTATTTTTTAATTTACTCTTGCAAATTCTTCTTTATGCTCTTCTAGGGTCTTCTCCATATCCTTTATATCCTGAGCTACTTTTGTGTGTACTTCTTTGATTAATTGCTCCAAGTTCTATGTCTCCTCTGGCTTTTTAATTTGGATGTTTGGGTTATCCATATCTTCTGGTTTCTTCATATGCTTCATAATTTTCTTTTTGTTTCTGGCCTCTTGACATATGCTTATCTTGATAGGGTTCTTCTAGGATATGCAAGATTATTTGAAAATTTATCTATAATTTGACAAAGCTACAGCTTGGTGGAGTGCACTTTCCCTGACCTACCAACAGTTGGAGCTCTTGAGCCACCTCTTACCCTCAAGCCAGTTCTCCCTAACTTCATCTATGCACTGAGTAGGGGTCCAAGCCATGTGGAAGTCCAATCAGTCTACCAGTTTCCGTGTGCACTGAGGACTGCCAGCCCTGTAGGTGGGGGGCTTGCCCTGCTGAGTTTGGCAGGGAGTCCGTTCCAGGACACAATTATCCCAGCCATTCCTGGGGTTGTGGGTGGAGTACTCTGGGTCTTCAGAGCTGCCTGTTTCACCTTTCATCTCAAATGCCCCACAGTCCCTCTCTATCATGGACCCATGAGTCCCTGGTATTGGGGGAGGGCTCATGGCAGTTCCTTGTGGCTCCCCTGCCTCTAGGCAATGCACATGGTGGGCTTCCATGGAGGAAGGGTGGAAGCCATAACAAGCCCACCAAATCTCAAACTTCCTCAAGGAAGCTTTTGGCCGCAGGGCTGTGAAGGGTTGTCTCTGAGCCAGATGGCTGCACAGGGTGTGGAAAGCTGCTGTTTCTACATTTGTCTGCTTGCTCCAACCTCTAGTTCCTAGCATGCGGGCTCTTGACTGCAGGTCTGTGAGGGGTTATCCCCCACACCAGGTAGTGATGAGGGTGCCCAGGGAGTGGAAGGCTACTCCCCACCGTGCTGTCCACTGGGTCCAGCCACCCATTCCCCAGCAGTGTTCTGGGCTGAAAACTCAACCATCTTGAACACAGTCTTTGGTTTCTCCGAGTACACACTCACTATTGGTGTAGAGGTCCCTGCCCAGCTGGTGGAACTCTGGAACTGCTCTCCTGGAGTGTTTTCTGCCTATATCTAGTGTTTCTCATAGAGGAGAATTTTGCTGTCACTCCTAATCCACCATCTTTGATCCCTCCTCTTTTTTGCCTTTTGGCCTATATTATATTCAGTTTTGCCTACATTAAATACATGTTGCTTTTTTAATATAGAAGAAAGAGTTACTTAAAAAACTATTCCACTTCTCACTATTTAACCAAGATTAATGAAAGCTTGTGTCCACAGAAAGATTTGTTCACTAACATTCATAACATGTTTATTTGTAATAGCTCAAAACTGGAAACAACCTAAATGTTCATCAACAGGTGTTCCAATTTGCTAATGCTGCTGTTTGCAAAACACTAGAAATGGATTGGCTTTATAAAGTGGGTTTACTTGGTTACAAAGTTACAATCTTAAGGCCATAAAGTGTCCAAGGTAAGGCATCAACAATAGGGTACCTTCACTGAAGAAAGGCCATTGGAATCTGGAAAACCTCTGCTAGCTGGGAAGGCATGTGGCTAGCATCTGCTTGCTACCAGGTTGCATCTCAAAATGGCATTCTCCAAAATGCCAGCCTCAGTTTTCAACGGCCATCTTCAAAATGTATCCCTAAGTTGCAGCTATGTCTGGGTCTGCATGGCTCTTTTTAAAGTACTTCAGTAAAGAAATCAAGACCCAAGCTGAATGGGCAGAGACACACCTCCATGAAAATAATCTAATCAAAAGTATTACCCACAGTTGGGTGGGTCACATCTCCATGGAAACAACCTAATCCAAAGATTCCAACTTAACCAACACTAGTAAGTCTGCCCCCACATGATTGCATCAAAGAACATGCCATTTTGGGAGGACATAATTCATCCAAACTGTTACACCAGTGAATGTAGAAACAGTCTGTGGTACGTCTATACAGTGAAAACTACTCAGCAACAAAAAGGAATGAACTATTGATACAAGGAATAACTTGGAAGAATTTCAAAATACTTTCCTTCTGAAATGCTTTCCTTCTAAGGTAGGGAACAAGGAAAGGATGTCCACTCTTGCCACATCTTTTCAACATTGTACTAGAGCCTCTAGTCATTACAAATTAGCAAGAAAAAGAAATAAAAGTCATCCAGATTAGAAATGAAGTAAAACGATGTCTATTCACAAATGACATGATCTTGCATCTAGAAAATCTCAAGGTATCCACTAAAAAACAATTACAACAATTAGAAAGAAGCCAGACAAAGAAGGGAATATACTATATCATTCCATTTATATAAAATTCTGGAGAAGGCAAACTATATAACAAGGTCTGGGGGTGTGTGTGGGGGGGGTGGTGAGGGAAAAAGGGATTCCCAGGAGAAACTTTTGAGGATGCAAAAATTCATTATTTTGATTGTAAATTCATTATTTTGATTCACAAGTTTATACATATGTCAATTCTCACCAAATCATACATTTTGAATATGTGCAGTTTACTTCATATCAATTATACCCCAACAATGCTGAAAAAAAAAAGATTTTGCTATAGTATTGTAATATGGTGCTTTAAGATCCAATTTTAAAAAAAGTTAAACTTGCATAAAAAATTAAAGGACATTTCTTGATTAAGCATAACTGAAAAGTCTGGACATGGGCATCAGGCATGGTTTGATCATAGTACCATTTCCATTTCTCTAAGGGCTACTCTCTGCTCCCTGCCTGATGTTGGCTTCATCCTTTGGCAGGTTTATCTTGTGGTAGCCAAATGGCTGCAGCAGTTGCAGGCCTAACATTCACATACCACAAATTACAGGAGAACAGAGGAGTTTCCTTTCCCCAACCATTGGAACAAAATCTTGAGTCTTTCCATGATTGAATCAGCTAAACTCATGAATCTGTCTCTGAACAATCACTGAGGAAAAGACCAGAGCGATAGAGTCAATCCAACTCTAACTGTATGACTACTAAACAGTGAAGGAATAGTGGAATGGATGATTCAGAAGCAAGTAGCGGAAATGTATGCTCTAGACTTGGCAGATGAGTTTAGGGTGGTCATCATGGGGAGACGCTGGTTTGGATGGAAATTGAAGATGACTCTAAAGTTGTTATTTCTGTTTTAAAAGTTGTTATTGCACAGGATATGACTCCCAGGGATGAATCTGCACCGAGAATCATGGGATTGAGAACATCTTCTTGACCAAAAGGGGGATCGAAATGAAATGAAATAAAGCTTCAGTGGCTGAGAGATTTCAAATGGAGTTGAGAGGTCACTCTGGTGGACATTCTTATGCACTATAGAGATAACACTTTTTAGGTTTTAATGCACTGGAATAGCTAGAAGTTAATACCTGGAACTACCAAACTCCAACCCAGTAGCCTTGACTCTTGAAGACAATTGTATAACAATGTAGATTACAAGGGGTGACAGCGTGATTGTGAAAACCTTGTGGATCACACTCCCTTTATCCAGTATATGGATGAATGAGTAGATAAATGGGGACAAAACTAAATGAAAAATGGGGGGGGGATGGAGGGATGATTTGGGTGTTCTTTTTTATTTTTATTTTTTATTCTTATTCTGATTCTTTCTGGTATAAGGAAAATGTTCAAAAATAGATTAGGGTGATGAATGCACAACTATTATGATGGTACTGTGAACAGTTGGTTATACACCATGGATGATTGTATAGTATGTGAATATATCTCAGTAAAACTGAATTTTAAAAAAAAACAACAGTTACATTAAAGATTTTTAAAAAAAGATGTTATTGATATAAAATGCAGTGTACTCTATTTTGAATCTTAAAGCAGGTACAAGAAAGAAAGTTCCTTGTCCCTGGCAATGTTTTTGGGCTCCCTTGTTGCATGCCCCACTGACTGTTCTAATTATTGTGCTTTTCAGGATACCTATTGAAAGGACTGTCATGTGACTTTGAAGTCATCCTGGGAGCAGAAACAACAGAAAAGCATTTTTCTGGATATAGATGTTGTAGCATGTATCACAAGTTCATTCCTTTTTGGGGCTGAATAATAGTCCATTGTATGGATATACCACTCTTTATCCTTTTGTCTGTTGATGGACACTTAGGTTGTTCCCACCATTTGCCTATTGTTAATAATGCTGCTATGAGCATTGGTGTACAAGTATCTGAGTTCCTGTTTTCAGTTCTTTGGGTTATATATGTAGGAGTGGAATTGCCAGGTCATATGGTGAGTCTATGTTTAACTTTTTGAGGAACTGTCAAACTGTTTTCCACAGAAACTGCACTATTTTACCTTCCCTCCAGCAATATGCAAGAGTTCCACCAACATTTGTGGAGGTTTTTGTTTGTTTGTTGGACAGTAGCCATCCTAGTGGTCATGAAGTGGTATCTCTAAAATAACATTTTGAAAGTAAATTATTTTGTCCAAGGATCTGTATGTAGCATTGTCAAATAAATAGAGTGATGGCGAAGACAGTGGAGTCTTTGAAGGATTTTAGGATGCAGTGGAAAAGAATGGGCAGCTTCCTCTAAACCTATTTTATTTAAATGTACAAATCCCATCACTTCATAGAACGCATATGGCATATTGCTTAGGAAGCATGCACCTTCTTGTTTATTACATTTTTAAGCATTTTTTGTTGAGATATAATTTACATAGAATACAATTCAATTTATGTCATTTAACAATTGATGATATTTAACATATTCAGAGCTGGTATGGTTGTCTACCAGTCCTTTATCTAATTGTCCTCCTCAGTGCTCTCTTAGAGAGTCAATTCTCCATCTGTAGAGATGGGATTTCTATTTTTCTGTTACAACTACATACACAAATGATGCCTATTGATTGCTTTGGGATAATGACGTTGATGAAAACGAAGACAAGATATCAACTGAGTTCATCAGTTAAGCAAACATGATGGATAGTTACAATTAGGAGAGATTAATTTGGGGTAAACTTTGGAGATTGTAGAGTCTAGACTAGTATTTCTGTATCATCACCTAAAATATTAAGAATCTCTTAGGCGTTCCTACCTCCTCCTCATTATCATTATCATATTCAATATGATCAGTATAAGGAATATCAGTTGTTTATGTCTGCCCAGAACCCTTTTTCTGGTAACGGCACCCATGTCTTCCATTTGGGAAATGATTCTTCTCCCACTCTCAGAGTCTGTGTCTCAGAATTGGGGGAGTGCTTGGGCATGGAATTCAGGCCTGGCCAATCAATTCAACAGTGGGACTCCCAGCTGTTCAAGAGCCAGCCTGCCTGCCTAGAGCGACATTTGCCCTCATGTGGTGATAGCCTATCTAGGAATGAAGCCAACTCAAAAAGGGCTCTGAACCAAGGATGGAGAGGACATCGTTTGAGTGCCTGCATCCAGTCAGATCTACCTCCTGGTCTTTTGGTTACATAAGCCAAGACATTCTGTCTGTTCTTAATCCAATTTTAATTCAGTTTCAAAAATGTGCCATTCAAGAATCTTGACTAATATCACCATCATCAGAATTGTTATCAGCATCACCACTCCCCTTCTCTTCCTCTTTCCTGGAGTCCACTTCCTGAACCAGAGACTGATGATTGCTGCAATTAGCAGGACGAGTACCCACAGGAAGTCCAGGTGGTGGTGTGGATTGTAACCGTTGAGTAGGAGGCTACAAGTTGGTTCTAGGGCAAAAGAAATGTAAGGGCAGAAACTTGCCACTGAGACACAGGCTTATCTGCCTATTTCTAAAGCACTCATCTGTCTTAGAGCTCTTGTTGCAAATGTCTTGTTAGACACAGTTTAAAATCACTCTACTGGATGTTCAGCGGTGTGGGAAACTGAGCCTTCCATGTTGCCTAAGGCATATCTAGGGTGGTGGCTTAGAGCCATGCAGGCCCACCCTGTAAAGATATGTGTCTTGTGACTATGATGACAACGTTTACCATTGTCCTAAACCTAGATTGTCCCTTCTGATATGCAACAGGATGTAAACATAGGTATCTGGTGGGCTCTCCCGAGCCTGAGGACATTTAGCATATACTCCCCGATCTTCTGAAATAAATAACTGGAGCAAAGGTGCATTATCATCCACTTAGCATGAGATGCCGTGGGCCCCCTGCTCCCTTAATTCTGACGTGTCTATGTCTCATTCCCGCGCCGCCCTGTCAGCAAAAAGTGGCGCTCAACGTGGGGCTCAAAGAACCAGACCTGGTTCCTGACAGAAGAATCGCTTGAACGACTGAGGTACAGCGGCGCTGGAACTCGGGTGGAGGTAACGGCCGT
Source organism: Choloepus didactylus (assembly GCF_015220235.1). Lineage (NCBI taxonomy): Eukaryota > Metazoa > Chordata > Mammalia > Pilosa > Megalonychidae > Choloepus > Choloepus didactylus. The sequence goes on from NC_051310.1 coordinate 32,163,679, forward strand.
GTTTTGTATGTGTTCCTTGTAGAATGACCCCGAGCATTATAAGCAGGGTAATGGGTAATGTTTAAGGACACAATAAATATGTTCCCTGTATTTCCCTCTTACAGCAGCTGCTGTGGGCCAGTGGTGTCAAGGTGGGGGAGATTCACAAATCTTAGAATTGCTACAGGTTGTTGAAAAATACTGCTCTTGGTTCCCTACCCTTGGTTCCCTTGAATTGTATGACTGGGAGCGGGTAGGTAAGGAATTGAAACAAAAACATATGCCAGGAGCTAATTTACCTATTACTATTTGGTCTACATGGTCTTTAATTAAGTCTGTTCTTGAGACTAAAAACTGATGATGACGAGGAAGAGTATGAGTCTGATGACAATACTGGTCCCAATCCTCTTTCTGATAATGATAAGGGTAAAAAAGATCCAGTAAAATCTGCTAAAGTTTTTTATTCTTGCCAATGCCCAAAACCTCCTTCTGTGCCTTGCTGGAAGGAATGGCCCCCGCCTCCTCTGCTGCCTCTTCCTGCGCATAGCTGTAAACCTGCCCGCCTCTCAGGCGTACAGCAGGGTCTGGCAGAAGCCAGGCAGCATGGAGATCTGGAGGCCATGTGCTGTCCCTCCACCAACTCCAAGCCCTCCGTCTTGGAGCTTTCCCCAGCTACAGCAGGGAGCGCAGCAGTAGACCTCGCTGCCAATGCTGAGGTATGTCTTCTCCCCAATAATCCTGTTAAGGTCCCCACCGGCTATTATGGCCCCTTACCTAAAGGGATGGTGGGTCTTTTGCTTGGATGCAGTTCTCTCATCTCAAGGGTGTTCGTGTACACACTGGAGTCATTAACTCTAACTATACTGGGGAAATTCAGGTGGTCATGTCTTCTTCTATTCCATGGACTGCCCATAAAGGCAAAAGAATTGCTCAACTCTTATTATTACCTTATGTACCTGTTGGTTCCTCCCCTAAAAATTGGGAAAATGGAAGTTTTGGTAGCACAGGAAAGGTAGGAATTTTTCTCACAGAGGCTCTGCAGGAGCCGCGCCCTATGTGTACTCTTGCAATTCATGGGCATAGCTTTACTGGACTTATAGATATGGGCGCAGATGTCTCTATTATTTAGTCAACAACACTGGCCCCCACATTGGCCTTTGCAAGAGGCACGAATTACTGCTGTGGGCCTAGGCTTGCCTCAGGGACTTATGCAAAGTGTTCATATTTTGCCTTGCCTTGGCCCTGAGGGACAGAAGGCCACTTTACAACCTTATGTGGCTGTTCTGCCTCTTAATCTTTGGGGCAGAGACCTACTTGAACAATGGGGTGCTACTGTACATATCCCTCCTCCTAGTGGAGTGTACAGTATTCAAAGCCACAAAATAATGGCAAATATGGGGTATGCCCCTAGCTGTGGGCTTGGCGTATGTTTGCAAGGTACCCCTTCACCCACACAAGTCTCACCAAAATGTGATCAATTTGGTTTAGGATATAAACCTTTTCAGTGGCGGCCGCTGTTCATTCACCTCCCCAACCTGTCCCATTAGTATGGACTACAACAAAACCAGTATGGGTAGAGCAGTGGCCGCTTACAAAAGAAAAATTAGAGGCTTTACATGAATTGGTTCAAGAACAATTGTCCTTGCAGCATATTGAAGAGTCTTTTAGTCCTTGGAATTCTCCTGTGTTCCCAATAAAGAAAAAATCAGGAAAATGGAGAATGTTAACTGACCTAGGAGGTGTTAATGCTGTCATTCGGCCCATGGGACCTTTACAACCTGGGCTCCCCAATCCTAGCATGATTCCTGAAAAGTGGGCTTTAGTGGTCATTGATATTAAAGACTGTTTCTTTTCCATCCCTTTAGCTGATCAAGATAAGGAGAAATTTGCTTTCACTATTTTGTCCCTTAACAATAAAAACCCTTCTAAATGATATCAGTGGAAGGTTTTACCACAAGGTATGCTAAATAGTCCTACAATATGTCAATATTATGTCCACCATGCCTTACAGCCTGTCTATTTAAATTTTCCTAAAGCTTATATAATCCATTATATGGATGATATTTTGTGCTCTGCACCTCAGGAGACTGAAGTAGAAGCTTTGTTCTATGCTGTTCAAAAAGCTTTACAGGATGTAGGATTGCATATTGCTACTGACAAAGTGCAACGTACTTTGCCTGTACAGTATTTGGGTTCTATTATCAATAGACTTACAATTCAACCCCAAAAAGTACAACTCCACAGAGATGCTGTTACCACCTTAAATGATTTACAAAAACTACTAGGGGATATTAATTGGCTTTGCCCCAAAGTAGGTATAGCTAACTATGAGCTCTCCAACCTATTTTCTCTCCTTTGTGGGGATTCAAAATTAAACAGCCCTAGATCTTTAACTTCAGCTGCAGAGAATTACAATTAGTGGAAGCTAAAGTTCAACAAGCTCAGATATCCCGTGTTGATCCTACACAACCTTTATCTCTATTTATCTTTTCCACTCCCAAATCCCCCACAGGCTTGCTTTTGCAAAATGATAAGCTTGTAGAATGGATCTTCTTGCCCAATTCTTCCGTAAAACCCATTTCCCCTTATCTAGATCTCTTAACTACTTTAGTTGCTCAAGCCAGAAAAAAGGCAAAACAACTCAATGGTTTTGACCTTCATTTAATTGTGCTCCCTATTAACTGCTAAAGAACTCTCAGTTATTTTGCAACAACATCTAGCTTGGCAAATTGCTCTAGCTGACTATGTTGGCCAGCTGGATAATCATTATCCAAAAAATGATCTTTTCCAGTTCATTCAACATACACAATGGATACTGCCTAGGTATACTTCTTGTGAGCCTTTAATCAATGCTCCCATTGTTTTTACTGATGGGTCATCTAAAGGTCGAGCTGCCTATGCTGGCCCTAAGTCCAAAGTTTTAGATCTTCCTCATTTCTCTGCCCAGCAAGCTGAACTGGCTGCTGTAATAGCCGTCTTAACAGATGTTTCTGAGGCTGTTAATATTTTATCTGATTCTGCTTATGTTGTTCATGTAGTTAGTAAAATTGAAACAGCATCCATTAAGCAACAGTTGCCTCATTTATTTAACCTTTTTCTTGAGCTACAATCAGCTATTTGTGCTCATGTATCTCCTTTTTATATTACCCATATTCGTTCCCATACCAACCTTCCAGGCCCTTTAGCAGCTGGCTGGCAATGCTGCTGCGGATAAATTATTACTGCCTGTTATTTTCACTCATTTTCACTCGCTTACTCATCTCATTTTCACTCGCTTACTCATCTTAATGTGCAAGGACTCATGGCTTGATTTTCCCTTACTAGAACACAAGCTGAAGATATTGTTTCTTCTTATCCTAATTGTCAACTCCTTACTGCTCCACCTTTGCAGGATCCTGGTGTTAACCCTCATGGTCTAGCCCCCAATGATTTATGGCAAATGGATGTTACTCATATCCCTTCCTTTGGCTGTTCAGCCATTGTTCATGTCAGCATTGACACGTACTCTGGCTTTCTTTGGGCCACAGCACAAACCGGTGAAACATTTCGACATGTGCATACTCACCTTTTTGCCTGTTTTGCGTCTATGGGCTTGCCCCGTGCTTTAAAAACTGATAATGGCCCAGCCTATACATCTGCAAAATTTGCTACTTTTACTACAACTTGGGGCATTCATCATACCACTGGTAGTCCTTATAATCCCCGAGGACAAGCTATTGTTGAGCGTGCCCATCATACTTTAAAAACTATGTTAACAAAACAAAAAGGGGGAGATGATGGAACTCCCCATGAACGGTTATCAAAAGCTTCATTTACTTTAAATTTTCTAAATTTTTATGAAAAACTGGGTGGCACTGCCACAGAACGACATTTTCCAGCTGAAAAGACAACACTGAAACATTATTTCCAGAAAGCACCTCCTATATGGTGGAAGGACATGCTAACTAATGAATGGACAATGGGTACTTTATTAACATGGGGAAGAGGTTATGCTTGTGTTTCCCCAGGTGACGGACGAGCACCACTTTGGATACTGGCCTGACGACTGAAGCCATACCATGAACCCAGCAAAGAAAAGAAAATTCCTATGGGACATCGAGCCACCAGTGATGCAGTTCCAGGGTCTGACGCTGAAGACAACAGTGATCAGGCCAACACCCCGAACTAGGGAAGCCCAACATCCAACTTGGGGTCAGATAAAGAAATTATGTCAGGATGCTGGAAAACAAATCCAATGAGACAAGCTGCCTATGACAGGTTCTAACCTGATGGCAGCAATGTTGGCTCTTATTGCTATTGCTTTAAGTATATCTCCGGCATGTGCTCATTCTGGAAATTATACTTATTGGGCTTATATTCCTAACCCCCCATTGCTGCAACAAGATATAAACATTGGCAATGAAAAAGAAAACAGTTCGTTCAGTTTTCCCTCCTTCTTATTTTGGCTGCCTGGGTCCAAACCATTGTTGGGCATGGAGGCCACGGGGCATAGGCTGTCAAGGAGACAAAACTAACCCTCTTGGGGGGCGTTGCCCCTCCCTTACATCACCCTGTATGGCCCCGGAGGATGGTCGGTTAGCCAGAGATGGGTAAGATTCCTCAGGGAAGGAACAACCTAAGACAGGCACAGACGCAGAGGGGCCATCAGGAGAAAACTTGGGGGCTAACAGAGGTGGGGCACAGAACCTCACCCCCCCCCCAGCTTTGCAAGGGTCTGAACCCTTACCCCTTTTAAGGGAGGACTCCTGCCCCAGTGGCTACTTTGTTTCCCACACCCGGCTCAGATCAGAGCCCAAGTGACAGACAGAGATCTGGCCAGCGGCTAAAATAAAAAGGGGGACATGTGGGAAACTGAGTCTTCCATGTTGCCTAAGGCATATGTAGGGTGGTGGCTTAGAGCCATGCGGGCCGCCCTGTAAAGATATGTGTCTTGTGACTATGATGACAACGTTTACCATTGTCCTAAACCTAGATTGTCCCTTCTGATATGCAACAGGATGTAAACATAGGTATCTGGTGGGCTCTCCCTAGCCTGAGGACATTTAGCATATACTCCCCGATCTTCTGAAATAAATAACTGGAGCAAAGGTGCATTATCGTCCACTTAGCTTGAGATGCCATGGGCCCCCTGCTCCCTTAATTCTTAACTTTGTGTCTGTGTCTCATTCCTGCGCCGCCCTGTCAGCAACACAGCGGGTACCCTGTAGGTGTGTAATCATGAACCATCATTCCTTTTAAAGCTTTGTATTTGCATGCAATCATTCCTCTAAAGAGTTCTGACCTCATGATAGTAATGCAATTCTAAACTCTTGTCCCAGGGTCTCAGGTTTGTGGATACAAATACACAAATATTACCCAAGATTTTCCAGCAAAAGTAGGGCCAGAAACTCAGCAAGAGAAGTAGATTCTTTCACTCACTGTATTAGATTAGAAATAAATAACAAGGGAAACAGTAGACTCATTTCATGTAAGTCAAGACAACTCCAGGAGAGCAGAGACCATGTCCCTTTCTGCCTATCATTGTATTCATAGTGGCACCATGTTGCTCAACAAAAATACTTGTTGAATGACTACCAAAAGGTAAGTGAATGGATGAAGTATGGAAAGTTTGGAAATGGAAGATCAAATGATGCTCTCGGGGTTAGAATCAGATAATCATTCAGCTCTTTTTTTTTGTTTTTGTTTTTGTTTCATTTCTTTATTGTGGAATATAATGTACATTAAGTGATAACTTTCAAAGTGCAATTTAACAAGTAGATAGCAAATTTCAAAGAATGTCATGGGTTACAGCTCCACATTTTCTGTTATTTCCTTATAGCGAAATATAACATATACAGAAAGGTGATCTTCTTTTGTTTTGTTTTACCTTTTTATTTTGAAATAATTTTGAACTTACAGGATACTTGCAAAAATAATATAAACCCTATACAGACAAACTAAACATACCTCCAACCTCCCAGATACCCAGATCTATCAATTTTAACATTTTGCTTCCTTTGCTGTATCATTCTATTTACCAATCATCTCTTTTTATCTGTCTGTCTATCTACCTGTCTATCTATCTTGCTGTCTACATGTATCTATCTATTTCCTGAATTTCTGAAAGCAGGTTGCACACTTCATACTCCTGAACACATAAAACTGCATGTCCATTTCCTGTGAACAATGACATTCACTTACATGATCACCTTAAGTGCAGATATTACATTCAAGAAATTTAACATTTATATAAAGCTTATATTTTAAATTCCATTTTTTTCTTATGTCCCAGTAATGCCTTTTTGAGCCTTTTCTCCTCCATTCTGACATCTCATCCAACATCATTATGATGGTTTGGATATATTACGTCCCCCAGAAAAAGCCATGTTCTTTAATGCAATCTTGGGGTGGGGGGGCAGATGTATTTAGTCTTGATTAGGTTGGAACCTTTGGATTAGATTGTTTCCATGGAGATGTGACCCACACAACTGTTAAGTGATAACTCTGATTGAGTTATTTCCATGGTGGTGTGGCCCCTTCCATTCAGCGTGGGTCTTAATTAAATCACTGGAGTCCTATAAGAGAGACTTCTGGAGAGACGCTTAGAGATGCTTGGAGATGTGGACAGAAGAACATTTGGAGATGTTAAGCTAAGTGATGAAGCCCAGAGCTTGTCCCAGGATATGCTAAGACAAGACCCCAAGGTGCTTAGAGAGAAACATCTTGGGAGAAAGAACCAAGAATGCACAGGAGCTGAGAGAAGACCTGGAACACAACCCAGGATCAGCGGATGCCAGCCACATGCCTTCCCAGCTAACAGAGGTTTTCCAGACACCATCAGCCACCCTTCAGTGAAGGTATCATCTGCTGATGCCTTAATTTGAACACTTTTATGGCCTTAGGACTGTAATGTTGTAACCAAATAAAACCCCCTTTATAAAAGCCAATCCATTTCTGTTATTTTGCATAATGGCAGCATTAGCAAACCGGAACATGTACTGCATTTCATTGTCATTAACTCTTTAGTTTCTCTGTTTCTTTTTTTTTTTTTTCTTTAATTTTTGAAACATACATCCCATCCCAATATCTCAGAAGCCATTCAGTGGGATTAATACATTATGATGTTGCAGTACCCTCATCACCATCCATTACTAGAACTTTCCATTCACCCCCAACATAAACTCCTACATTCATTTTGTGTTAACTCCCCATTGCCCCTGTCCTCCACCCCTAGTAACCTGTACTCAGATTTCTGTTCCTGTTATTAAGGGCTGGAACCATCAATTTGTGATGTTTTCAAACTATTTTTGGTCCCAAACGGGGAATGGAAAGTGTAGAGAGGAGGGGAAAAAAAAAAAGTCAGTGCCTCTTTAGGAATCCTCTGCCACTCTTCCCTGAGAGGGTTTGGAACACTGGTCATCCTCAGATACCCACCCCCCACCCACCCAGTCTGAAGTGGCTGACAAAAGCAGTGGTCAGCAACCAGACCACACACTCCAGGATTCTGGAGGACTTGGTCCTTATAGCCCACCCTGGAACTGGAAAAGTACACCAGAAACCCAGGCTCAGTCCCCACTGCTGCTGCCATGCTGCTGGGGGACAGGGGTAGCTGCTGCACTGAGGGCAAAATTCACCTCTTTTTACTGCAATTGACCAGCCTCCTCTTCCTGCTCTTCCCTGAATGCTGCACAGTGTTCCCCCAGACCACAGAGTTCCAAAATAGTTGATTCAGACAGTTCCTGCCAGTTGAGTAGTTGTTTTGGTGGAGGGACTGATTTCTGGAGCCTCCTACTCTGCCATCTTCCCACAATCCTTTCTGAGGTCCTACCACTTTAAAGTGTCCTATGTCTTGATTTGGTGCTTGCCCTGTTATTGCAATTCTTTAAGTGTTTTCTGGAGCTTGTAGAAGAATGTTTCTGCCAGTTTTTGCTGGTTGTTGAGAAAGCTTCCAGGAGGGGATGGAGACCCAAAGCTCTGCCATCTTGATCAGGGTGGTACAGGTTTTGGTACAGAGGCAGGTTACCTTTTAGGGGTCTTTTCTGCCTTGTGATTGCTTCTGTAGTCTTGAGTCATGTGATGAACATTGGTCATTTTTGGCTGCCCAATGTCCATCCCCTTCTTCTATTAGAGCCCCAAGTTCCTTTTGGGAAATTACCTCTTGTTCCAGTTTGCTAATGCTGCCAATTTGCAAAACACCAGAAATGGATTGGCTTTTATAAAGGGGGTTTATTTGGTTAAAAAGTTACAGTCTTGAGGCCACAAAGTGTCCAAGGTAAGGCATCTACAATAGAGTACCTTCACTGAAGGATGGCCATTGGTGTCCGGAAAACCTCTGTTAGCTGGGAAGGCATGTGGCTGGCATCTGCTTTCTCCCAGGTTGTGTTTCAAAATGGCATTCTCCAAAATGTTGCTCTTGAGGCATTTTGTCCTCTCTTAGCTGCAGTTTCTCTTCAAAATGTCACTCGCAGATGCTTTGAGGTCCTTGTCCGTGAACTCCTTTATAGGATTCCAGTCATCCAATTAACACCCACCCTGAATGGGCTGGGTAACACCTCCATGGAAATTATCCAATCAAACATTTCACTCACAGTTGATCGAGTCACGTCTCAATGGAAACACTCAAGCAAAGAATTCAAATCCAATCAACACTAATACATCAGCCCCACAAGATTGCATCAAAGAACATGGTGTTTTGGGGGACATAATACATCCAAGCTGGCACAACTCTCCTCATTATTTGTCTTCTTGGGAGGGTAAATCCTGGAAAGCATCTTCCACCATAAAAGGTGAAGGGACATGATCCTCCTTCTATCTCCTCTGGTATGGACAGGAGGTGGGCATGTGACCTAAACTCAGCCAATCAGATGCTCTTTCCTGGGACTTTGCCTCTTCAGAAAATCTGGTTGGAGGTCATTTATTGTGGCAGTGAAAGTTGCTGCCACAAACCCTTATGGTAGTCCCTGTTTTCTAGCCCTCTGGAGCTCCCTTGGCTCCTGACTTTTTCTAATCCTGGCTGTGCCAGTTTGAATTTATTATGTCCCCCAAACCCCATTATCTTTGATGTAATCTTGTGTGGGCAGACCTATCAGTGTTAATTAGATTGTAATTCTCTGAGTGTTTCCATGGAGAAGTGCCCCACCCAACTGTGGGTGATGACTCTGATTGGATAATTTCCATGGAGGTGTTGGCCTGCCCATTCAGGGTGGGTCTGAGTTAAATTACTGGAGCACTATATAAGCTCAGACAGAAGAAGCAAGCTTGCTACAGCCAAGAGGGACACTTTGAAAAATGCACTTTAACTGAGAGAGGAGCTTCAGCTTACAGACACATTTTGGAGACAGCCTTTGAAAGCAGACTTTTGCTCTGGAGAAGCTAAGAGAGGAAAAATGCCCCGAGAGCAACTAAGAGTGATATTTTTGAGGAGCTGAAGCCTAGAGAGGAACATCCTGGGAGAAAGCCATTTTGAAACCAGAACTTGGAGCAGATGCTGGCCATGTGCCTTCCCAGCTAACACAGGTTTTCCGGATGCCATTGGCCATCCTGCAGTGAAGGTACCTGACTGTTGATGCATTACCTTGGACACTTTATGGCCTTAAGACTGCAACTGTGAAACCAAATAAACCCCCTTTTATAAAAGCCAATCCATTTCTGGTGTTTTGCATTCTGGCAGCATTAGCAAACTAGAACACTGGCCTTTTAGCCTTCCATCAGGTCTTGGAACCTCTTATGGCCTTCCAATGAGTTCCTTTTTATCTGGAGTCAGCCAGCACTGTCTTCAGCTGCATGCAACTGAGAATTCTGTCAGTTAGTGCAGGCCGGCTGCTCCTCCAGCAAAATACCCTGGTTTCTCTTGCTTCATTTCTCTTGCCTCATTTTCCTTACTAGGCAGCAATCCTTTCATGGCCTTTTAAAAATGCTGTATCAGAAACCTACTCCAAACTATTATTACACTTTCCATTCCCAGGTTTTTATCTCCTTGTAATGGACACTCATAGGATTGTTCCTCTCTCCCCTGAAATGATTTCTCCCTCTCTGTAAATGATTCCTCACCTCCAGGAGGCTGGCCTTGAGCTTCTGGCCATTGTTGACTGATCAAGTGTTAGCCATCTGACCCTAAGCAGGACCAAACAGATTTCTCTTTCCTGTGATTCTAGAAGTTTGATCTGAGGGATGTGAAAACTGTAGGTTGCTGGGGACTAAGCTTCTGAAGTGGTTTGGTGCTAGGAGGGAGGTCTATACTTTTCTGTTGCTGAGGTTTATCTTGAGCCCCAATACTTCCTTATTGTTAGTAGAGTTGCAATAAATTTCCTTCTTGTTTAAGGTTTCTAATTTGGCTTCTGCAATTTGCAACTAAAAGAACTTTAACACTATCTCCATGTGATATAAGGCTCCTTGGGGACAGGACCATATTTTCATTTATTCACCCATTTATTTTTTACCAAGTGTTTACGAAGCACTTAACTATATGCCAGGCACTGTGCTAGGTACTGTGCTAGGTACTGGGAACCCAAAGATAAATTAGACAATGCCCTGAACTCAAGGAGCTTCTCTCTATCTAGTTGGGGATATAAATGTATTCGATCAATCAATCATTCAGTTTACAAATTATTCATTCACTAAACCAATAATAGCCAATAATTTTTTAGTACAATCGGACAGGCTCTAATACTAAATACTTTTCTTATTTAATTCCTGTAACAACACTATGAGGGAGGTCTCATTTAACAGATGGAGGAACTGAGGCACAGACAGTTTAGGAAACTTCCCCTAAGTCTCAAGGTTTCTAAGTGCTAGAGCTGGGTCTCTAATCCTAGTATGCCTGACTACAGAGCTCTTGTTTCCAACCACTGCCTTTCAAAATAAAGAATCCCAAAGCAATGTGACACACACTCACCAAAGTGTGTATAAAGTTCACAGAGGAGAAAGCAACTAATTTTGTGGGGATGTTGGAGTTCAAAAAAGACTTCAGGGTTGACGTGGCTTGAGCAATCTTGAAGGAAGGGAAGAGGTGTATCCTCGGTGCTTAGCACAGAACTTTGCATATGAACTCAGCAGAATGATCAAGTGACTTGTGCCTTCGTAAGGAATTATTTTCCTGTTTACATGGAGTTTGGGTGTTTCTTAGCGCCTTCTGATGCATCCTCTTTGTGATTTAGCAATGGCATGGGAGAGATCAGATCATTTTTGTATTATGTCATTGATGCTCACAAAAGCCCTGCAAGGTAAGTAGTACAGGTATTAACTTTGTAAGATGGGTGAGGAAACCAAGGCTGAGAGGTTGCATGACTTGTCTAAGACTACACACGGTGAGTAAGTGGCAGAACAAGGCAAGAACCAGGTGTTCTGCCCTCTGGAGGGAGGGACTGACTAACAGGATTCCTCTAATCTAGCCAGGGATTCCTTTACTCTTGGGCTCTAGGTCACACTTTGCTCATTCCTGCCACTGCATTTTAGCTTCTGAAGGTTCCTGTCCCTGGAACATCCTGCCCTTCCTTCTCATTTTCAGTTCTCCAAATTCTGCTTATCCTTCAAGATCAAGCCCATCCCACATATTCCTCCCAAGCCTTCTACACATTCATTCAGCCCACCAGTTAAGCTCCATGTCAACTCCCTTAGTCCTGCTTCCAACCAGATTTCTGCAATGTATTTAGAAAATCTAGACTTATCACTGCCATATAGCCGTCTTCATCAGAACTCCTGCCACCTAATCTCTCCAACATTCTGTTGACCTTTTATTGTTGTTTACTTTATATGTGTACATCTTGTCTCTCACTAAAATGTAAGCCCCATGAAGGTCAACCCATGTGCTCCTTTTATAGCCTCCTATGTCTGTAGCAGACCTATGTACATTTTTGGGATCACAGTGTTTATCAACTCAAAGGGGTTATCTGTTCTTTCTACCTGCTGTTAGATTGTTCTACTTATAAATCGTGCAAAATTGACACCTTGTCAGGCCCCTTTCTAAAGCTCTCCAAGTGAAAAGAATTCAGAGGCTCTCATTCAGAAATTACCAATAACAAACAATGAATGCTTAGTAATCGTCAAATCCTGTACAAAATATACTACATGTATTAACTCACTTAATCTTCACAACTATTATTCCCATTAAACGAATGAAAACACTTTTGAGGTCACTCAGCTAGTAAGCTGAGCAGTCAGGATTCAAATTCGGCCACCTGACTCCAGAGTATAAACTCTTATAGGTAACTGAAAGTAAGGTAGATCCGTTTCCTTTGTTTCTAAACCTTTCGGGAAGATAGAACTAAAGTGATGAGAAAATAATATTGGACTCCTTATACGGGCCAGGCATTATGATAGGCGCACATCGCATTATCAATATTATTCTCGCAATGACTCTGAAACAAGAAGTATTAATTCCAATTTTCAGATGAAGAAATCGGCTCCCAATGTAGTTAAATACTCGAAGTTTAGCTTCCAGTTATTGGCAAAGTTGGAACTAGACCAGGTTTTCTGACTTTCACGGAACTGCTCCTTAAAGAAGATCATACAGAAAACCCTGACAGGGACAATCATGAAGGGCAAAGATGCATGTAAATTATTACTTAAATGTGTTAACTTATCTAAGGAATGTGTAGTGCATATTGAAGAATTATAAAAGAATGTCAAAAACATGTCAGTAGCAAGAATAACTAACAGTGCTGAATGGTGTGTGAATTAGGTGGAAAGGGGAAGCTCAGAGTCATATATGTCACCAGAAGGAAAGTTGGAGGTCAAAAGATGGGAATGTATAAAACTAAATCCTGTGGTGGGCAATGTCCATGATAAACTGTACAAATACTAGAAATAGCTTCCATGAACCAGAACAAATGCATGACAATACAATTAGAAGTTAATAATAGAGGGGCGTATAGGGAAGAAATATATACCTATCGCAAACTATATACTACAGTTAGTAGTATTTCAACATTTTTTCATAAACAGTAACAAACTATACCAACATTACGAGTCAACAATTGAGGGGTGTTGGTTAGGGATAGGGGAGGATTCGAGTTTCCTTTTCTTTTTTTCTTTTTTCATCTTTCACTTTATTTCTTGTTTGGAGTAATGAAAAGTTTCTAAAAATTGAACAAAAATTAAGTGTGGTGATGGATGCACAGCTGTATGAGGGTACCCAGGGCCAAGTGATTGTACACTTTGGATCTCTGGATAATTGTATGGTATCTGAACAATCCCAATAAAAATTGAAAAAAAAAAAAAAGAATGTCAAAAAGGCTATTCTATAAAGACCCTCAGAGGAATTAGCTAATTAAATAAAGGAGCTGTCTGTCTTCGGCTGAGATTCAAACCCGAGAAGTTCCCGGGGGAAGGGGGCAAGGGCGCCACCAATCCAGGAGAACCAGGGAACCCACTCGAGACTTAGGCTCAACCTTTTTTTCCTCCTACTCTAATTGGCTACTCTTCCTGAACCCCGCCTGCTCCCCAGTCTGGACCATTAAACAGTCAAGCCTTACCCACAACCCAGCGTAGGCCTCCAATCAGGTGCCAGGCCCGCAGTCCCTCTAGAGAAGCCCCCTCTACGAGGGCGAGTCGCTTTACTGTCGTCGGTGATTGGCCAGGCCGCAGAAGGGCTACGCCTTCTTCTCCTCCAGATTGGTCAGCCGTGCTTAGGCCCACTTCCCTCCTTGGTGCGTCCTCACCCAGGTTCCCCCTTCGCTGCCCGGCCTTGGGCGAGCCGCGTCCTCGGAGGGAGTGGGCCCCACCCCCATGTGACGGCTCGGCGGAGAATTGGCGGCGGCGCTGCAGCCATTTCCGGTTTCGGGGAGGTGGGTGGGGTGCGGGGTGGGACTAGGAGCCGTCGCTGCCACTGCCGCTGCCGCCGCCTATAGAACCTGCTTTGCGCCTGGTGCTGCCGAGACGATGCGGCCGGGGCCAGGAGGCTGCTGCTGCCGTCGCCCAGTGCGGGCGAACGGCTGCGTGGCGAACGGGGAAGTGCGGAACGGGTACGTGAGGAGCAGCGCCGCAACCGCCGCAGCCGCTGCCGGCCAGGTACGGTGGGACCGCGCAGCCAGGCGGCCGGGTACGGCCGGGCAGGACTGGGCTGGGGGACGGTGGGCCGGGACGCCGCGAGCCGGCGGAGGGGCGGCCGGGGGGCGAGGTCGTGGTGACCGCTCGTGGGGCGGGCGTCCACAGGCGGGCGCTGGGCGCGGCTCAGGTATGCTGGCTCAAGGACGACTCTGAGAGGCTTTCCCGTCTCTGCGTGTCTGACGGTCTTCCTCCCTTCCCCCCGGAGGTTTGGGCTCTGCTCGGATTCCCGGATACCTTCTTAAACCTGATCCGGCTAGAAGTGCGGGCCGCCTCCCGGGGGAAGCAGTGAGTAAGTGGCCCCTCGGACCCCGGTGGGATCCACTCAGGGGCGCTTGGTTCTTTGTTCCTGGGCTTTTTCCTCAAACCCTTGTGGTTGCTTCCCCTAAGAGTCCTGAAGGCTACCAAGGAAAAATCACTCTTGGGGTCCTTAAGAAGCAGAGAAAGTTAGGAGGTGGTACGAGGCGGAAATACGTCGCCTTTTCCTACCACGTTTGGGATCTCCTCCACATGCAAGACGTTGGATCCTAGATCTGGCAGTGCATCTCGGTCCGGTGCCTCAAAAGCATTATCCTTTTTCTCTGCCGGTGGGGAGACCCTGTACCGGCTGCAAGAGGGACTTCAAGTTGATTTCCATGGTCCCTTTGTCCCTTTGAGCAAGTGTGCTGTCACGCAAGGGAATTGTTTAACCTGGTGGTGACTCGTGATGTCTCTATACTAATTAACCAAGCGGAATGAATCACCGACCAAGTTCAGGCAATTCTAAAATATTTTGAAAAGTTCTGAATTTAAGATAATAAATAATATGTCAACCTTCCTTCCAGTTCTCTGAGCTGACGGGTATTCTGCTGAGAGGTGTTTTTAAAGATGAGCTGGTTTAAAAGATGAAAGATCAGTGTTGCTGGAATAGAGTATTGTGATAATTTGCAGTTGTAATACTTAGTCTCATTCAGAGATTCAGAAAAATATAAGAAAAGTAATCTGTTCCCTTTAGCAGGAATTGTGACATTTGCAGTTTTTGATAGGTGATCTTAATTTGGCTTTAACATAAATATCTGCAGTCTTCTCCCCCAGTTAGTATGTATGGTAGATAGACCTGTTACTGTTGGTAAGAAAGAGAAAATAAAGCCTTTTTTCAGATCATATTGAGACATTGAGAGCTGAGAGGTGGGGGGGAGGGAAGACCTCTGAAGTTGTAAGTGTAAGGCAAAATAATATATAGACTCAAAAGATTTATTTTCATTTCTTAAAAAAATAATTCTGTGAGAGAAATTGGTAAGAATCAGCTCATTATAAATGGTGGAAGAATTTGTTTTGTTTTCCTATCAACATAACTGGCTATATAAGACAGAATTATGGAATAGAATATAACCGGGAAATTTAATGGATAGGAATTAGAAAATAAATTGCAGATGAGTAAGTGGGGTAAAATTGCTAAGAGGAAAAAGGAAATCAAGAATGGTGCTTTGTGTGTTCTTTTCAGTCCCTGTTCTGTTTTAGTTGTTAAGTCAATTTCCTTCCTCCCATAATCTTCTAACAGTTTAGCATTTATAGGCGTGCTCTTTCTTCAGAGGTTGCCAACTAATAAGATGAGGACATACCAATTTACTGAAATGAAATTTAAAAATTTGTTGAACTATAACATCTGGTTGACATTCAAACTTATTGTAGTGAAAAATTCCACTCAAGGCACGTTCGTGGCATTTGGAAGAATGGTCAAGTGGAATGTCCTGAGGAATGTTTACGGTTGCACTATTCTTTTTAGAAAACTATTTCACATGTCTTTTTTTTTAAACAAAGACTAGATCTTTGGCTTTGTACACTAATATAGAGGAATATTGTCTGTGAAATCTTTTTTTCTTTTTCTTAAGCAAAAGAGCAGATCTTGGTATCTTCTTGAGCAATATAGAATTTAAAAAAATTTTAAGTTTTTGTTTTAATTACCATCTCCCCTTGCAAATTATGTCAAAGATTATATGAGATGTTAGGCACACAACTGTGTGTCATGCTTTCACTAAGATATAAATTTAGATTATAACAGTTTTTAAACCACGATATAAATTCACTTCCTGACATTTCTCAACAGTTGTCTTTTAATGAACAGGAGAACAGGTAAACTGGAAAACTTGTAAGATTCTGTCACACTCTCAAGTTTGTGTTTCTGTGTTTGGAAGGATAGGTGTATATACTTAAGGAGCGACTGTTGGGTTTGAGTTTATAGTTGTATTAAATAGATCCTGTGGTAGGAAGGGGTATGAAACAATCAGATGTTATTGGTTAATGATGACAGAAGACACAGAGTTTCTCTAGGAAGAGTAGCAGTTAAACAATACAGTAATTTTTCCTCCCTGCCATTCAGATGAGCAGGTAGTAAGGGAGAGGGTGGCAATTAGTCTTAGGGAACCTTTGAGAGAATTGGAGTTGGAAGGAACCTTCTGGGGGTTTATGTAGGACTATTAAGAGTTCCTGTCTGTGGGCTTTAGCATTTGATTAAATAAATGCAACATTTTGGCTGCCCCTGAAATATTGGTTTTTATAACTCTTTGTTACAGCACTTTAACAAAAAATCTTGCGTTTTTTAATAGAAGTTTTAAGATTCAGACACATATTTTACCTTTGTTAATTAGTTAAGTATGGAAGGAAAGATTATTTGCTCGAGACAACTTCGAACCTAACTACTCTTGGGAGTAGTTTTAATGAAATATTAGAAGAATGAAAGCCTTCTAGCTGTCAAAATAAATAAGATTCTATCTTAAGGAGGAATTAAAGTACCTGTTCTTATGTCAACCAATTAATTACTAAGACAAACAAAGAAGAAACAACAAAATATTTGTCTTGCTTCTTATGCTCAGCTGGAGGCAAATGAATAACTAATGAAGGGTGGTTTACCAAATATTTTCTTGCTTTTGTTTCCACTGAGGGGAAACAGTAACTGGGGATTTAACGTGATAGTAGTTGAGGAAAAAAGAAGTTAGCTATAAGGCAGGAACAGAAGTAGTTAGAATGGCCTTCATACCTGTTCAGGTTTAGTAGGGCCTGATGAGACATCTGAAGACCTCAAGGCTTCGCAGAAATAATGTAACTATTCACAACTTGTGGGACTAGATTTTTGTTTCAAATGCTTTTTGTTCCAAAGGAAAGAACATTGCTTACTATATGTGAAAGGTTTCACAGCCATTTGAGGTACTCAGGAATTATCTTTAATAAGAATTTTTGGAAAGTGATACCAGTACTTAACATATAAGACAGTCTATTTTAAACATAGTAATTTAGAACTTATATGTTCAAGGAAGGCAGGCTTGCCTGATTTTTAGAATTTGCCTAGGTAGGCCCTAGAAACTTTATAGTTCTATGAGCAAGATAGTTAATTGGTTGAGATTCAATTTGGTTCAGTTTTTTGAAAGAAAGAAGCAGTGTTCATTGGTAGAATAGGCAATTGAGAGGGATGGGTAGAGGCTGTATTTGCATTCTGGGTGGGTGTGCCTTACTTGATTAAATAAATGGTTTGTGGCCTCAAAAGTCAGTTGCCTTCTGAATAGCTTCTAAAAAAGGCTTCTATAATAGAATTTGTGACTTGTGACCCATTAAGAAACTAAGCCCTTTGCTCCTGACCCAATTATCTTAGAAAATTTCTTATGTTGTCTTTAAGACTACTTTAAAGACCCATTATGAAGGTGAGACAGCTATTTTATCCTTTTGTTTTTAAATAATATTTTCTTCTGATTGTAGCAATAATCTGTTTACTGTAGAATGCTAAAAGATTGGGACATCACCACTTCCCACCCCCACCCCAGTGTTAGGGGTTCATTTTAAAATATGGTCTGTTTTAAATAAGTCTGCTGCTTTCTGATAATATTTAAGTACAGTGAACTATGCAGTTGTAGTATGACTGTGGATGTGATCCAGCCTTGCTGCAAATAATACATATTGAGGTTAGGGAAAGATTCAGTAGCTTTTATAATCCAGAAAAGATTTAACTATTGTAAAGGTAGAGTACTGACCTGTCAAATGTGATGGTTTCGATTTATTTTAAATAAGCCTCTGGCAACATTAGAAAGTCCCTTCAGCAAACATTTGAGATTTTACTGTTTACATTGTGCTTGGTGTGTAATATAATTGGGACTCAGAAATGTTTGTCGATGGAATGAATGGGTGGTGGTTGAAGCCATGGGAGTTGGTGATGTACATAAAAGAGAGGGCTTCAAAGCATGAAGAGAAGTTACCAAGGATATGATACTGGGAACCATAATGTTTCTGGGAGAAGTACATGCATGTACGCATACACTGCATGCTGCTGAAGATAATTGATTGTGAAAGAACAGAATCATGAGGAAGTGGTGTCAGAAAGCCAAGGAAATGGAGGATGTTTCATTAAGGGTGGGTAGACAATGTCTTTGGGTTGCTGAGAAACTAAGGATAATAATACAATAGGTACCACTTACTTACTGAGTACCTACTGTGTGTCAGGCCCTCAGATTGTTTACTTTTCTAATACTCAAAAGAGCCTTGCTAGGTAAATATCGTCCCCATTTTACAAATAACTCCAGATCATTTAAATAACTGACTCAGGGTCAGCAGTCAGTGAGATAGAGCTTGTTTGTACTGTATTTGGCAATTCAGAAGTTACTGGTAACTTTTGAGAAAAGTTTAAATTAGATATTGGGGATGACAAACAGATTTCATCTCTTGAAAGTTGGTTATGTTCTTTCCCTGGCTTATTCCTTCCCTGGAATTTTACTGAAATGTGCTAGCCGCTCCCCACTGCATACCACACATTCTAGAGACAATCGTTTAGCGCTTTGCTTATACCACACAAGCTATGCCACACTCTGAATGTATATTTCCAGAACTCTCCAGTTTTTCCAACAGGCATATTTTGAAAAGTAGGGACTCCACGTGTTTTTCTTGGAATCAGGATAAATTCCCAATTTTTTTCATTAAGTATGTGATATGGAATGGACTGGAAAGTGCCCATAATGCTAACTATAAAAAAAAAATTGTATTTTTACTTTACTGTTTTCCTGTTAAAAATCCCAAAATGGAGACCTCCAAGTCTATATGAGGTGAAATAGTTCAGATGATGTATCCTGTTGCATACTGGGCAATGAATGATACTATGCTTAGCAGTTCTAGTTCTAACTTGCCACCGACACCTCCTCTGTAGCATGGTATAACAGACCAATGTAATAGTCAGGAAATTTGAGTACAAGTGCA
Source organism: Choloepus didactylus (assembly GCF_015220235.1). Classification (NCBI taxonomy): domain Eukaryota; kingdom Metazoa; phylum Chordata; class Mammalia; order Pilosa; family Megalonychidae; genus Choloepus; species Choloepus didactylus. Next base: position 32,182,894 of record NC_051310.1, read on the forward strand.
GCTCTGCCACAAATGTAGGATCTTCTTTTGGAGTCTCTTCCACCTCTGAGCTTGTCACACTCTCCCCATGTTCTCAATTCTGGCTTTTTTGTGAACAGCAATTGGAGATGCATCCCTGTTTGCATCCATTTTCCCTTCTCTGGGAATACTCCCTGATACACAGGGGTGGGCCCAGTGGTCATATCTGTGCTTGTGACCCTATTTGACCCTATTTCCTTGGCCATAAGTGATTGACCCGTGGATAGACACCTATGCCAAAATGAACCCAACAGCCCTCTCTCATGGGGATTTAAAATTGCATTGAGAAGACTGGCCTTTGGTTGAATAGTGCCTGTATTATTATTCTTATCAGAGTTTACACACCCAAAAAGTTTTACATTTTTATTTGTAAAAACAAGTATTTGTTGAACATGTGTATATTTTCATTAATATTTTAAACAGACATATGTAGTAATTCTCTTGTAATGTAAATATCCTTTTATATTATTTTTCTTTTTATGTGTGTATATATATATATATATTTAAATTGAGATTGTTTACATACCATGCAGCTATCCAAAGTGTGCAATCAATTGCCCTTGGTACCATCATACAGCTGTGCATCCATCACCACAATTAATTTTCTTTTCAGTTTTTAGAACATTTTCATTACTCTAGAAAAGAAATAAAGACAAAAAAAGGAAACTCAAATCCTCCCATACCCCTGACCACCTCCCTCCTCCATTATTGTTTTGTAGTTTTGGTATAGTACATTTGTAACTTTTGATGAAAGAATGTTAAAATACTACTAACTGTAGTATATAGTTTGCAATAGGTATATATTTTTTTCCTATATGCCTCTCTATTATTAACTTCTAGTTATAGTGTCATACATTTGTTCTAGTTTGTGAGAGAGACTTCTAACATTTGTACAGTTAATCACAGACATTGTCCACCACAAGATTCACTGTTTTATACATTCCCATCTTTTAACCTCCAACTTTACTTCTGGTGACATACATGACCCTGAGCTTACCCTTTCCACCACATTCACACACCTTTCAGCACTGCTAGTTATTCTCACAACATGCTACCATCACCTCTGTCCATTTGCAGACGTTTAAGTTCACCCTAGTTGAACATTCTGCTCATAATGAGCAACCGCTCCATTCTTTAGCCTCATTCTATATCCTGATAACTTATATTTCATGTCTGTGAGTTTACATATTATAATTAGTTCATATCACTGAGACCCTGCAATATTTGCCTTTATGTGTCTGTCTTATTTCACTCAGTATAGTGCCCTCAGGGTTTCTTCATGAACTCATTTCTTTTAAGACAGTTTTGTTCACACACCGTACATGCTGTCCTAAGTAAACAATTGTTGGTTCCCTGTATAGTAACATATTTATTCAGCACCATCGCCACCATCTATATAAGGACATCTCCATTTCTTCCACAAAGGAGGAAGAGTCAAAGAAACAGAGAGACAAAAGAAAAAAGAAAAGAGAAGGAAAAAAACAAAAACATGACAGCTAGAAAGCAACAAAAGGAAAGATAGCATTAACCTAAAGTAGAATAAAGAGTCAGACAACATCACCAATGTCAGGAGTCCCATACCCTTCCCCTCTTCCCGCCCTCCCGCCACCACATGCATTTAACTTTGGTATATTGTCTTTGTTATAGTAAAGGAAGCATAATACAATGTTTCCGTTAATTATAGTCTCTAGTTTGCATTGATTGTATTTTCCCCCCAGTCCCGCCCTATTTTTAACACCTTGCAATGTTGACATTCATTTGTTCTACCTCATGTAAAAACATATTTGTACCTTTCATTACAATCGTTGAGCACCCTAGGTTTCCCTGAGTTACACAGTCCTAGTCTTTATCTTTCGTCTTTTGTTCTGGTGTCCCACACGGTCCCAACCTTCCTCTTTCAACCATACTCACAGTCATCTTTATTCAGTGTACTTAGATTGCTGTGCCACCATCACCCAAATTGTGTTTCAAACCTCTCACTCCTGTCTTTTCCTTTCTGTCTGCAGTGCTTCCTTTAGTGTTTCCTGCAGAGCAGGTATCTTGTTCACAAACTCTGTCATTGTCTGTTTGTCAGAGAATATTTTAAGCTCTCCTTCATATTTGAAGGACAGTTTTGCCGGATATAGGATTGTTGGTTGGTGGTTTTTCTCTTTCAGTATCTTAAATATATCACCCCACTTCCTTCTTGCCTCTGTGGTTTTTATTGAGAAATCTGCACCCAGTCTTATCAAGCTTCCTTTGTATGTGATGGATCACTTTCCTCTTGCTGCTTTCAGAATTCTCTCTTTATCTTTGATGTTTGATAATCTGATTATTAACTGTGTTGGCGTAGGCCTATTCAGATCTGTTCTGCTTGGGGTACGCTGTGTTTCTTGGATCTGTAATTTTATGTCTTTCATAGGAGATGGGAAATTTTCATTGATTATTTCCTCTATTATTGCTTCTGCCTCTTTTCCCTTCTCTTCTGCTTCTGGGACATCAATGACACATATATTCCTACTTTTCATTTTGTCTTTAAGTTCCCAGAGACATTGCTCATGTTTTTCCATTCTTTTCTCTATCTGTTCTTTTCTGTGTAGGCTTTCAGGTGCCTTGTTCTCCAGTTCCTGCGTGTTTTCTTCTGCCTCTTGAGATCTGCTGTTGTATGTTTCCATTGTGTCTTTCATCTCTTGTGTTGTGCCTTTCATTTCCGTAGATTCTGCAAGTTGGTTTTTCGAACTTTCAGTTTCTACCTTATGTACACCCAGTGTTTTCATTATACAGTTCATCTCTTTTGCCATATGTTCCCAAAACTTTTTGAATTGACTTAGTATTAGTTGTTTAAATTCTTGTATCTCAGTTGAATTGTAAGTTTGTTCCCTTGACTGGGCCATAACTTCGTTTTTCTTAGTGTAGTTTGTAGTTTTCTGTTGTCTAGGCATGGTTTCCTTGGTTACCCCAATCAGGTTTTCCTAGACCAAAATGGGCTCCGGTCCCAGAAGGAAAAACTATTCAGTATCCTGTTTCCCTGAGGGTGTCTTAGAAAATTGGTACACCTGGTGAGGCCTCAGGTCACTGTGCTTTTCTGCCCAGCAGGTGGTGCCTGTCAGCTTGTAACTCCAAACTGGTGTAAGGATTCGTGGCCCGTGGCTGTTTTCCTTCAGGCTCTGGGGTCTGGTTCTGAATGGAGGGCGGGTAGTAGACCTGTGCCCCACCCCTTTCCTCTTAGAGAAGAAAGACCCCTAGGGAGAGGTCATTAGCATTTGAATGGTCTCTCTCTGCCTGTGCTGTCTCTACCCTTGTCTGGGTCATAGTGCTGGGAACAGAAAATGGCTTAAGCTTTCTCCACTGAGCTGAAACAGGGACAGAAAGCCCCCTTCAGGGCCAGTCTGCAACTACCCCGTGGCTCTCCAAGGTCAGTTGTCACCCAAAACCTCTGGTCTGCTTGTTGGGGACTCGTAGCTTGTATTGAGCAGTCCATGTTTGTTAATTAAAACCCCAGTTGGAGCCCAGCTGAGCTGTATTCACTTGCTTGGAGAGAGTTGCTCTCTAGTGCCATGAGGCTTTGCAGCTCGGGTGGTGGGGGGAGGGGGCTCCCGGCTTTGCATCTGCAGTTTTTACTTACAAATTTTATGCTGCAATCTTGGGCACTCCTCCCAGTTCAGGTTGGTGTATGATGAGTGGACGGTCACATTTGTCCCCTTGCAGTTATTCTGGATTATTTACTAGTTGTTCCTGTTTGTTTATTAGTTGTTCCAGGGGGACTAACTAGCTTCCACTCCTCTCTATGCCACCTTCTTAGATGAGTCTCCTCCTTTTATATTATTTTACCTGAAGAGATGAGAGCTGGAAAAATACCATAGATACTTGCAGAAAATTAAACTAACACATTAAAATATAAAGAAAACAAATATCTCCTGAAACTCTGTAACTAAGAATACCACTGTAGCATTTTTTTTTTTTTTAAATGAAGGTGTTGATCATTCAGTCAGTGGGGAGCTGAATGTCAAGCAGAGTCTAGTGGGAATGGGGAGGTGATGCAGAGTTTGGGGGTGAGACTGTTCTGAGGACAATCATTCAGCATCACTGTCCACCCAACATCTGTTTGTCCAACATCTTAAGAACTGAAGTCCCTAAACAACAGGGGAAATAGTTCTTAGATCACCTCAGTAATTGTTCTCAGTATGGGCTGGGGTGCTGGGAAGGAATTTTTTGGTATAATGATATCAAAAATCTGCTTTCTTTTTAGAAGTTAAGAGGAAAATTTTGCATTTCCTGATCTTTGTTGCTTTTACTCATGTATTATTTAGAGCTTGTCTTTCAAGCAGAATATCTTCCAAGTACAGACCTCAAAAATGAAGTGGCAGAGGAGATGACAAGTTCAGATGAATCAGTCTGAAGTGGGGGCCTGGATTTGGAATCAGGGAATGGAAGGTGTCTCTTGAGCCTCACTGTGGAAAGTTCCCCAATAAAAGCCCCACCTCCAAACTCAAATTTTTGATGTTCATGTATGCTGCCAAACCAATCTTGATATGTCTGCTTACCTAGCGAACTAGAAATGTGCAATTTTACAAAAAAGAAATGTTTTGCAATCTTTTTTCCAGTTAATGTCAGTATGTGCAATCATTAGTCAGTTTAGGTAAGCATTCTTTTAAAGGGTTTGCACAGAATTGTATAGTATGGATATATACTATAATCTATTTAACCATTCCCCATTCATAGTATTTAGGCTTTTCCCAGTATTTCTAGTATGTGAGCACTTTATAGGTCTCTTCAAACTACTGCTTTTCTCCTAAGGATAAATTCGTTCCTAGAAGTGAGATTGCTGGCCCAAAATATATGCATGTGTTAGAGTCTGATCATAATATCATGCTTATAAAATAAACTTAAAGGAGTATTGAGATTTTTTTAAAAGCTTGCTGATTTCTAAATTGCCTCTGACCGTAAATTAAGCTATCTAAATGTCATCTTTAAATTAATAAAACCACTGTCTCAAGCAATGTAATGTTATGAGAAACATGGTTCTCAAAATGCCCTGGTGAGAATGTGGTAAGGATGGCAAGTTTGCTCAGATTGATTCTTAAATGCACTGCAGTTCCAGTTAAAACCCTATTCAGTACGTGTTCTTTTCCTTCTCTCTCTCTCTCTTTTCTTTCTTTACAAATTAATTCTAAAATTCATATAGAAAAGCAAAAGGCCAAGAGTAGCTAAGGCAGTTTGAAGAATGATAGGGGAATTACTGTGTTAGATAATAAGACTTATCATAAAACTACAATAGTTTGGGCAGTGTGACTTTTTAAATTTATTTTTTTATTAGAGAAGTTGTGGGTTTATAGGATAATCATGCATACAGTACGGTATTCCCATATAGCACCCTATAATTAACACCTTGTATTGGTGTGGTATGTTTGTTACAATTGATGAAAGCACATTTTTATAATTGTGCTATTAATTACACTCTGTGATTTAACTTAGGGTTCATTGTTTGTGTAGTGCAGTTTAATGGATTGTTTTAAACATTTTAATTCTATTACCATATATACAATCTTACATTTCCCCTTTTAACCACATTCAGATATATATTTCAGTGTCGTTAATTACTTTCACAGTGCTGTGCTACCATCACCACCATCCATCACCAAAACATTTCCATCATTACAAATAGGAACAGAATAGAGAGCCCAGAATGGGCATACTATATACAATAAATGTGCAATTTGATAGATAATTGTGGTGGCATTTCAAATCAATGGGGAATGGATTGCCTTTTTATTTTTAGGTTTTTTTTTTTTTACATTTTTTTTCTTTAGAGTTTTATGTCTACAGAAAAATCGTGCATAAAATACAGAGGTCCCATATGCCACCTCTGGTGGTTTGGAGCTGTAGGTGACCTAGAAAAACATGTTCTTAAAACCTAATCCATTCTTGTGGGTGGGAACCCATTGTAGAAAGGACATTTTGATGACATACTTCAGTTAAGGTGTAGTTCACCTCAATCAGGATGGATCTTAATGCTACTGCTGGAGTCCTTTATAAGCAGAATGAAATTCAGACAGAGAGAAAGCCACAGAGGGAGGAGCCAAAATCCTCTGAACATCAGTGGAACTCTGAAGAGATGATGCCGCCATGTGCCTTGCCGTGTGACAAGCTAAGGATCAAGCTGGCAACCAGTCCCAGAAACCCACAGTCTTCAGGGCAAAACCATTGCTTTGATGGCACCTTGATTTGGACTTTTTTTTTAGCCTCAAAACCATGAGCTAAATTCTCATTATTTCAGCTGACCCACTGCATGGTATTTGCTTGTGCATCCTATTATTGACACCTTACCTTAGTGTGGTATATTTTTTACAATTCATGAAAGAACATTAGATCCCCACCTCACACTATTTTGTAAAATCAGTTCCATCTTATTAAATATCTAAATGTGAAAACCAAAACTTTAAGACTTTAGCATATAGTAGAAAATCTTTTATGACCGTGGAGTACAGCATCAAATGGAATAAAATACTCAGGACAAAATTAACAAAAGAAGTGCAGGACTTTACTGTCAAAACTATAAAACATTATAGTTTTGATCCTGTGAACCCTATTTTCCTTTCAATTTCTCCCTATGGCAATGGGAATATTTATCCTATGATGGTCCCTCCTTTGTATGTTGGCAGCAGAAAACATTCTGAGTTTCACAGGTCCATAGCCAGAGGGGAATTTTGCCTTAGGAAAGACCATGCCTATAACTGATTTTGTTAATATCTTGTACTTACCTATTGTTACTGAAATAATTTGCGTTTTTATGATATTGTGATGGGATGAATGTATTTTGTATTTGGAAAGAATATGTCTTTTTGGGGTCTAGGGGGTAGAATGTGCCAGTTAGGATATGCTATGTCACCCCAAAAACCATATTTTTTGATGCAGTCTTGTGCGGGCTGACATTAATCTTTTGATTTGAGTGTTTCCATGGAGACGTGACTCAATCAACTGTGGGCTAGAGCTTTGATAAAATTATCGCTATGGAGATATGGATCCTGCCCATTCAGGGTGGGTCTTGATTAAATCACTGGGATCCTATAAGACGACAAAATGCCCCAAGAGGAGCAGAGAGAGAGGAGTGAAGAGACAAGCCCAGAGACATTTTGGAGAATGCCAGTTTGAAATGCAAGTTGGAACAGTTATTGAATGATGTTTAAGAAATCCTAGTGAATGAAAAGACATTTGATGTTCAGGGATTGGAAGACTTAATATTAAGATGGTGTAGTAACTTTTAACACTAACTACAGTGCAATTCAGTTCTGACTGTACCCAGAGTTAGGCCAGATTCCATGGGTTAAGGGGAATCCTCCATAAGGCTGCCCTTACTTTGGACCCAAGCTGCAACTTTAGAGGTTCCTGGGCCACCCTCACTTCTGACCAACTGGCTACAAGTTCAGGAGTGCTCACCACCTCAGGCTCGATATTTGCTAGAATGACTCATAGAACTCAGGAAAGCAATGTGCTTAAGAGTAGCTTTATTATACTGAAGAGGATAAAAATAAGAAGTGTCTATGGTGAGGTTTGAGAGGGTCTCAAACTCTAAGCTCTGTCTTCATATGGAGCTTCTGTGTCCAGAGTTTTTTTTCTGATTCATTACATAGGCATAATTGATGGAATCAATGCCCAGGTGGTTGAACTCAATTTCCAGTCCCCTTTACCTCCCCAGAGGTTAGACTGATATGTCGTGGCTCAAAGCCCAGTGCCCCTAATCACACAGTTGGTCTTTCTTGCATTGCCTGCCCCCTGGTCTTAACACTGCCTGTGTGGCTCTCTCCATCTTGAGCCATCTTATTAGCATAAACTGTCTGGTGTGGTTTTGGGAGGAGGGCCCACATGAATAACAAAAATCACTGCTCTCACTGGCCTCTTCGAAGAACCTAGAAAAAAGACCAACCAAGTTCTTATTATATACAACAAATGGCAATACTGTCTAAATTGATCTACAAATTCAACACAATCCCAAAATCCCAGCTGACTTTTTTTGAGAAATAGACAGGCTGATCCTAAAATTCATATAGAAAAGCAAAGGATCCAGAATAACCAAAACAATTTTGAAAAACAGGAACAAAGTACGAGGACTTACACTTCCTGCAGTAATCAAGACAGTGTGGCACTGGCATAAGGATAGACATACACATCAATGAAATATGAAGAAATCACCCTAACATTTATGATAATTGATTTTTGGCAAGAGTGCCAAGACAATTTAACGAGGAAAGCATGGTCTTTGCAACAACTGGTGCTCGGACAACTGGATATCCACATGCAAAAGGATCGAATTGAACTCCTATCTTATACCATATATAAAAATCAATTCAAAATGGAGCAGAGAATTAAATGTAGCATTCTTAGAAAAAAACGTAGGTGTAAATCTACATGATCTTTGACTAGGCAATGGTTTCTTAGATATGACATCAAAAGAACAACAACCAAAGAAAAAAATTAGATGAATTGGACCTCATCAAAGTTAAAAACCTTGGTACTTCCAAGGATACTGCGAAGAAAGTGAAAAGATAACCCACGTTGAGAATGAGAATGAAAAATGAGAAAAAAATATTTGCCCATCATATATATGTTATGGGACTTGTAACTAGAATATGTAAAGTGCCCTTAAACTCTATAATAAAAAGAAATAAACAGACAACGCAATTGAAAGATGGGCAAAGTATTTGAATGGACATTTCTCCAAAGGTGACATACAGATGGTTAATAAGTACATGAGAAGATGCTTGACATTGTTACTCCTTAAGGAAATGCAAATCAAAACCACAGTGAGATACTGTTTCATGCTTACTAGGTGTTCTAGTTTGTTAATGCTGCCAGAATGCAAAATACCAGAGATAGATCGGCTTTTATAAAGGGGGTTTATTTGATTACACAGTTACAGTCTTAAGGCCATAAAGCATCCAAGGTAAGTCATCAACAATCGGGTACCTTCACTGGAGGATGGGCAGTGGTATCCGGAAAACCTGTTAGCTGGGAAGGCACATGGCTGGCGTCTGCTCCAAAGTTCTGGTTTCAAAATAGCTTTCTCCCAGGATGTTCCTTTCTATGCTGCAGTTCCTCAAAAATGTCACTCTTAGTTGCTCTTGGGGTGTTTGTCCTCTCTTAGCTTCTCCGGAGCAAAATTCTGCTTTCAACGGCCATCTTCAAACTGTCTCTCATCTGTAGCTACTCTCTCAGCTACTGTGCATTCTTCAAAGTGTCCCCCTTGGCTGTAGCAAGCTTGCTCCTTCTGTCTGAGCTTATATAGTGCTCCAGTAAACTAATCAAAGCCCATGCTGAATGGGGAGGGCCACACCTACATGGAAACTATCCAATCAGAGGCATCACCCACAGTTGGGTGGGTCACAACTCCATGAAAGCACTCAAAGAATTATAATCTATTTAACACTGATACGTGTGCCCACACAAGGTTACATCAAAGATAATGGTGTTTTGGGGGACATAATACATTCAAACTGGCACACTAGGGTAGGTGAAATGAAAATATCAAACAATAACAGTGATCAGTGTGGAGAAATTGGAACCCTCATGACGTTCTGGTGGGAATGTGAAGTGAAGCAACTACTTTGGAAAACAGTAGGCAGTTCTTCAAAATATTAAACGTGGAGTTACCATATGACACAGCATTTGTACTCCTAGGTATATACTCAAGAGAATTGAAAACATATTCCCACAAAAATTTGTACATGGATGTTCATAGCTGTATTATTCATAATAGCCATAAAAGTAGAAACAACTCAAATGTCCATCAGCTGATGAATGGATAAACAAAATGAATATACCCATACAATGGAATATTACTTGGTCATAATAGTGAATGGAGTACTGATACATTGTACAACATGGATGGACCTTGAAAACATTATGCTAAGAAGTCAGACACAAAAGGACATGAATATTATGATTCCATTTATGTGAAATGAATAGGCAAATCTATAGAGACGGAAAGTAGATTTAAAATTTGCCAGGAATTGAGGTAAGGGAGGAATGGGGAGTGATTGCCAGTAGATATGAAGTGATGAAATTGTCCTAAAATTAGATAGTGGTGAATATACTAAAACCCCTGAATTGTACATATTATGCCAGGAATTGAGGTAAGGGAGGAATGGGGAGTGATTGCTAGTAGGTGTGGAGTAATGAAATTGTTCTAAAATTAGATAGTGGTGAATATACTAAAACCCATGAATTGCACATATTATGCAGGGTGGATTTTATGAATGTAGATTGTGTATCTCAGTAAAGCTGTTTGCTGTTTTGGAGTATTATGTCCTCTGTTCCAGTTTGCTTGTGCTGCTATTATGCAAAATACCAGAAATTGATTGGCTTTTATAAAGGGGGTTTATTTGGTTACAAAGTTGAGAGTCTGAAGGCCATGAAAATGTCCAAACAAAGGCATCAACGGTAAGGTACCTTCACTGAAGAGCACTGATGGTATGTGGAAAACCTCTGCTAGCTGGGAAGGCATGTTGCTGGTGTCTTCTTGCTCCATTGCATTTCATTCTCCCAGGACATTTTTCTCTAGGCATCTGGGGGTATTCTCTTAGTTCCTCCCAGGCAAACTCTAGCGTAGCAAAAATCTACTTAGAATGGCCATCTTCAAAATAGATCCCTTGGCTGCAGCTAACATCAGGGGTCTGCAACTCCAGTCATGTTTAAGCATCAGCGTCAGCAAGCGTCTGGCCCTGTGTGGCTCTCTCTCTCTCTTTTTGTTTTTGTTTTTGTTTTGTTTTGTTAATTCAGTCTTTTTTTTTTTATTAAACTCAGTTTTATTGAAATACATTCACACACCATACAATCATCCATGATATACAATCCACTGTCCACAATATGATAACATAGTTATGCGTTCATCACCACAATCTATCTCTGAACATTTTCCTTACATCAGAAAGAACCAGAACAAGAATAAATAATAAAAGTGAAAAAAGAACACCCAAATCATCCCCCCATTCCACCCCATTTGTCCTTTAGTTTTTATCCCCATTCCTCCACTCATCCATACACTAGATAAAGGGGGTGTGATCCACAAGGTCTTCACAATCACACTGTCACCCCTTGTAATCTACATTATTATATAATTGTCTTCAGGAGTCCAGACTGCTGGGTTGGAGTTTGGTAGTTTCAGGTATTTACTTCTAGCTATTCCAATACATTAAAGCCTAAGAGGTGTTATCTATATAGTGCATAAGAATGTCCACCAGAGTGACCTCTCGACTCCATTTGGAATCTCTCAGCCACTGAAACTATTTCGTCTAATTTTGCATCCCCCATTTGGTCAAGAAGATACTCTCAGTCCCACGATGCCGGGTCCACATTCATCCCCAGGAGTCATACTCTGTGTTTCCAGGGAGATTTACACCCCTGGGAGTCGGGTCCCACGTAGGGGGGAGGGCAGCAAGTTCACCTGTGTTAATTCAATCTTATTGAGATATATTCACATGCCATACAGTGATCCAAAGTGTACAATTAGTTGTTCACAGTACCATCATATAGTTGTGCATTCATCACCCCAATCTATTTTTTGAACATTTTCCTTGTACCAGAAAAAGTAAAAATAAGAATAAAAAACAAAAGTAAAAACACTGAAATCATCCCCTTTCCACCCTATTTTTCATTTAGTTTTTGTCCCTATTTTTCTACTTATTCATCCATGCACTGGATAAAGGGAGTGTGATCCACAAGGCATTCACAATCACACTGTCACCTCTTGTAAGCTACATTGCTATACAGTCATCTTCAAGAGTGAAGGCTACTGGGTTGCAGTTTGATAGTTTCAGGTATTTACTTCTAACTATTCCAGTGCATTAAAACCTATAAAAGGTTATCTATATAGTGCATAAAAATGCCCACCAGAGTGACCTCTGGACTCCATTTGGAATCTCAGCCACTGAAACTTTATTTTGTTTCATTTTTGCATCCCGCTTTTGGTCAAGATGTTCTCAATTCCATGATGTTCTCATCCCTGGGAGTCATATCCCATATTGCCAGGGAGATTTACACCCTTGGGAGTCAGATCCCACATAGTGGGGAGGGCAGTGAGTTCATCTGCTGAGTTGGCTTAGCTGTAGAGAGAGGGCCACATGTAAGCAACAAAGAAGTACTCAGGGGGAGACTCAGGCACAGTTATAAGCAGGTTTAGTGGCTCTCTTTTAAAGTACTCCAGTGATTAAATCAAGACCCACATTGAATGGACAGTGCCACACCTACATGGAAATAAGCTAATCAAAGGTATTACCCACAATGGGGTGGGTCACGTCTCCATGGAAACAACCTAATCCAAAGATTCCAAACTAATCAACACTACTATGTTGGCCCCCACAAGATTGCATTAAAGAACATGGCATTTTGGGGGACATAATGTATCCAAACCAGCACATCCCCCAAATTGCCATGTTCTTTAATGCAGTCCTGTAGGGGCAGACCTAGTAGTGTTGATTAGGTTGGAGTCCTTTGATTGAGTGTTTGCATGGAGATGTGACTCAGTCAACTGTGGGTGAAATGTTTGATTAAATTATTTCCATGGAAATATGGACCCCTGCCCATAATCACTGGAATCCTATAAAAGATCTCATAAATAGAAGGACCTCAGAGCAGCTGCTGATGTGATTTCTAACTCAGTGATGTCTTCCAGCACTATATTGACAAAATGATCGAATCTTAGAAATGTGCCAACAAATCAGTTTTCATCACAATGTGAATTCTTGATCCCGTACACTTGTTTACAATCTCTAGAGGCAGTAGCTTCAATGGCTTAGGGTTGCGTTGTAGTCACCATGGCTACACTGGAAAATCCTTTCCTTGGTTTTTTATTTTATTTTATTTTATTTTATTTTATTTTATTTTATTTTTATTGGGATTGTTCAGATACCATACAATTATCCAGAGATCCAAAGTGTACGATCAGTTGCCCTGGTACCCTCATACAGCTGTGCATCCATCACCACACTTAATTTTTGTTCAATTTTTAGAACCTTTTCATTACTCCAGACAAGAAATAAAGTGAAACATGGAAAAAGAAGAAAAAAAAAAAAAAGAAAGTAAAAGAAAAGGAAACTCAAATTCTCCCATATCCCTAACCAACCCCCCTCAATTATTGACTCGTAGTGTTGGTATAGTACATTTGTTACTGTTTATGAAACAGTGTTGAAATACTATTAACTGTAGTATATTGTTTGCAATAGGTATATATTTCTTCCCTATATGCCCCTCTATTATTAACTTCTAGTTGTATTGTCATACATTTGTTCTGGTTCATGGAAGAATTTTCTAATATTTATACAGTTAATCATGGACATTGCCCGCCATAGGATTCAGTTTTATACATTCCCATCTTTTGACCTCCAACTTTCCTTCTGGTGACACATATGACTCTGAGCTTCCCGTTTCCACCTCATTCACACGCCATTCGGCACTGTTAGTTATTCTCACATCTTGCTACCGACACCTCTGTTCATTTCCAAACATTTAAGTTCATCCTAGTTGAACATTCTGCTCATACTAAGCAACCACTCCCCATTCTTAAGCCTCGTCCTATATCTTGGTATCTTATATTTCATGTCTTTGAGTTTACATATTATAATTAGTTCTTATCAGTGAGACCCTGCAATATTTGTCCTTATGTGTCTGGCTTATTTCACTCAGTATATTGCCCTTGAGGTTTTGACATCAACCCATTTTTTTTTTTTTTTTAAGATGGTTTTGTTCACACACAATACATTCCATCCTAAGTAAATAATCGATGGTTCTCTGTATGGTCACATACTTAAGTGTTCACCACCTTCACCACTATCTATATAAGGGCATCTACATTTCTTCCACAAGGCAGGAGGGAGAGTCAAAGAAGGTAGAGAGGGGAAAGAAAGGGGAAAAAAATGACAGGACGTAGCAAAAGGAAAGTAACCTTAAATCAGAGTAGGGTAACAGGTCAGACAACACCACCAATGTCAAGTGTCTAACATGCCTTCCTTATCCCCCCCCATCTGCATTTACTTTGGTATATCACCTTTGTTACATTAAAAGAAGCATAATACAATGATTCTATTAGTTACAGTCTCTAGTTTACATTGATTGCATCCCTCCCCCAATGCCTCCCCATTTTTAACACCTTGCAAGGTTGACATTTGCTTGTTCTCCCTCGTAAAAGAACGTATTTGTACATTTTATCACAACTGTTGAATACTCTAGATTTTACCAAGTTACACAGTCCCAGTCTTTATCTTTCCTTCTTTCGTCTGGTGTCTCACATGCTCCCAACCTTCCGCTCTCAACCATTTACATAGCTATCTTTGTTCAGTGTACTTACATTGCTGTGCTACCATCTCCCAAAATTGTGTTCCAAACCACGCACTCCGTCTTCTCCTATCAATCTGCAGTGTTCCCTTTAGTATTTCCTGTAGGGTGGGTGTCTTGTTCACAAAGTCTCTCATTGTCTGTTTGTTAGAAAGTATTTTGAGCTCTCCCTCATATTTGAAGGACAGCTTAGCTGCATATAGGACTTTTGGTTGGTGGTTTTTCTCTTTCAGTATCTTAAATATATCACACCACTTCCTTCTTGCCTCCATGGTTTCTGCTTAGAGATCCGCACATAGTCTTATTAAGCTTCCTTTGTGATGGATCGCTTTTCTCTTGCTGCTTCCAGGATTCTCTCTTTGTCTTTGACATTTGATAATCTGATTATTAAGTGTCTTGGCGTAGGCCTATTCAGATCTATTCTTTTTGGAGTATGCTGCGCTTCTTGGATCTGTAATTTTATGTCTTTCACAAGAGATGGGAAATTTTCATTGATTATTTCCTCTATTATTGCCTCTGCCCCTTTTTCCTTCTCTTCTCTTTCTGGGACACCAATGATACATAAATTCTTGTGCTTTGTTTCATCTTTAAGTTCCAGGAGACGTTGCTTATATTTTTTTATTCTTTTCTCCATCTGCTCCTTTGCGTGTAGGCTTTCAGGTGTTTTGCTCTCCAGTTCCTGAGTGTTTTCTTCTGCCTCTTGAGATCTGCTGTTGTATGTTTCCACTGTGTCTTTCATTTCTTGTGTTGTGCCTTTCATTTCCATATAGTCTACTGGTTGTTTTTTTGAACTTTCTATTTCTGCCTTATATATGCCCAGTGTTTTCTTTACAGCCTCTACCTCTTTTGTGAAATATTCTCCAAACTTTTTGAATTGATTTAACATTAGTTGTTTAAATTCCTATATCTCAGTTGAAGTGTACATTTGTTCCTTTGACTGGGTCATAGCTTTGTTTTTCTTAGTGTAGGTTGTAGGCCACCCCAATCAGGTTTTCCCAGATGAGAACAGGTTCAGGTCACAGAAGGCGGAAATATTCAGTATCTGGTTTCCCTGATGGTTTTTCTAAGAGGAATAATACACCTGTGCTTTTCTGCTTGGCAGGTGCAGCCTGTCACCGCCTGTGTAAGAGGTTGTGGCCTGTGGCTCTCCTCCCCCAGGCTTTGGGGTCTGGTTCCGGACAGGTGGGCAGTAGAGCTGGGCCCCTCCCTTTCCTCTTGGAAAGCTATGCCCCTCCAGAGAGGTCACTGCATATCAATAAGTTCTTTGTTTCTCTGACTCTGCTGATCCAAGTGTTTTGGTTTTAAAATGTTTGAGGCTGTCTTTACTGCAAAGTGCTGCGGGCTGGAAGCGGCTGTGGTTTTCTCCACAGAGAGAGAAAGGGACAGAAAAGCTCCCAGTTTCACCCGTCAGCCTCTGGGCTCTCCGTCCTGAGACAGATATGTCCCCCAACTCTCCCAAGGTCGGTTGTCACCAAAAGCCTCTGTCTGCTTTCGAGGATTCACTGTCTGTATTGAGCAGTTAACGTTAAAACCCCAGTTGGGGCTGTGCTGAGAGAGTGCTGCTTTCTAGCACCGTGAGGCTTCAATGAGGGAGGGGCTCTCAGCTCTCGGCTCTCAGCGTGGGTCCGCAGTTTTACTTACAGATTTTATGCTGTGATCTCGGGCATTCCTCCCAATTCAGGTTGGTGGATGATGAGTGGACAGTCGCGTTTGTCTCCCCGCGGTTATTCCAGGTTATTTACTAGTTTTTTGGTCATTTATGAATTGTTCCAAGGGGGACTAACAGTCTTCCACTCCTCTCTATGCTGCCATCTTAGCTCCTCCTTCTTTCCTTGGTTTCTACCCTCCTTTTCTTGGTTTTGTCATTTAGTTAAGGAAGAGGAAAATGAAACAGTTTGACTGTCACTTGTAAAATAAATGCTTTGTGTGTATTTTTTCTCCTGCATATTTAAATATAAATCCCTTTAGGTTGATATTCCTTAAAATAAGTTCCTTATTCTCTTTATCTGAAAAATTGTATTGGTATTTGCATCCTTTTTCTCTAGAGAAGGACTGAAGGATCCTTGAGGACAAGGATTATCTCTTATTTGTATCATCACATATACAGTACAAGTCTTTTTTTAAAAAATTCAATTTTATTGAGGTATATTCACAAACCATACAGTCATCCGCAGCATAGAAACAGTTGTTCATGGTACCTGTATATAGTTGTGCATTCATCACTACAATCAATTTTTTAACATTTTCATTACTACAGACACAAAAAGAATAAAAATTTAACACCCAAAACATCCCATACTCTCCGTCCCTCCCTATTCTTGTACTTTTTGTTCTCATTTTTCTACTTATCTGTCTACACACTGTATAGAGGGAGTGGGAGCCACAAGGTTTTCACAATCACATTGTCACACAGTGTAAGCTATATAGTTACACAATTGTTTTCAAGAATCAAGGCTACTGGGCAGTTTAACAGTTTCAGGTATTTCCTTCTAGCTATTTCAATACACTGAAAACTAAGAAGGGATATGGGATATCTGTATAATGCCTAAGAATAATCTCCAGAATGACCTCGCGACTCTATTTGAAATCTCTCAACCACTGAAACTTTATTTTATTTCATTTCTCTCCCCCGTTTTGGTCCAAGAAGGGTTTCTCAATCTCACAATGCCAGGGACAAGCTCATCCCTATGAGTCATGTCCCATATTACCAGGAAGAGTTCCACCCATGGGAGTCATGTCCCACATAGAGGGAATGGCAGAGAGTTTATCTGCAGAGTTGGCTCAAAGAGAGAGACCACATCTGAGCAACAAAAGAGGGTCTCTTGGGGTGACTCTTAGGCATAATTTTAAGTAGGCTTACCCTCAACTTTTCTAATAACAATCTGCATAAGGGCAAGCCCCAAGATTGAGGGCTTGGCCTTCTAAATTGGTAGTCCCCAATGCTGGTGAGACATATCAGGAATTCCCTAGATTGGGAAGCTTAATATTTCCATATTTCCCCCCACTTTTCTCAAGGGGGCTTTGCAAATACATTTTTATTCTCTGCCCAAATTACCCTGGGATGTATCGGGGCTTCATGCTAAACTGTGGAAACCAACCAGGTTTCGCTCCCTATTCAAAGTTCCATGTAATTATGGTGTTTGAATAAACTGACCGTACAGGTTACATTATATAGTGTGTTACAAAAAATACAGATTTTGCACCTGACAAATATCTTTTCCTTTGGTCTCACACGGAAGTTGAAGTTTTAAAACACCATCAGTATCGTCCTTTACCCTTAAGTCTGATTTGCCTTAATCCTAACCAAGTCCGTTTCGTTTATATTTCTGAAGTCTGATCTCTTTTTCAGACTCTTTAACTTTGCTGTATGGGGTAATGCTGACATTCATAGCTGCCAGACTCGGGCTTTGAGTCTTGGGTATCACACATATACTCAAATTTCCAGGGACCATCCAGGTTATACAGGAAGAGCTCAGCATCGCAGAATTTAGAAATAGCCATTACAACTGAGGAATAGATGTAACTGATGTAAAAGCTTACAATCTAGGAAGCTTTACAATAAGCCTTCCCCTGATAACCTGTGCTCTCAGGTTCAGTTCTCAGAGTTTGCACATTACAGTTAGTCCGTTATAATGTTTGTGTTTTCATTTCCAGTTTATTTACTCAAATACTGTCCTCAATGTCCATTCACCTAATTGTATAGCTCACAACTTCATTCCTTCTTGCAGCAGCTCAGTATTCCATTGTATGTATACAACACCATCTGCCTTTCCATTCATCAGTTGAAGTACCCTTAGACCACCTCCATCCACTGCAAATCATGAATACTGCCACTATGAACCCGACTGTGCAAATGTCCATTTGTGTCCCTCTTTTCAGTTCTTCAAAGTATATACCCAGTAACAGGGTTGCAGGACCATATGGCAACCCCATGCTTAGCTTCCTGTGGAACCACCATACTTCCCTCCAGATGGACTACACCATTCTACTGCCTCAGAAACGATGATTAGGTACATTCCTCTCTCCACATTTTCTCCAGCACTTGTATCCTTCTGTTTATTTTTTAGACAGCTTTATTCACACACTGCCCTTTCCTTCTTAAGTAAACAATCACTGGTTCCCTGTATAATCACAGTTGTTCATTCACCACCACCATCTATATGAGGACATTTCCATTTCTTCCACAAAGAAAAAGGAAGAGGCAAAAAAAGAAAAAGAAAGAGAATAAAGATAATGATTAAAAAAACAAAAGAAAAAACAAAATTAAAATAAAATACAATAAAAAGATCAGACAACATCAACACCAAGAATCCCATACCCTGTCCTTATATCCCTCTCTTATAGACATTTAGCTTTGGTATATTGCCTTTGTTACAATTAATGGAAGCATATTACAGTGTTACTGTTAAATATAGATTCTGGCTTGCATTGATTGTATTTTTTCCCTAACACTGTCCCATTTTCAACACCTTGCACAGTTGACATTCATTTGTTCTCCCTCATCTAAAAACATTCTTATATTTGTATATTTAATCACAATCATGGACCACTCTAGGTTTCACTAAGTTATGCTGTCCCAGTCTTTATCTTCTGTCTTTCCTTCTGGTGTCCTACATGCTCCTAACCTTCCTCTTTCAACCATACTCCAGTCATCTTTGTTCAATATGCTTGCAGTATTGTGCTACCTCACCCAATATTGTACTACTCGTTTTTGGATCTATATAGTCAGTCCTGTTGAACATTCTGTACTCCTTCAGCATCAAATGCCTGCTCTTTACCCTCTTTCTGTCTCCTGGTATCTTCATTTCTACACTCTTCTCCAAACCTCTCTGTCCTGTCTTTGCCTGTCTGTCAAAGTATTTCATGTAGAGGTCTCCTGTTCACAAACTCTCTCAGTGTCTATCTGTAAATATTTTAAACTCTCCCTCATTTTTGAAGGATGGTTTTGTCACATGTAGGATGCTTGGTTGGCAGTTTTTCTCTTTCAGTATCTTGAATATGTCATACCACTGCCTTCTCGCCTCCATGGTTTCTACTGAGAAATCCTCACTTAGTCTTATTGAGCTTCCCTTGTATGTGATGGATTGCTTTTCTCTTGCTGCTTTCAGAATTCTTTGTCTTTGACATTTGACAATCTGATGAATAAGTGTTTTGGAGTAGGTCTATTTGGATCAATTCTGTTTGGGGTATCCTGTGCTTCTTGGACCTATAATTTTATGTCTTTCATAAGAGTTGGGAAATTTTCATTGATTATGTCCTGTATTGTCTTTCCGCCCTCTTTCCCTTCTCTTCTCCTTCTGGGATGCCTATAATGTGTAGATTTGTGTGCTTCATGGTGTCATTCAGTTCCGTGAACCCCTGCTTATATTTTTCCATTCTTTTCCCTATCTGTTCTTTTGTGTATAGGATTTCAGATGTTTTGTCCTCTAGTTCAGTAATCCTTTTTTATGGCTCTCCAAGTCTGCTGTTCTATGTCTCCATTGTGTTTTTCATCTCTTCTGTTGTACCTCTCATTCCCATAAGTTCTGCCATTTGTCTTTTCAAGTTTACAAATTCTTCCTTATGGTAACCCAGTGTCTTCTTTATATCCTTCATCTCTTTTGTCACATTTTCCTTCAACTCATTGATTTAGAAGATTTCTTTGAATATCATTAGTTAGTTGTTGCAACTCTTGAATCTCAGTGAGGTGTTAGTATGTTCCTTTGGGCCATATCTTCGTGTTTCCTGGTGTGGCTCGTCATTTTTTGCTGTCTAGGCATCTGATTTTCTTGATTAGTTTATTCTGGAGGTTGTTTACTCTCTTTTGCCTTGGATTTTCTTATTGGTTTTCTTTGATCTCTATATAGTTTCTCTCGTGGGCCAGTTGTCAGATTGGCTTTGCCCCCCAGTTTTCCCCCCAAATCAGTCACCCACCATAGCCTGCCACCGAGATGGGAGGTAGGCACTGGGCACCCCAGCAAGTTCACTGTGTGGTAATATAGATCTGCTGACTTCCAGTGGTGCTGTTTTCTGCTGGCCAGCAGGACCTGGGTTTGTTTTAGAGGCCTGCTTCAACAGTTGGGTTGTCCATATTTCTTAGCCAAAACAGGGCTGGGTTTCTGCAAAGGGCATATAGACCAGCTCCTGTGGTCCTAATAAGGGGTCTGGGGCATCTTTTAAAAAGTGTTTCCATTGCCTTGCATTTTCTGGACTGTCCAGCAGATGGCGCTGTTTGGGAGTTTAATCATCCACAAAGGCTGCTTTGGCTCCGAGCACAGGCTGCACATACGTACATAGGTGAGCTGAAACTGCGGGATTCCTATGCCCTCACTTTACCAGCCAAAATCTGGGTCAATGTGGGGCTATACCTGTGGCAGAGGACTCCCTCAGCTGATCCCTGCTATCCCATAGGCAAGGAAACAGCTATCAGCTGCTGTTTCCCTCAAGGTAGGGGAAGGGTTTTGAGACCCAGGGATGGAAACGCAGTTTTTGTCCATGTCTTCTGTCTCTTTGTCTGTCACTGACCTGGGCCTTGAAATGTCCTCCTTTGTCTTCCAGGTCTTCAAACAGTGGGGTATTTCTCACTGCTGGGAGAGATTTTAAAAATCTGTGTCCCTGGTGGAAGAGATCCTGTCTGCTAAGTCTGTATCTTCCCACACGGAGACCCAGTGAAGGGAGGGGAGGGGACTGGCTGATCTGGGATGGAAGGTTCCTATGTGATATTTCTTCTCTTTCTTCAGTTTGGCATCCACAGGGTCCTTCTCCAATCTATACCCTCCTCCAGAGTTTCATACAATTCAGAATTGTCCTTTTTTTGGTTGAATCTCTGGAGAGGAGGTTTCAGTAGCCATTTACATCACCATGTAGGAGTACACTTCTTGACATATAGAAATTAAATATTTGTAGAATGAGTGAAAAAAAATGAGATGATAGTGATGATTTTGAGCTCCTTGGAAGGAGGAGTGAGGCTCTGATTCCTAGGAGAGGCTTTTATGTTGGAAAATTATTTTTGCAGTTTTGAAAATGTTAAAAAATTAAATTTAAAAAATCTCCACTTACGGGCAAGTGAAATTAAAGGTAGGGAAGATTAAATTGTAAGGGATTTCCCAAGGCCAGCCTTGCTGAGGCAATATTTTGTGAATATCTGGACTACTGTACACATTGCCTTCTTTCTGCCTTTCATTCATATTCATGTTTTTTCCCTCCCTTCTGGGAAAGTGCAAGTTTTTGATTGATTTCTGCACATTGTTTATAAAATCCCTGCAGAGACTAATGGCAACCTGTTTTCACAGGTAGGGTGAGGGACTGAGCACCTCCATCCAATCCAGGGTTGAGCTGGGTCAGGCAGGGCTGAAGGTTTAGGTAGATTCAGTCTCCTCTGGTGTCCAGTGTCTAAAGAGTTGTAGGCCCCTCCCTCTAGTAGGACTTTTTATCTCCTAAGCCTTATGAGATTGTGGTTGATTTCAAGCCTCATTTCTAGTCCAGTACTCCAAGTCCTCCAGCCTTTCTGGTTCTGGGCAAGTAAATATCCTATGTGGAAAACTGGCCGTATGTTTGGGGCTCTTCTAGAGTCCCACCTGTCATGCCAACTCTTATAGCTGTTTAAAGCTCCACTGGTTTTTCTTCCTCTTGGTAGAGTTTTTCTGCCTATAGGTAGCTGAATTAATCAGCTCATGCCCAAACTTTGCAAATACCACCAGGAAAGAAAATGGCTGGCACTTTCAGCTCTTCTAGAAAGGGCTCTTCCCTCTCTGGAATTTCAGTTCATATAGTCTTTTTTGCTTTGCATTGAAGACAGCTTTTCAATGAATGCCTTTACAATTAATTTTTTTTATAGTTTATATAGTTTTATCTATTACAGAGGAAGAGATGGCTTGCTTCTCTACCTATTAAATCCAGCCTCGGAAGCGGAAGTCTCAATGTTTTTTTATTTTTTTATTTTTATTGTTGTTGCTACAAATGTGACAAAAATGAAGTTGTTCAGATGAGATAGGAATTATTTCTCTTTCATGTAACAGCCTAGAGGTAGATGCGTAGTCCCTGTTGGGTAGGTTATCCAGGTACTTACCCTTTCCTTTCAGTCTGTAATGTTTTAGGATTTTGTCCTTGTTAGCATCTGCATCTTTAGCCAAATCAACATTCCAGGCCATAAAAAGAGGAAAAGAGAAAGAGAAGGAAAGCAATTTCTGTTTTAAAATTTAATTAAAAATGGTACATATTATTTCGGTTCACATCCTTTTGGCTAAATCTGTATCATATGGCTACCCCCTAGTTACAAAGGAGACTGGGAAATCTAGTAGCCATGTGCCCAGCTAAATCTGAGAGATTCTGTAACTAAAAGGAAGATAGGGGAGCTACTGTGGCCAGTTGGTTGTGTCTGCAACAGTATGTGTAAGAAGATGCTCTAATGATATTTTTTTCCCCCTAAATAGTCAGTTTTACCCAATTTTTGTTTAAATAATGATTGCTTCCCCTTAGGTTTGTGATTTTTCTTTTTTTTTTTTTTGTCATGAGTCTTGTTTAATGGTTTTGAGCTGGTTTTCTGTAGTTAGACAAATTTATCACAGAAATTTTTTCTGAATTTTGATTTGTGATTTTCTGTTACCCTTTAAAAAAATATTGGTTCTGATTTTGGGGGGAGGGTGTCTGCATGTGTATTGATGAAAACTTGGGAAGTGGTTAGTTATAGCAGGCAGCTTGACTGTGATGTTCTTCAGTATAGGGAAGTACCTACTTTTGATTTTGAACCAGGTATCCCTCATCCTAGATAAGATAGTAAGCAATTCCAAATGCATAAAATTGATAAAGTTTGGAACTAGTTTTTTGTTTGTTTGTTTTTCATGTACAAAAAATTCACCAATTTACAATGTACAATTCAATATGGTTTTACCATATTCACAGAGTTGTGCAATCATCAGCACAGTCTAGATTTAGAACATTTTCATTATCCCAAAAAGAAACCTCATACCTTTTAGCCATCAATTCCTATCCCCCCACCCTCCTAGCCCTAAGCAACTACTAATCTACTTTCTGTCTCTACAAATTTTCCTATTCCAAGCATTTCGTATAAATGGAATCATATAATTTCTCGTCTTTTATATGTCTACACCACATTTTCTTTATTCATTCATCAATTGATGTGCATTTGGGTGATTTCCACCTTTTGGCTATTGTGAAAAGGAACATTCATGTACAAGGGGTTATGTGCTTTCAATTTTTGGGGGTCTACACCTAGGAGTGGAATTGCTAGGTCATAGGATTAACCTTTTGAGGAACTGCCAGACGTTTTTCCAAAGCAGATGCACAATTTACATTCCCACCAGCAGTGTATGAGGGTTCTACTTTCCTCACATCCTTGCCAACACCTGACTTTTTAATTATAGCCATCCTAGTTGGGGTGTGAAGTGTTATCTCATTGTGGTTTTGATGTTGAGCAAGAATAAATAGTGTTTGATGTTGAGCAACTTTTTATGTGCTTGTTGGCCATATGTATATCTTCTTTGGAGAAGTGTCTGTTTGACATTTTTTTTTTTAATTCATTTTTATTGAGATATATTCACATATGATGCAGTCATACAAAGCGTACATTCAGTTATTCACAGAACCATTATGTAGTTGAGTGTTCATCACCAAAATTAATTTTTGAACATTTTCATTACCACACACACAAAAATAATAAGAATAAAAATTAAAGTGAAAAAGAACTAAAGTAAAAAAGAACACTGGGTGTTTTTTGTTTTTGCCCCCATTTTTCTACTCATTCATCCATACACTAGACAAAGGGGAGTGTGGTCCATATGGCTTTCCCAATCACATTGTCACCCCTCATAAACTATATTTTTATGCAATCATCTTCAAGATTCATGGGTTCTGGGTTGTAGTTTGATAGTTTCAGTGGAACCAGTTTTTAAAAAATTTCTTGAAGCCCTAAAAGTTTTCAGGCTATGACAACATGATAAATTTCTAATAAAAATGTAGAAAATTTCCAAGAGATTTTTTTAAATTCATTTTTATTGAGGTATATTCACATACCATACAGTCATCCAAAATGTACAATCAACTGTTCACAGTACCATCATATAGTTGCGCATTCATCACCCCAATCTATTTTTTGAACATTGTCATTGTACCAGAAAAAGTGAAAACAAAGCAAAACAAAAAAATAAAAGTAAAAAAGAACACACAAATCATCTCCACCTACCACCCTGTTTTTCATTTAGTTTTTTGTCCCCATTTTTCTACTCATCCATCCATACACTGGATAAAAGGACTGTGATCCACAAGGCTTCCACAATCACACTGTCACCCCTTGTAAGCTGTATTGCTGTACAGTTGTCTTTAAGAGTCAAGGTTACTGGGTTGTAGTTTGATAGTTTCAGGTATTTATTTCTAGCTGTTTCACTGCTCTAAAATCTAAAAAGGGTTATCTATATAGTGTATTAGAGTGACCTCTCGACTCCATTGGGAATCTCTCAGCCACTGAAACTTTGTTTTGTTTCATTTTGTGTCCCCCTTTTGGTCAAGAAGATGTTTTCAATCCCACAGTGTCTTTGTGGGGTCCACATTCATCCCCAGGAGTCATGTCCCACGTTGCCAGGGAGATTTGCACCCCTGGGAGTCAGATCGCACTTAGCGGGGAGGGCAGTGCTTTCACCTACCGAGTTGGCTTAGCTAGAGGGAGAAGGCCATATCTGAGCAACAAAGAGGTACTCAGGGGGAGACTTTGAGTCACAATTATAAGCAGGTTTAACCTGTCTTTTGATTCTTCTCTCATTAAGGCTCTCCTTAATGAGCCTCATAAGGGCAAGTCCCATGATAGAGGGCATGGCACATCAAACCATCAGTCCTGAATATTTGTGAGAAATCAGCAACAGTCCAGGTGAGGAAGATCAACACCTCTGCATTTTCCCGCAGCTCCTCAGGGGTCCCCCCGCATATGTATTTTTATTCTCTGCCCAAATTACTTTGGGATGTGTTGATATTTCACACTAACCCATGAAAACCTACCAGGTCTCACTTCCTATTAAAAGTTCCATGTAATTATGATATTTGAACAAACTGTACAAGTTAAATTGTTTAGAAAATATAGCTCTAGCACCAACTAACCATCTCTTCCCTTGGTCCCACATGGAATTTGAGGTTTTAAAACGCAGTCAGTATTGTCCTTTATCCTTTGGCCCAATTTACCTTAGTCCCCACCACATCTGCTTCATTCATATCTCTGGTTGAAGTCTGGGCTCTTTTTCAGCTTTTTAAACAGTTGCCTCATGTTCTGATACTGACATTCATTTCTGCCAAGTTCTAGCTGTGAGTTTCAGGTGTCACATAGATAGCCAAAGTTCCAGGGATCGATCAGGTTATACACAAAGGAATCAGCATCTCGGAATCTGGAGATAGCCATTACCATTCAGGAATAGATGTGACCACTGTAAGAGTTTACAGTCTAGGAACCATTACAATAAGCATTCCCCTGATAAGCTGTGCTCTAAGGTTCAGTTCTGAGTTTGCACATTGTAGTTAGTCCATATTGGTGAGGCATTATAGTGTTTGCCTTTGTTTCTGACATAGTTCACTCAAAATGCTGTCTACAGGTTCCATTCACCTCGTCGAGTGTCTCACAGCTTCACTCTTTCTCGCAGCTGTTCAGTATTCCATTGTATGCACACACAACTGTTCACCATTCTGTTCCTCAGTTGATGTACTCTTAGGCCACCTCCACCATTGAAAATCGTGTATAGTCTCTCCATAAACACCAGTGTGCAAATGTCTGTTCATGTCCCTGCTCTCAGATCCTCCAAGTAAATGCCCTCTAATGAGATTGCAGGACCTTATGGTACGCACATACTTAGCTTCATGTGGAACCACCTCTGTCCTCCAGAAAGGCTATACCATTCTACCTCCTAACTGACAGTAAATATGTACATCCTTCTCTCCATGTTTTCTCCAGAACTTTTATCCCTGTTTATATTTTTCCATGTAATTCACAAACCATATAATTATCCACAGTGTACCATCAGTTGTTCATGGTATCACCATACAGTTGTGCATTTATCACCACAGTCAGCATTTGAACATATTGATTACAATGAAAAAAAAAGTTTTTTTTTAACAAATAATAAAAAAAATAATAAAAATAAAGTAAAATAGCATACAATACAATATAATAGTATGGTCAGATAACACCACTAGCAAGAATCTCATATCCCTCCCTATATCCCCCTCTCATAAACATTTAGCTTTGGTATATTGCCTTTGTTACATTTAATGGAAGCGTATTACAGTGTTACTGTTGACCATAGACTCCAATTTGCTTTGATTATATTTTCCCCCAGTATCATCCCCTTTGCAACATCCTGCATGGTTGGCATTCATTTGTTCTCCCGCATGGAAGAACAGCTTTATATTCACAATCCTTGACCACTCCAGTTTTTGCTAAGTTAAATAGTCCCAGTCTTTATTTTCTGTCTTTACCTCAGGTGTCACTCATGCCCCGAGCCCACCTCTTCCAGCTTTACTCACGGACATCTTTGTTCAGTATAGTTAAAATATTGTGCTACCATCACATATTATTATGCTATCTGTTTCTGGATCTATACAATCAGTCCTGCTGAACATTCTGTAGTCCTTCAGCATCAAATGCCTGATCTCTACCTTCTATCCCCTGATAGCCTGTGTTATCAGCTTTTAATTCTCAAAGTTTACTTATTAATGTTAGTTCATATTAGTGAGGCCATACAGTATTTGTCTTTTTGTTTCTGGCTTACTACATTCAACATGATGTCCTCTGGGTTCATCCACGTTCCATGTCTTTGTTCTGTCTTACAGCTGCGTAATATTCCATCATGTGTATGTACCACAGTTTGTTTATCCATTCGTCCATTGATGGACATTTGGGCTGTTTCCATCTTTTGGCTATTGTGAATAATGCCGCGATAAACATTGGTTTACAAGTGACCATTTGTGTCTTAACTTTCAGTTCCTCTGAGTATAGGCTTAGTAATGGAAAATAGCTGGGTCATATGGCAAATCTATACTTAGCCTCCTGAGGAACTGCTATGCTGTCTTCCAGAGTGGTTGCACCGTTCTACATTCCCAACAGTGAATAAGTGTGCCTCTTTGTCCACATCCTCTCCAGCACTTGTCATTTTCCGGTTTTTTGATAATGGCCATTCTGGTAGGTGTGAGATGATATCTCATTGTGGTTTTGATTTGCATTTCCCTAATAGCCAGTGAGGTTGAGCATTTTTTCATATGTTTTTGAGCCATTTGTATTTCCTCTTCAGAGAAGTGTCTGTCCATGTCTTTTGCCCATTTTTTAATTGGGTTGTTTGTCTTTCTGTTGTTGAGTTGTAGGATTGCTTTATATATTTGGGATATTAAACTCTTATCTGACGTGGTTTCCAAATATTGTCTCCCATTGTGTAGGCTGCCTTTTTACCTTTCTGACAAAGTCCTTTCAGGTACAAACATGTTTAATTTGTCTATTTGTTCTTTGGTTGCTTGTGCTTTGGGTGTAAGGTCTAGGAAACCACCTCCTATCAAAAAATCTTTAAGAAATTGCCTTACCTTTTCTTCTAAGAGATTTATAGTCTTAGTGCTAATGTTTAGGTCTTTGATCCATTTCAAGTTAATTTTTGTATAAGGTGTGAGATAGGGGTCCTCTTTCATTCTTTTGGAAATGGATATCCAGTTCTCCAAACATTATTTATTGAAGAGGCTGCTCTGTCCCAGTTGCTTTGGCTTGACTGCCTTACCAAAGATCAATTGTCCATAGATGTGAGAGTCAATTTCTGAATACTCAGTTTGATTCCATTGGTCAGTATATCTATTCTTATGCCAGTACCATGCTGTTTTGAGCACTGTAGCTTTGTAATATGCTTCAAAGTCAGATAGTGTGAGACTTCCCACTTTGTTCCTTTTTCTCAAGATATTTTTGGCTGTTTTGGGCACCTTGCCTTTCCAAATGAATTTGGCTATTGTTTTTTCTATTTCTGCAAAGTAAGTTGTTGGGATTTTAATTGATATTGCATTGAATGTATAAATCAGTTTATGTAGAGTTGACATCTTAATTATATTTAGTCTTCCAATCCATGAACATGGTATGTTCTTCCATTTTTTTAGACCCTGTTCAATTACTTTTAGCAGTTTTTTATAGTTTTCTTTGCATAGGTCTTTTGTGGCCTTCGTTAAGTTTATTCCTGAATACTTGATTCTTTTGGTTGCTATTGTAAATGGAATTTTTTTTCTTGATTTCCTCCTCTTGTTGCGCATTACTTGTGTATGAGAACACTGCAGATTTTTGCATGTTGGTCTTGTAGTCTGTCACTTTGCTGTATTCATTGATTAGTTCTTATAGCTTTGCTGTAGATTTTTCTGGATTTTCTACATAATAGAGTCCTATCATCTGCAATGAGTGAAAGTTTTACTTCTTCCTCTCCAATTTGGATGCATTTTATTTCTTTTTCTTGCCTAATTGCCCTAGCTAGAACTTCCAGCACAATGTTGAATAACAACATTGTTCCTGATCTTAGAGGGAAAGCTTTCAGTCTCTCCCCATTGAGTATGATGTTAGCTGTGGGTTTTTCGTATATTGCCTTTATCATATTGAGAAAATTCACTACTATTCCTATCCTTTGAAGTGTTTTCATCAAGAAAGGACGTTGAATTTTGTCAAATGCCTTTTCTGCATCATTTGAAATGATCATGTGTTTCTTCTGCTTTGATTGATTGATGTGGTGTATTACATTAATTGATTTTTTTGTGGTGAACCAGCCTTGCATACCTGGAGTAAACCTCACTTGGTCGTGGTGTATAATTCTTTTAATGTGCTGCCGGATTCAATTTACGAGTATTTTGTTGAGGATTTTTGCATCTATATTCATTAAAGAGATTGGTCTATAAATTTCTTTGTAGTGTCCTTGTCTGATTTTGGTATTAGGGTGATGTTGGCTTCATAGAATGAATTGGGTAACTTTTCCTCCTCTTCAGTTTTTTTGGAGAGTTTGAGCATTAGTACTAATTCTTTCTTGAATGCTTGGTAGAATTCACATGTGAAGCCATCTGGTCCTGGGCTTTTCTTTTTTTGGGAGCTTTTTGATGACTGACTCAGTGTCTTTACTTGTGATTGGTTTGTTGAGTTCGTCTGGTTCTTTTCATGTCAGTGTTGGTTGTCCGTTTCGTCTAAGTTGTCTAATTTATAAGCGTATAGTTGCTTATAGTATCTTCTTATTATCTCCTTTGTTTCTGCAGGTCAGGGTCAGTAGTTATGTTTCCTTTCCCATTTCTGATTGCATTTATTTGCATCTGCTCTCTCTCTTTTTTTTTTTTTTTTGGTTAGCTTAGCTAGGGGTCCCTCAATTTTGTTGATTTTCTCCAAGAACCAACTTCTGATTTTGTTGATTCTCTCTGTTGTTTTCCTATTCTCAATTTCATTTATTTCTGCTCTAATCTTTGTCATTTCTTTCCTTCTATTTACTTTGGGATTAGTTTGCTGTTCTTTCTCTAGTTCTACCAGGTGAACAGTTAATTCCTCAATTTTTGCATTGTCTTCTCTTTTAATATAAGCATTTAGGCAATAAATTTCCCTCTCAGCACCACCTTTGCTGCATCCCATAAGTTTTTTTTTTTAATCTTCATTTTATTGAGATATATTCACATACCACGCAGTCATACAAAACAAATCGTACTTTCGATTGTTCACAGTACCATTACATAGTTGTACATTCATCACCTAAATCAATCCCTGACACCTTCATTAGCACACACACAAGAATAACAAGAATAATAATTAGAGTGAAAAAGAGCAATTGAAGTAAAAAAGAACACTGGGTACCTTTGTCTGTTTGTTTCCTTCCCCTATTTTTCTACTCATCCATCCATAAACTAGACAAAGTGGAGTGTGGTCCTTATGGCTTTCCCAATCCCATTGTCACCCCTCATAAGCTACATTTTTATATAACTGTCTTCGAGATTCATGGGTTCTGGGTTGTAGTTTGATAGTTTCAGGTATCCACCACCAGCTACCCCAATTCTTTAGAACCTAAAAAAGGTTGTCTAAATTGCGCGTAAGAGTGCCCACCAGAATGACCTCTCGGCTCCTTTTGGAATCTCTCTGCTACTGAAGCTTATTTCATTTCCTTTCACATCCCCCTTTTGGTCAAGAAGATGTTCTCCGTCCCACGATGCCAGGTCTACATTCCTCCCCGGCCATAAGTTTTAATATGTTGTGTTTTCATTGTCATTTGCCTTGAGGTATTTACTAATTTCTCCTTTACCCACTGGTTTTCTAAGAGTGTGTTGTTTAGTCTCCATATATTTGTGAATTTTACAGTTTTCTGCCTATTTATTTCCAACCTCATTACGTTATGATCCAAGAAAGTGTTTTTATAATATCAATGATATTTTTAAATTTTTTGAGTACTTTCTTCTGTGGTCTATCCCAGAGAATGTTCCATGAGCACTTGAGAAAAATGTGTATCCTACTGTTGTGGGTATAGTGTTTTCTAAATGTCTGTCAAGTCTAGTTCATTTATTTTGTACAATTTAACATCCCTGTTCCCTTACTAATTCTCTGTCTAGATGTTCCCTTATTAATTCTCTGTCTAGACATTCTATCCATTGATGAGAGCAGCATATTGAAGTCTCCATTATTGTGGAGTTATCAACTTCTCCTTTCAGTGTTCTCAGTGTTTGCCTCATGAATTATGGGCACTCTAGTTTGGTGCATAATTATTTATGATTGTTATGTTTTCTTCATGAATTGACCCTTTTATTAATATATAGTGTCCCTCTTTGTCTCTTTTAATTGTTTTAATTTTGAAGTCTGATTTGTCTGATATTAATGTAACTACTCCCACTTTTTTCTGGTTGCTGTTTGCATGAAATATCTTTTTCCAACCTTTCAGGCTGTTTTGTCCTTCTGTCTAAAGTGAGTTTCTTGTAGACAGCATATGGATGAGTCCTTTAATCCATTAACATTTAGTGTTATTACTGTAAAGGCAGTACTTTCTTCTACCATTTGTCTTTTGGATATTATATGTCATGTCTTATTTTTTCCTCTCTCTCATTTTACCCTTCCTTGATAATCTTCATTTCTACACTCTTCTCCAAACTTCTCTCTCCTGTCTTTTCTTATCAGCCTGTAGCACTCCCTTTAGTATTTCTTGTAGCACTGGTCTCTTATTCACAAAGTCTCTCAGTGTGTGTTTGTCTGAAAATATTTTAATCTCTCCCTCATTTTTTTTCTTCATTTGTTCTTTTTTCCCATGTATTTTTTTAATAATTCAATTTTATTTAGATATATTCACCTACCATGCAGTCATACAAAGTGAAGAATCAATTGTTCACAGTATCACCATATAGTTGTGTGTCCATTACCAAAATTAATTTTTGAACATTTTCATTACCACACACACAAAAGTAATAAGAATCAAAATTAAAGTGAAAAAGAACAATTAAAGTAAAAAAAAACACTGGTTTTTTTTTTTTTTTTTTTTTGGCCCCCGTTTTTCTACTCATCTATCCATACACTTGACAAAGGGGAGTGTGATACACATGGCTTTCCCAATCACATTGTCACCCCTCATAAGCTAATTTTATATAATCATCTTCAAGATTCAAGGGCTCTGGGTTGTAGTTTGATAGTTTCATGTATTTACTGCTAGCTATTCTAATTCATTAGAAACATAAAAGGGTTATCTATATTGTGCGTAAAGTGCCCACCAGAGTGACCTCTCGGCTCCTTTTGGAATCTCTCAGCCACTGAAACTTATTTAATTTCCTTTCACAACCCCCTTTTGTTCAAGAAGATGTTCTCCATCCCACAATGCCGGGTCCAGATTCCTCCCTGGGAGTCATATTCCAGGTTGCCAGGGATATTTACACCCCTGGGTGTCAGATCCCACGTAGAGAGGGGAGGGTAGTGATTTCACCTAACAAGTTGGCTTAGTTAGAGAGAGAGGACCACATCTGAGCAACAAAGAGGCATTCAGGAGGAGACTCTTAACGCAAGATTATAGGCAGGCTTAGCCTCTTCTTTGCAGCAACAGTCTTCCCAAGGGCAAGTCCTGTGGTAGAGGGCTCAGCCCATCAAACTCTCCCTCATTTTTGAAGTACAGTTTTGCTTGATATAGAATTCTTGGTTGGAAGTTCTTCTTTTACAGTCTCTTAAATATATCATACCACTGTCTTCTTGCCTCCATGGTTTCTGTGGAGAAATCTGTACATAGTCTTATCAAGCTTCCCTTGCATGTGATGGATTGCTTTTCTCTTGCTGCTTTCAGAATTCTCTCTTTGTCTTTGCTATTGGACAATCTGATCTAAGTGTATTGGAGTAGTCTATTGAAATCTCTTCTGTTTAGGGTGCACTGTACTTCTTGAATCTGTAATTTTATGCCTTTCATAAGAGTTGGGAAATTTTCAGTGAGAATCTTTTCAATTATTCTTTCTGCTCCTTTTCCCCTCTCTTCTCCCTCTGGGACACCCATAGCACATATATTTGTGCACTTCATGTTGTCACTCAGCTCCCTAACACCCTGCTCGTATTTTTCTATTCTTTTCACCATCTGTTCTTTTGTGTGTGTGAATTCAGATGTCTGGTCTTCCAGTTCACTGATCCTTTCTTCTGCCTGTTCAAATCTACTGTTGTATCACTCCGTTGTCTTTTTCATCTTCTCCATTATGTCCTTCATTCCCATAAGTTCTGCCATTTGTTTTTTCAAGTTTATGAATTCTTCCTTATGGTCACCAAGTGTCCTCCTTATATCCCTCATCTCTTTTGCTATGTCTTTTTTGCTATGTCTTCCCTTACTTCATTGACTTGATTTTTGAATTGATTTAGATTTGTTTGAATGTCTTCAGTTAGTTCTTCCTTCAGTTCATTGAATTGATTTAGCAGTAATTGCTTCAACTCCTGTGTCTCAGTTGAACTATTAGTTTGTTCCTTTGGCTGGTCCATCTTTTCATGTTTCCTAGTATGGCTCATTATCTTAAGCTGTCCAGGCATCTGATTTTCTTGATTAGTTTATTCTGGAGCTCCTTTTCACTCTTTTATGTAGGGTTTTCTTGTTGGTTGGCTCTGTTCTCTAACATTTGGTGTTCAGTTCAGCTTATTCTAGACCTCTAACTTAGATTCTATTTAGTTGATCAGATTTTTTCACCTCTTTTCTTGTTTTCGCCCTGCCCCTTTGTCACCTTTTTGTGTGAGCTTCTCCTCGGATATCGTCAACGCCAGTCAGGTTTTCCTAGTCCAGAGAGGCCCAGGTCTCAGAAGGAGGGTATGGAGTTTTCTTGAGAATGAGACCCTCCTGTGTGGCCTTTAGACTCTGTGCTTTTCCTATGCTGTCCAGCAGGTGGTGCTTGCCAGCCCACAGCTCCCCCACCAGTGTGAGGAGGTGTGGAGCCTTTAGTTCTCTAGGTGACCCTGACCCTCTTGGGGGCATGGCTAACTGAAGCTGTTTTATGAATTCCAGCCCCTGCTTCTGAGTTTCCCAAAGGAGGGCTGCCCCTGGAGCTGGGCCACACCCTCCTTTTCTTGGGGAAGTTATGGTCTTTAGCAAATTTTCTCCCCCACTAGCCTTATTGCTTTGTCTCTCAGTGCTATCTTAGCTTTGCTCTTGTCTGGCTCCAAATTGCAAGTCTTTGAGGCTTTCTGTAATGGGCTACTTAGAATAGTTATTTTAAAAAAAGAGAGAGAAAGATATAAAAAGGACAATGGAAAAAGAAAGGCCTAGTGTAGACTATTTAAAGACAAGCCCTTTAATTCTGTCCTTGCAGTTCTGATGGGCTATTGAAATGCAAAAAGACAAAGCAATTGAGTAGCAAACATGAAACCAGAAAAACGGGCTTTTGAGAATAGGGCCCTGGTTTACTGGGTTTGCAAATGTGATTGCTTCTCTTTGAGCCAAGCCCTTCTAGGTATTATGTTCACCCCCAACTCCAAAAGTCTCTGTTTTTGTTTTTGTTTTCTGCTGTTTTTGCTAGCCCTATCTCCTCTCTGCCAGGCTGACTGCTCCCAGATTCTCCAGTGTCTGGTCTCAGATTATCTATGGTTGAATTTTTTGTTTAGCAGTCTGAGTTTGTTAATCAGTGCTGCAACTGCAGTTCTCCCTCCTGGTTCCCAGCACCAATGGCCCCTCCTCCCGTGGGAGACTAGCCGCAAAACAGTCTGTTGTGTCTGGCAGGGAGGGTCATGGGTCTCCTGGCTGCCAGAACTTACAGATTTCACTGATCTCAGCTAGTCCACGGGCTGGAGACTGTTGTGTGCCATGTGTCCAAACTCATATTCCTCTGCGTCGTCCGTTCCCACAGTTCCTGGCTATCTAGCAGCTGCCCCAGAGGAGTAACTGAAAGACATACCTCACCATTCCGCCATCTTGCCCTGCCTTCCCACAAGAGATTTTAGTAGAGACTCTTTGTTAAATTTCTTTTGGTCGAGAGCAATAGAAACTGTCTCTAGCTAATCTGAACAAAAAAGGTGATTTCTTGGAAGGATAATAGGTATACAGAAAAAAAAGGGAGGGGGGAATTGTTGAAGAATTAAATCTCAGTAAGTTAAAAAGACAGAGACTAGTTTAAGAAAACTATGTGGAGTCCCTCCTTTTCTAAGTTTACCTCCTGGAAAGAGGAGAGTTCTGGAAATATGCATTCAGAGTGTGGCATAGCTTTGCATCCGTAAATCTCCAAAGTATTTGTTACGGTGCCCGCGAGTTAAAGTTCGAGACAGCCAATCAGAATTTAAAAAGCCTTTATTAGCCGGCCGGCGACTGCTCACCGTTACTCC
This sequence comes from Choloepus didactylus, assembly GCF_015220235.1. Taxonomy (NCBI): domain Eukaryota; kingdom Metazoa; phylum Chordata; class Mammalia; order Pilosa; family Megalonychidae; genus Choloepus; species Choloepus didactylus. The sequence goes on from NC_051310.1 coordinate 32,217,974, forward strand.
GCACAGGGAATTCAGTGAACAGCAGCGACCTGTGTGTGCTGGTGCCTTATATAGACAGAAACCATATCCTGGAAACGCAAGCAAGCTATTTTAACAGAAGCAGAGTTGGCAGTTAGCTATTGGTTACAAAAGACAATTTAGCAAGGTTTAGCTAAGAAAAATTTCACAAAAAGTTTCACTTGGAACTGGTGCAGTTATTGATTGTTAAAGGGTTATGCTTGGCTGATGCGTACAACCGCAGTTTCACTTCCTTTAAACGGTACAGTATCACTCCCTCCTCCTCATGGCTCAATGCTGCTTACACAACATTTTTACTTTACAGACTGAAGGGGGAGGGGGACCCACAGGTTACAGATTACGGGGAGGGGACCCACTTCAGTATTGTCTTTAGTATGTGTGGTATACAGTAGGGAACGGCTAGTACATTTCAGTAAAACTCTAAGAAAAGACCATTTCAACAGAACTGATCTTGCGAAGCAGCAGAATATACTACTTGGAAATGATTAGAGCTCTTTTTCATGGCAAAGTTGTGATAATAGTCCTTTTAATGCTGAAGTATGGTTCATATTGGACATTGAGGTTTTTTGTAATGCTGCAAACCATCCACCAAGTAAGTGGTCAGGTTCTTTGGTGATAGGGCATGTTCTGTCATCCTGTGGTATTGAAAGTAGTTCCCTCTGGAGAGAGCAGGAGACTACTGCTTATTTTACAACAAGGCTTGTGGAACTGACTCTCACTCTTACAACTATGTGCTAAATTTAAGAGGTAAAAGGACATAACACACACAAAATGTTCTCAATTGATTCCAGAAAAAATAAATAATAATATGTGTATGTGGAGAGAGAATTTTTTTCCTGAACCATTTGTGAGTCAGTTACAGACATGATGTATCTTTTAATATTTCAGTGTATATTTCTTTTTCTTAAAAACCAGGACATTTTCTTATATAACCAAAGAACAGTTATCAAAATTCAGAAATTGACACAAAACTATCATCTACACTACAGACTATTCAAATTTTGCCAACTGTCCTAATGATATTCTTTACAGAAAAAGAAACGCTTGGATCATTTGTTGCATTCTGTCTCTGGGTGTGTGTGTGGTGTGTGGTGGGGGTGGGGTGGGGTGGGGTGGCAGGGAGTGGGAGAGTTTTGATTCTAGTGTAAACTGAGTTTGAATGAATGACCCTAAGCAAAGGTTTTAAGAATCTCCTGAAAGGACACAGAGTAATTATGTAAAGATGCAATAATGTTAAAGTAACAACTGAGAAACAGAAGCACACATTTCTGATATGAATACAAAATCTTGTAAGCATGATTTCTTTAAGCAAATAAACATCTTCCAGCGGAATACCACAGGATGACAGAACATGCCTTATTACCAAAGAACCTGCCCACTTACCTGGTGGATGGTTTGCAGCATTACAAAAAACCTCAATGTCCAATATGAACCATACTTCAGCATTAAAAGGACTATTATCACAACTTTGCTGTGAAAAAGAACTCTAATCATTTCCAAGTAGTATATTCTGCTGCTTCGCAAGATCAGTTCTGTTGAAATGGTCTTTTCTTAGTCCTGGAGACTAAGTAATGGTTCTCTTAATGAGATGAGACTTTATCTTGTATGGATAGTGGAGCTTTTCATTCAGGGGCGTGTCTTGATCATATTTGTTTTGGGAAGATAATTGGAGTGTGGCAAGGAGACCACATCAGAAGGACAATGTTGTAATCCCCTGAAGGAAGAGGAATTGAGACTTTTTTTTAATTGAGGCATAAGATGCACACAGTCAAGGGCATAAAGCATGCTAGTCTTAAGTGTACAGCTCCATGATTTTTACATATGTATATACTGTTAACCAGTACCTGTTTCAAAAGATATAGAATATTTCCAGCCTCCATAAAATTTCCTGATGTTGCACAAGAAGGTCTTAAACTAAGGCATAAGAATTTACTACTGGTTCGAGGTGGAAGCCAGAAAATAGGGAGGAGCTAAAGATCTGAAGATGACTCCAAACTTGGGAGACTGGGTGGACTGGATGGTGATGCTGTCAGCCAAGATAGGTAGTACAGGAGGAGGATTAGGTTTTAATTGAAGGAAGGGTTAGGATGGTGAAATAAGGAGTTTGGTTTTGGACTTGTTGAGTTTGAGGTGCCCATGGCATGTAAGTGGAGACATATAGCAGGTAGATGGAAATGTAACTTTGGATTTCTGGAAAGAAATTTGGGATTGAAGTAAAGATTTGGGAGTACTCATCAGCATGTAAAGTCTATTTAGAACTAAAAAATAGATCAGAATTCTCTAAAGAGGCTGTAGTTGGTGAAGTGAACTGAGGTTATGATGGTAGGCATATATTGCTATTATTAACTCTTGGTTTGGTCCATATATAGTAAATGACTCAGAAAATACAGCTTCAACGTTTAAAAAATAAAGTAATAAATGAAAAATCTAATACATGCTTTTTGTAAAAATGAAACAAGAAATTAAACAGGTTCTGAGGGTCATAAAATGAAGTATGCCTCCTGCCCCCATCCCTCTCCCTACCCCAGTATCTGTGTCTCCTTCCAGACAATTTTATTGCACGTATAATCATGCATATTATATATACAGTTTATCTTTTGATTTTACTTTCCCATTTATTGCTTTGGTTAGGAATGCCCTTGCAGCTGTTTAAATATGGTTGACAGCCTACAAGCATGTGAACAAAATGACTTGCTAGTTTGATTTTTTCCCCTTCCCCTATCATATAATGTGTTTTATGGCCTTACAGCATTGTACTTACAGCCTTGACTGAAAAAACTTTTGGCTTTTTGTATGTGTATGTTTTTGGGGGGGTTCTTTTGTTTGTTTTGCATTTTCTTGAACACTCAAGCAAATGTACCTTAGTATTGATTGGAGTTCTTAAATCTTCCCTTTATTACTAATACTAAAACAGTGTCACATTATTGTCTGCCGTATGTGAACAGACTGATATCTGATTTTTTTTTTTTGTTTGTTTGTTTGTTTAACATGGAAGCAACGATATATTAAGTTTTTTTTCATTCCCTTGTTGACAATATAAGTTTGGGTTAGAATGCCTGAAAGGCCTCTTAAGAGCCTTCTTGCTTGGTGAATATAGAATTTGAAATACAAAAATACATGTGGCCCATGTTTTGTTTTAGAGTGAACTTGACCCCACTGACTGACTTGAGACTAAAAGATGTCAGATGTAGGATCTAGAGATGTTCTGACATTGATTCTGGGTATCCATTGTAACTTAACCTGTTCTGTGCCAGGCTACTTATTGTTGAATGAGGGTAATGTGTTTTTTCATTCATTCAGAAAGTATTTACTGAGTTCCTTTGAGGTACCACTTTCTGTAACATTAATAATAAAAACAAACATTTTTAAGTACTTACTATTTGTTAGCAGTTAAAAACTATCCTGAGTGCTAGGTATGCAATAATGAATGAAACAAGCATGGGACATTATACATGTATAAGATGGTAATACTACTATTATTGTTTGATTGTGCCAAAGCTTAAGTATAACGTCAGTACTTGAAAATCAAGTAATTTTGTTCCTCTCTTCATTCAAAGACTTTTTTCACCTAGGAGACAGGTTTGTAAATCAGTTTGCCTTTCCATTTTGCCCCTGTATGAATAGTCACCAGTATTTTGTTTGATGTCACATTCCAAAAG